>NC_092717.1:189657062-189981077 GCF_047496885.1 Scyliorhinus torazame
GATTAAGTCCAAGAGCTTTTTCCTTCTCCAAATATTCTCACATGTTCCTAGTTTGATAGTTACCTTTTATTCAGAAGTGCTATTGCACTGTGTGAACCTTTATACACGCAAGCAGAGTGATTCTGGCCCTTATGAACAGAAATTTACCTGCATTCCATATGGAACCGCCCATTCCGAGATTCTCTGAAACAGGGGAGTCCTCTGGTTTGAAGAGCCCCAACAAATCCTCTCTGAATTGCACTTTTTTGGAGTATTGTATTTCTACAATGGAAACAACATCAGTCATCCTCGCGGACTGCAGGGTAAAGGAGATGTCGGGCTTCCCTATGAACCTCTGGCGGACAACTATCTCATAAGGGCTCTGCACTTTAACATCGTCGACCTCCTCCCGTCGATACTTGTGCACAAGCTGCTCGTTTGAATCACTGATTTCCAGACCCGAGCAAAGGACTGCGAGTGTGCCCTGTTTGAGGTTGGGGTCCGGACCCTGGGAGTAAAGTACCGGGACTTTTAATATTAAGCCTTCCTTCCCGAAAGCCTTTGAAGCAGACGCTGGATATTCTGGCTGCTCCTTTGTTTCCCGTTGAGTCTTTCGGAGACGACTGCTGAATGGCCACCACGGCGGAGACTCCAGCTCGGTTAACAGTCTGTCACAAGGAAATCAAAGAAAGATATTTCTTGGTCATCGCTTGACAGCAGTTTTAATTTATAGAGCTGTTACAGAGGCCTAGAGGGGCAGAGTTGTTACAGAGGCATGGAGAGGCAAAGGGCAGATTTCAGGCATATGTTTAAAACAAGCCAATCTCCTCAGAATGTTGAAGCAATGTTTGTTAACTTAACTTAAACATTCATTAAAATTAGGAATTGAGGATGAACTTGTAATCCTTCACCTAGGTACAAGACAAAATCCTGACAGAAATATCTTGGGGCATTCATTAACCAATTAATTTTAACCAAGTGGTTATGGTACCAGGCTAGCAAGGTCATGTTGGAGCATTGAGTAAATCTGCGGGTTTGCACCAAAATGAAACTGTGTGAATTTGTCAGTTTGTTTTAAAACCCAACTGGATCACTTCAGGAAAGGAAGCCTACAACGCCTGCCTGAACTCGGCGTACATATAGCTCCAGACCCACATAATTATCTCAGGGTAACAAGGGGTGGGGCATAATTGCTGACTTGACAGTATCATCCACTTCCCCAAAACACAAAAAATAAAATTTAACACCGACTGGACTTGCGTGACGATGCTTTACATGTAGGCACTGCAAGATCATGGACTGAAAAATCTATCTGCAAATGTATTAAGAGTGAATCCAAATTCAGAATCACATCTTTTTCTTATTTCATTTTTCTATCCATTCTTGGAATGTGGGAATTCTGGCAAAGCTGATATTTAGTTGCCCTGATGTGGTGATCCTTCTCAAATTGTTGCAGTCCATGCAGAGGGTGAAGGTGTCCCTACAATGTTGGTGTTCTTTGCACAGCTGACTGGTGCGCTAAGCCACTTCAGCATCTATAAGAATGATGTGGGACACGACTCACATTTATGCTCAATCCTGCCCAAACTGACTTTAGTTGTTATTTATTTGCAAGATCTGGGCGTCCCTGATAAAGTCATCATTTATTTCCCATCCCTAACTGCCCTGGTGGTGGGCTTTCTTTGCTGCTGTTTGATTTGACTTCCGCTGTCAATATCACACATTGATGTGGGACTGGAGTCACATGTAGGCCAGACTGGGCAAGGACAAAAGATTTTCTTCCCCAAAAGGACGTGGAGACAGCCGTTTGGATTTTCATGGCAATCCAACAGCTTCATGATACCAGTTTATTTCTAATTTTTTCTTAAAACTGCTTTCATATTCTTACACTGCCATGCTGCGATTTGAGCACGTTTTCTAGATTAATAGCTGAGTAACATAAACATTTCAGCTTCCTTACATGCAGTTTAAATGTGGAAAACGAAATCTAATTTGTTTTGGCTAATGGGAATAAATATATTAAAATTGAAAACCTTAAGCAAACTTTAACTAAATCTCAAGGTCCAGACTCAAAGTCAAATCTCACATTTTTAGGTACGAAGCACCACTAGACTGAATTTAGAACACAGTGCGACAGTGTGAGCATCTTCAGGTAAAAGAGCAAAAGGTCGATATAAAATTTTCTCAAACACCTTGTGAAAAATTACTGCTGCTTAACGTACAGTTTTTACCTCTATTTCTCAGGTTCCTTGTATGGCGGCCATCATCTTAGGTTTCCGACTCCACTGTGCACACTCCCCCACCCCACTTGCCCCTGCCCCACACATTCACTATTGACAACATCCTGATCCTGACTTTCATACTGCCATTGGCTGCCTTCAGTGCAATCTGCACACCGTCAACCCTGTTTTATTTTTTAAAAAATCACTCTCAGGGTGTGCCTGTTGCTGGAAATCCCTGGTAGATGACTGAGTGGCTTAAAAGGCCACCACAGAGGGAAATTAAGAGTCAATTATATTAATGTGGGACTGAAGTCGTATATAGGCCAGCCATGGTGGATTTTGAACTCTCAGCATCTGGACTACGAGTCCAGTAATATACCACACTACCATATCTCCTCTCCATCAGTATTATTTTCTCATGTACTCCTCTCCCATTGGAATTCTCTTCCTGCTCTCAGAAAACCTCTTAACTTTTTGACTGCACTTTGCATCCCGTCATTTTGTCCCAACTGTTCGGGTCTATTTTGTTTCCCCTGCCCCATGGGGTGCTCATATATATTTCTGTACTGCGAGGAGTGCTACAGATGTGTAAGCTGTTGTCCTGTGTGCCCCTTAATGTGCACTGGACAGGACAAAGGTTTGCACAGTAACTACTTCTTTCCCACATTTCTTTCAATCGGCACAGAACTAGCTACACAAAGAAAAACAAATTAGAGACAGGGAGATTGCATTAAGGGATCATTAAAGTGAAATAGTAGTTACAGAAAATAAAAAAAAAATAAAAAATCCAGATGCATACAGCAAATTGCCCTCTGCTCATCCTCATTTTCATTATGTAAAGCCCAGTAAAGCAAACCTTTTCACATTTATCTAGGTCATGAAATTTTGTACCCATAAGGTTCCAATTGTAGGGTGGTTATAGGATAATCAGTTGTCCATTCTCCATGCACAGCCCCTGTAACTTGCAACAGCCCATGTCTCCTAGAGCAAGACCTGGACAACATTCAGTCAAGCACGATTAGATTACAATCATGCCACATGGGCATCTGCAATTGACTATCACTAACAAGAAAAGATCCAACTCCAGTAGCACCGTTATTACGGAGTTCATCACAGTCAACATTCTGGCTGACCAAAAGTTGAACTGGGCCAGCCAGATCAGCAGCTGAGAGTGTATGGCAGTCTGCGGAGTGTGGCTCAGCTACTGTCCTCTCAAAGCCTCTCCGTCATCTACAAAGCTCATATTAGGAACATGATGGAATACTCACCATTCCCTTGGATGAATGGATGTAGCTCGATACTATCCAGGATAACCAGTATACTAGGTTAGTAGCCATGCTACTCACAGGTATGTAGCATCTATAGTGGAAGCTTACCTTGATAGAACCTCCCAGCCCTCCACCACTAAGGGCAAGAGCAGCAATGTCATGGGAAAACCATCATCTCCAAACCATACACAATTCTGCCATGAATTTCATTGCTCCTTCATCATTGCTACCCAGCACTAACATCTTCATGGAGCCTGTCAACGCATGGACTGCAACGATTCAAGGATCAGCTCACCTTCTTACGACTGATATGGACAGGGACTGAAACTGGAAACACCATCCTCATCCCGAAAACAAGCAACATAATATCCAGGGGATTAATTCTGAACAAAAAAAAAAAAAATCACACCAGTAGATTGTTCTCCACTCCACAGCTCTCTTGCTCTCACTCCTTATACAATATGTCCCCCAGACTCAGAAAGACCTGGGTTTGTCTGTCATCAATAGATTTTACATAGTCCGGAAAAAGAAAACATATCAGGGAAAAGAATACATAACTCCCTTTAGTAAGCTATCCCGGGGCAGTTGTCTCCACGTAAACCTTAGGGACAGAGTACAAGTTGGGTCTGAGAGCTGACAAATCTCCAGGTCTGGATGAATGTCACCCTAAGGTATTGAAAGAAGTGGCTAATAAGATAGTCGATGTCTTGGTTTTAATTTTCCAAAATGTGTTTGATTCGGAGAAGGCTCCATTAGATTAGAAGATAGCAAATATAACTCCTTTATCCAAAAAGGGGTTCAAAAAGCAGGAAAGTATCAGCCAGTTAGCCTGTCACTGTTACAGGGACAATGTTAGGAGCCGTTATTAAAGATGTCATAGCAGGGAGGAGCCACCTTATGCGAGCGCAGGAATAGTTCTGTTTCCGTGAGCTCTGCCGCTATTTAGCCTATATTCCTTTCATTTATCGTGCTCATATGCCTCTTGCTTCACTAATCTGGGAGTGATAACTCCATATTATGTACCTGGCTGACAAAATGCCAAGAAATATTCAGAAAATTGGCAAAAAAAAGAGCAGTCAGAAGTGACTGGGGTGGAGTGGACTCCTCACCATGCCGAATTAAGTGAGCGAACAGGCTCTCGGTGCGGCACTCTCAAAGGCACTACAACTGATGACTACTAATATTATTAAGGGCATTGACGAGAAACCTGGTCTGATCGACAAAATATCAGTGCTCTTACTATAGAACTGCAGAACATTGGTAAAAGTCTTGACGAAGCAAAAGAGAGAATTGGTGTTGTCAAAAATGCAACTTTCGCGGTAGTGGAATCTGAGAGATTTTATTCTTAATAAGACATCTCTGCAATATTATGCTAGTGTCTCTACATAGAAAAAAATCCTGTCATCTATAGAACAAAAGTAATTATAGAGTTAGAGTTTTACAGCATGGAAAGAGGCCTTCAGCTCATCGCATCCACACCGACCATTAGTACCTAACAATTCTAATCTTAATTAGCAACTTTATGACACATGATGTTTTAAATCCTGTATGAGTGTACTAGAGACTCTACGGTGTTGGGGAAAAGATCTCACAGTGAATATTGATGAGGAGACCTGGGGCACTATCTGGGAAAATTAGAATCTCAGTCCATACTAGAACGGAGACCCAATTTAAAAGATTGCACCGTCTGTATGTTACACCAAGCTTAAGACACAGGATAGACCCCACTATATCCTCACTGTGCCAAAAATGCGAACTAGAGAGAGGAGACTATGTGTCTGACCTTGTGGAAGAATTAAATCCTACTGACTGGACATACTTCAAGAGCTTGAGAGGATATTAGACACAGCCTTAGAGTTTGATCCTTTCTTCTTGGTTCTGGGGCTCCCAGACAAAAAGATAATTGATGCCAATGAAAAAGGCTGCACAATATCCTAACATATGCAGCACAGAAGAATATCCTTTGTTCATGGATTAGTAATTCGCTTCAGAATTAGCAATAAAATTATTATGGATTGCATCTCAATGGAATTTCTAACCTGTATACAGTGATCCAAATCGGATACATTCCAGAAGTATGCGGCCCCTATCTCAAATACTCAGACTCCGTAGTGTCTTACTTACTTTACAAGGTTTCTGTAGGTTATGTAGCACCACCTCTAACATACTAGAAGAGAGGATGGGCATCACTTTGCAATGTTTTCATAGCTTTATCCTTTTTTACCCTACCCTATTATTTGTCCTCTCTACTTTCTGCACATGTGGAAGGACTAGGTTTACTGAACCAACTGCACTGGTTTCCTCCTGACACTGATCACGCTGTACTGCACCAGTTTTGAGGGTGTGTTATATTGTATTGCTCTGGAACAGGTAAGTTGTTTGAGGACTTTTATAGGGGTTTATAAAAGTTGGAGCGTCCAGATGATGAGTCGGAGATGAGGGAGTTTCTGGAGCAACTGGAGTGGCCGGAGGTGGGAGTAGAGAAGAGGGCTGGATTAGAGGAGCCATTGGGGGTGGAGGAAGTGCAGGCAGCGAAAAGAAAGATGCAGTCAGGTAAGGCTTCACGGTCGGATGGGTTCCAGGTGGAGTTTTATATGAAGTTTAAGGACAATTTGGTGCCACTGATGGTAGAAATGTTTGACGACTCAATGGTAAAGGGAGGGTTCTCAGAGACACTGACGCAGGCATCCATTTCACGGTTACTTAAAAAAGAAGGATTTGGTGCAGTGTGGGTTATATAGGCCCATTTCTCTACTGAACGTGGATGCCAAGACACTGGCGAAGGTGTAGGCGGTGAGCCTGGAGGAGTGTCTTCCGAAGGTGGTGGGGGATGTTCAGACGGGATTCGACAAAGGCAGGCAATTGTCATTGAACATGTGGCAGCTGCTGAATGTGGTGCATTCTCCGGCAGAGGGGAGAGAGTTAGAGGTGATGGTGGTGTAAGATGCGGAGAAGGTGTTAGACAGAGTGGAGTGGAGTTATTTGTTTGGAGAGCTGGAGAAGTTTGGGATTGGGCCTAAGTTTGTGGCTTGTTAAGATCCGACAGCATGTGTGTGGATGAATGACACGCAGTTGGAGTGCTTCCTACTATTCCAGGGAACAAGCAGGGGTGCCCCATGTCCCTCCCTATTGTTCACGTTGGCGATTGAGTACTTAGCTATTCCGCCGTGGGCCTATGGAGGGGACAGTGGTGTGTGTGTGGTGGTGGTGGGGGGGGGGGGGGGGGGGGGGGGTGAAGCACAGGGCATGTCTGTATAGTGATGATTTGCTGTACATTTTGGATTTGGGTTCATCGGTGAAGGGCATAAGGGCTTTTTAGAGGGTTTAAGTTGAATTTAGAGCAGAGTGAGTATTCTGTTGTGTCTTCTCCAGGTGCTGGGACGAGAGTGGAAGGGTTGCCATTTAGGGTAGCGACAACTCACTTCAGGTACTTGGGGTGCAGGTAGAGCTGGGCTGGGCACTGCTCCGTAAGCTAAATTTCATGAGCCTAGTGAGAAGGCAAAAAAGGATTTATGACGGTGGGACAGTCTCTCTTTTGTGATTGGCTGGCTGGGTGCAGGCAGTCAAAATGAATATTTTGCCACAGTTTCTGTTTTTGTTCCCGTGTCGACCGTTTTTTCAAGGGGTGGCTAGCTGGTCTCATCATTTGTGTGGGCAGGGAAGTTGGTGAGGATAAAGGAGGCGGTGCAACAAAATGGGTGGTAGTTGGGAGGCTTGACCCTTCCGAACTTGTTGCATTCTTACTGGGTGGCAAATGCAGAGAAGGTGCGGGGCTGGAATAAGAAGTGTAAGGCTCTATGGGCGTGGATGGAGGAAAGAGTCAGGGGTGTGGGAGCTGGTAACGGCACCACTACTGTTCACCCCGGGGAAGTATTTGGAGAATCCTTTAGTGTTAGCCAAGCTGAAGATTTGGGGGCAATTCCGACAGCACTTCAAGTTGAGGGTAGGGTCGAGGGTGAAGCCAATAAGAGGGAATCATGGATTTGAGCCAGGGAGGATGGATCCGAGGTTCTGGGGATGGAAGGAGAAAGGGGTAAAAGAGATGAAAGCTCTGTTTCTGGAGGAGAGATTTGCAAGTTTGGAGGAGCTGGGGATGGAGAATGGGCTCCAGCGGGAGGAGGGCTTCAGGTATATGCAGGAGTGGAATTTCGCTCAAAAGGTTTTCCAAGCTTCCTGGTGGCTCCGTAATCCTCGTTGTTGGAGGTAGTGATGTTGGTGGGGGGCGCTGGAGAGTGGGGACATTTCGGCGATCTATGGATCAGGATTATGGAGGGGGATAAGAAGACCATGGAAGGGATTAAGGCCAAGTGGGAGGAAGAGTTGGGGATGGGTCTGGAAGAAGGATTATGGTGAAGTGCTGCGAAGGGTCAGTGCTTCAACCTTGTGTGTGAAGCTGGGGTGATTCAGTTAAAAGTAGTGTATATGGCACTTAATGAAGGCAAGGATAAACTGGCTGTTTGAGGGGCTGGACAATAGTTACAAGCGGTGTGAGAGGTGCTCAGCCAATCATATCCATATGCCCTGGTTCTGTCCGAAGTTGGAGAAATATTGGGGGTTCCGCGCATGAGCCCTTGCATCAAGCTACCTGACAAGCTCCAAAGGTTCCTCTCAACAACCGTCCAGCTCCAGCCGTAGCTGCCACGAGTGCTGCGTTCAAAATCCGTTCTCTTCCCAACAGCAGGAACCCACCCCCGTTAGCATAGCAACAATCCCTCAGTGATATTTTTACTCTAAGCATAAAGGAATCTTTGGTTGAAAACCAGGTAGAAAGAGCTTTCATTCCTTGTCCTTGCAACTGCTCCGGACTTTGGGCCCGAATATCAAATTCAAGGACAGTCAGTGGTTTTTCACTTGGTCACAGGTTTGCCTGACAGTGAGCAACTTATTTTGTCATTGGCAAGTTTTTTTCACATGTTTCACTTGCACCAATTCAAACGAAATAACATTTTCACAGAATGTTTCTTTTTTGGTGCTTTGAATGAGCTTTGTTCTAATCTATATAATTGGAAAGTCTTCTGAAAAGTAATTCCGATGGGCAATATACACTGGTCATGTCATGAGGTGACGGCACAAGTTCCCCACGTATTGATGAAAATAATGCAGCTGGTGGCTTGACTTGGACAGAATGTTTTCAACAAGCAGGAGTATGGAGCTGATGTTGAGGTGCTTTGTGAAAATCGGGTCATTGTAAAACCTAGACAGGTATGGAGAAAGAAATATTGGTGTCGCTGGTGAACTGAATCTTTGACTTTGAAAAGATGAATGTTCTCATACTCCTGTTTGTGCAGGAGTGGAGGGACTGGCCAAGGTTATTGCCATGAAGTCAGGCTTCGGGCGAGGCAGCCAAATCCTCAACGGAGAAAATACGGCTGCTCCTCTGCTTCGTGGGAATCGTCGCCCATCACTTTTACTCCTGGATTTTACAAGAGGCAATGTATACTTGGTGCCCAAGGACCCAGTGAAAATAGGCCATTCATTGAACGTATATAAAACGTCCTTCACGCAAGGCTTGTATCCACTGGAGCTTATAAGTGTAAGATGCAACTTGATCAAAACCTTTAAGATCCTGAGGGGTATTGACAGGGTGGATGTGGAGGGGATGTTTCCTCTTGTCAAGATAATCTAGATCTAGGGGGTCACTGTTTAAAATGAATGGGTCACCCATTTCAGACAATGATAGAATTGTTTTGCTCTAAGAAGGTTGACAGTCTCTGGAACTCTTGAGGAACACAAGTCTTTGAATATTTTTAAGGCTGAGCTAGATGGAGTCAACATTAACAAGGGAGTAAAAGGTTATCGGGGTTGGGAGGAATGTGTAGTTGAGATTCATAGAATCATATATTACAGAAGAGGCCCTTCGGCCCATCACGCCTGCACCAACAAATACCTATCTAAATCTATATTATAATAAGATCAGCCATACCATCACTGAATGGCAGAACAGGCTCGAGAAGCCAAGTGGCTTACTCCTGTTCCTAATTCATATGTTTGTAGGAGTTAAGCTGGTCTTTCCTTATAGAATGTAATCCCTAGAAAACTAGGTTAGACTGTGGATGGAAGAGAATGCAGGTGGTCCTGTAGCAAGTCCGTAGCTAATCTACCACCATCAGGAATACTTTCATAAAACAAAATAACATTTCCATAACTCCCACAGTAACCCACTGAGCTGCAAGATACTAACCCATCCAAAGAAAGTCAAGGTACAATCTTTTGTACTGGTCAGATAGTGCAGGAGCATGGCAATTACGATTACCCTAACACTCCTTTGCAAAACAAAAAAATCAGCTTTGACCACTATAATGTGGTATAATCTGCTGGAGACAACATTACTCCAATAGAAAGTTATTTAAATGACAAAATGCGTAGAATATTAAAATGTAATAAGGATAGTGGAAAGGGTCAAGCCGTTACAATTTGAAAGCACAATTTTCACTTCCAATCAATTGTAAGTTGTATTTTAGATAAAAGTGACATCTTGCAGTTTCTTGTCTTGCATTCATCAGGACAAATTTGTGAATACTAGATTTCAAACTACACAAAACAGAAAATACTAAACAATCTCAGCATGTCTGACAGCATCGAAGGAGAGAGACGGGAGCTAACCGTGTCTGGATGTCTGTGTCAAATCGTTTACACAAAAGAAATGGGTGCTGAATGGTTGGAAAGTCAACTCCGATTGGCTCAGATCATAGAATCATAGAATTTACAGTGCAGAAGGAGGCCATTCGGCCCATCGAGTTTGCACCGGCTCTTTGAAAGAGCACCCTACCCAAGCCCACACCTCCACCCTATCCCCATAACCCAGTAACCCCACCCAACACTAAGGACAATTTTGGACACCAAGGGCAATTTAGCATGGCCAATCCACCTGACCTGCACATCTTTGGACTGTGGGAGGAAACCAGAGCACCCGGAGGAAACTCACGCACACACGGGGAGAACGTGCAGACTCCGCACAGACAGTGACCCAAGCCAGGAATCAAACCTGGGATCCTGGAGCTGTGAAGCAATTGTGCTAACCACCATGCTACCGTGATGTTGGCATAAAGAAAGCAACAGAGACCCAATCTCCCCAACAATTCAAAAGGCGCAAGGCTTGAACGTATTTATTTTGTTTGCAGAGAACAAGTCCTTGTCTATGAACATATGTCATAAGAATGCATATTGTCGAGATCACTTGAAATTTTGCATTCTCCTGTTTGCCCTGATGAGTACGAGACGAAAAACTTCAGCAACATCTCTGCTTTCAGCAATGTTCAAGTTCTGTACTTACCAAGCGACTGTTAGATACAAGTATAGTATATGATAAAGCACAAACAAAGGGCTGTTTTTTGAACTTGCACAGCTGCTATCGCAGGCTCCCTGGTGACATCCCATCACTGGGGAATTTCCATTATAGCTAGACCCAGCTCTGCTAGTGCAGAGGTTACCGATTCAGAATCCCGTTGTCCCAATAGGTTCACATGCAAAAGAAAACATAAAAATTTAAACTCACTGGCAAGGTAATTTTTTAATTGACTGTGAACCAGTGAAAGTATTCAGTCAACCTCTTAGGCTCTTATCTAGCACTGGAATGCAAGTCTGAACCTATCTATCGAATCCGGCTGTATTCCCAAATACCAGCGTCTTCATTCTGACATAAACGTTGTCCACAAGGTCCATATACCAAGTTGCACACAAGTGGGTAGACAGAAAATTGTTCCTTTTTAATCCCACTGTGTGTTGTACAAGTGCAGGAACCAACACAGAAAATCACCACAATTTGTTCAGTGCCAGACAACAACGTCAAAGAATTGTTACAGCAACGTCAACCATTCGGCCCATAATGGATTCAAGAATTTACAATGCAGAAGGAAGTCATTTGGCCCATCGAGTCTGCACCGGCCCTTGGAAAGAGCACCCTACTAAACCCAGTCAGATTTACCAATGGGTGAATAAAGCAGTTATGCAGCAGATAATTTCAAGGGTACAAACTTGAGGGAGTTAATCGAAGGCCAAACCTGGGGAATGACCAGAATGGAAAGTTTAATGGTTTTACTGGGGACAATGGACATTAAAGATGGAGCTGAAGGAATAGCTAAGCAGATTGACAGCTGCAGGAATATGGTGAAAATGAAGGATCAAAGGTTAGACATTTGCCAGTTGAAAGTATTATTTCAAATGACTTGGTGGAGATTTTATTCTGGGGCAGACATATAATTAAGGGGTAGGAGGAGTGAACTATTCCTATTTATCCCAACAAGATTGTAGGAGCTGGCACAGAGACACACTCCCTATGCAGCAGCACACTGAACTGTCCCTTTAATGTGGAGATGCCGGTGTTGGACTGGGGTGGGCACAGTAAGAGGTCTCACAACACCAGGTTAATGATTCACCTGAGGAAGGAGCTGTGCTCCGTAAGCTAGTGATTCGAATCAAAGCTGTAAGACCTGGTGTTGTAAGACTTCTTACTGTTCATCTAACTTAGTGTACATCATATTGGATAAAGTACTGCCTCTTTAGCTACCCTTTCTGAGGGGCTTCCTCCCTCCTGTTTCTTTTTAAATTCATACATTTTAAGTGTATCACCGCATGACTCCAATACCTGTTTGCCACATCCATGTCCGACTCGATCTTGTCCAGTCCCTTCATGATGCGATCAAACTGCTCCCCCTGATGGTGTAGTACCTTGGCTGTGTCTTCCAAGCGTTGGTGAGAGCTGGAGGCCAAACTGATCAGCTGCCTCCCCTTCGACGTGCGATCGGGACCTGCCTCTAACTCCACCCCCTCAGATGAAAGCAGCTGTGCTTGCCAGAAATGCTCGATGACGTTGAACACCACTGTCCGATTGGGTTGCAGTGAGCTGAACCAGTGCTTCTCATTGCCGCCCACCAGGACGGTGAGTGAGCTGAAAATGAAGCTGGATGCCTCCTTCTTGATGCCAGTGATAGCCGAGAGCTTGAAGCTGGTCAGTGTGAGCCCCTCTTTGTCGGACGTGAACGACAACTGGCACGGTGTGAGCGACAGTTTGCCGTATACCCATCGTTTCTCATTGTCTAGATAGTAAGAACCAGGCCAGGAATGGATGCACAAGTCTTTATTCATCACAGCAGCACTTGGCCCTCACAGGAATATAGGCAAATCTAGGGATGGATTGGGTGAGTGAAATAGGAAAAGTTAGTGTTCAGCAGAAAAAAAACCACAGATCACTTTAAAAGATGCAATCTTAAAATCAGGACCCTTTTTACAAGGATTTGATCAACAAGATTATATAACCCTCTTTAAAAAAATGTGTTGATCAGGAGTATTTTACTGCAGTGAAAAAGCGGTTTACTAAAGTTGCAATTTAATTAAATTTAATTACCTTGGAATCAGGTAGTTTGCAAATTCAATGAGGTTAATAAAACAGAATGTTTCCACATACCAATCTGACAGATCTCTTTCTCGCCAGAAGTCACAAGAGACCAAAGAACAATTGCATATTAAACATTATCAGAAATATCAAAAAACTAACACAACAACTTTGCCCCATTTTTGGCAGATTTACCTCACTTTCCTGCCATGAAAACACATCAAAATTGTCTCAAACTTATTTATGCTGTCCACTCCAATGACTCTAATAATCTTGATGTTTCTTGTGGCATAACCGCTCCCTATGTCTAATTTTCACCAGCTCATCAACCCTGCGCTAATTTGTGTTCCTCCAATTGTGGCCGCTCGGGCATCTCTCCCCACCCTTCATCCCATCTTTACTGGCTATGTCCTGAGAGAGGATTTCCTTCCCTAAATTGCTCTGTTTCACCCTCAACTCAAACGTCCTCTTTAAACAAGCCTCTGACAAACTTTTAACCTCCCTTACTATTAGTTCCTTCACACATAGTGGAATTTAGTACATAAATCAACAACAGTTGGTATTTATTTCGCACTTCAGCATAATAAAACATCCCAAACTGCTTCACAGCAGTGTTAAAAAGCCAAATCTCAATTAAGACCATGTTGGGTCACATGGCCAATGGCTTGAGGTAGGTTATCAGAAGTGTTTTAAAGCAGAAAAAAGGAGGTGGAGGAAGTGTGAGAACTTAGGGCCTAAAAGATGAAGGCACAACCACCAATAGTTGTGTAATTAAAATCAGGGATCAAGAGTTAGAGGAGTGCAAATATCTCAGGGAGTTGTGGGGCTGAGATTACAGAGCCTGGGAAGAGGTGATGCAAAGGAATGATTTGAAAACAAGAACGAGAATTTTGAAATCAAGACATTGCTTAACCGTCAGCAAGCATGGGGGGTGATGGGTGAACAGAACTTTATGCAAGTTAAGACCCAGGCAGCAGAGTTTGGATAATGTCAAATTTACGATGGGTAGAATGAGGGAGGCTGACCGGAAATAGTTAAGTCTAGAGGTAGCAAAGGTATGAATGAGAGATTCAGCAGCAGATCAGAAACATATCTTGGGCACCAAGATTGTGAATGGTCAGGCTCAGCCTCAAACAGTTGCCAGGGAGAGGGGTGCAGTTCATGTTTAAGCTTCGGAGCTTATAGTGTGGATCAAAAGCAAAGACTTTAGTATTCCCAATATTTAGTTGGCAGAAATTTCTGCTCATCCACTACTGGATATCTGACAGTCGTATAATAATTTAGTGGGAGTGGAAGAGTGGCAGTGGTGAGGTAGAACTGGATTTTGTCGATGCATGTGAAAAATGGCATCCTGTTTTCAGACAATATTGCCAAGGAATGGAGGTGGCCAAGGACAGGTCCTTGGGGGACACAAGAGCAGGAAAATACATCATTGCTGATGATACTGATTAAAAAGGTGGAGTTGAGGTAGAAAATCAGTCATTGTTGAATAGTGGAATAGACTCAAAGGCCCAAATGGCTGACTGCAGCTCCTGCTTATGGTCTTATGGTTAAACAGATGGAACCAGTTGAGCGCAGTCCCACCCAGCTGAACAAGTGGAGAGCCATTGGAGGAGGATGCTATGGTCAACTGTATCAAAAGCTGCAAACAGGTCAAGAAGGAAGAGAAGGGATTGTGCATCTTCATCACAGTCGCACAGGACGTCATTTATGACTTTTATGAAAGCTGTTTTGGTGCTGTGGCAGGGGTTGAAACCAGACTGAAGGGATTCAAAGATGGTATTCCATGAAAGATGGGCACAGAGTTGGGAAGTGGCAACACATTAAAGCATCTTGGAGAGGAATGGAAGGTTGAAGCTAGGGCAGTACTTTTCAAGGACTGTAGGGTCAGGAGTTGGCATTTTGAGGATGGGGTAATGATGGTAGATATGAAGGACAGTGGGATAATACCTGAAAAGACAGAACCATTAACAATATCAGCTAGCATAAAACGTTTTGTTTTTTTTAAACTTGCAATCATACAGTGTTTTTCCTGATGTCTCAAAATGCGTTACAGTCAATGGAATACTCTTGAAGTGTGGTCATTGTTGTAATGTAGAAAATGCAGAAGCCAATTTGCACAAAACAAACCCCAACAAACAGAAGTGGAATAATGATAAACAGATATTCTGTTTATGTGATTTGATCAAGGGATACATATTGGCTAGGATACCAGGGATAAGCCCTTGTTCTTCTTCGAAATAGGGTCATAGAATTTTTTACATGCACCCAGGCAGTCAGATTGGGCCTCGGTTTGACATCTCATCCAAAAGATAGCACCTCTGACAGTGTCCCTCAGTCCTGCAATGGTGTATCAGCCGTGTGTTTTGTGCTCAACCCCTGGAGTGGGACTTTGAACCGGGAACCTTGTGACTCATTTGCAAGACTGCAAACAACTGAGCCAAACTGACACAATAATACAGCACATAAAAGTTAACCACAAACATACGGCATCAAGAAATTAAATCTACACTTCGCTTGTTTCTCTTAACAATCCTTCTCACTAGTACAGCGCCATTAAAACTTCCCTTTGCTATTCCACAATAGCAAAAGTCCAGGATCTTTTAGTGCAATCAAAATACTTAAAATCAGTTCCCAAGGACTGAGCCATACCCACCCTACCATTGCCCCTCTCCCCTTCTTTAGGCCGTACAGCATATTAAATTAGTTCCCTAGTCTAAAAGTATTACCAGTTTCCTAGTGATTACAGTGGTGAGGTCAAGCATCTGTTTCTTGTCAGTGAATTATCAGGATGGCCATCTGTTATAATGCGTACACATGTCTACAGATACGTTGTCAGGGTTGATACCCCTTTGGAAATTCTCAGTCTGTAATGCAACACTTCTCACATCAAGCTCCTCACATTTTAAAGTCTGCTTACCTGAATGCGTCTCGACCGGTTTGTCTAAACGGTGTTGTCTTTCCAACTCATTGTCATTCCTGTATGTCTCTGCACATTGTGCATCACTAACTTAACTTCTGAATATTTCCTGTTTTTTAATCTTCCTCTGCTTCTTTCTGTGGTTGCTTTATGACGCTCCCTTTATTTGCTCTAGCTTCTGTGCACTCCTGTCAGCAGACTCCCTGTTTTCTTCCCTGATTCCCAGTACTATGGCTATTTGCCTGTCAGGCTATTCCATTTTGTTCTCTTCAGCCAGTAAGTCTCTGCAACCTTCTTCTCTCCAAGATGTTTCCCTCTCACTGCAGGATTTATTTATCTCAGGATGTTCTCCTCTTCCTTGCATGATGTATTTATCCAGGATGTTCTCTCTCCTGCGAGATTTATCTCAGGATATTATTTCCATCCTGCGGAATTTATCAGTTTCCTCACTCCTGCAAGATTTTCCCAAAATATTCTGCTTCCCCCTGCAGGGTTTCCCCCAGGAGATTCTCTACCCCTGCGGAACTGGCAGCCTGCCTCTCCAGGGTGTCCCCTGTCTTTCTGTCGCTGAACCTGACACTCCTGTTCCCTCACGGTGTAAGTTGACGGTGGGCCGGAGCCCAGGCCCTCTCTGCCGACCTGCAGTACTCGCCCCGTTGCCTCCGTATCCCACTCAGGCCCTCGCCATCTCTGTGTGGCTGTTTAGCGTCTCCCGTTGCTCTCCATCCAGGGTTTGTCTCACAACCCGGCTCCCGTTCCACCTCCTGCCGGCCCCTTCAGGCCTGCTCCGCCTACCCGCTCCCCAGACCCCGCCCCTTCTCTGTCAGTCTCGCATTGATCCCACCTGTCAATCACCAGGCCCCGCCCCTCTCGCCCAGACCCCGCCCCCTCTGCTTATCACCCAAAGCCGCTGATTTCCCAGCTTCTTTCAGTCAACCGAACCCCCCTCTCCTCGTCAATCATTTAAACCCCACCCCTCTCCCTGTCACTCACCCAGACCCCGGCCCGGATACTCTCTATCGCCTAGATCCCGCCCATTCGCTTTGTCAGTCACTCAGACCCCGCCCATTCGCCCTGTCAGTCATCCAGACTCCGCCCATTCGTCCTGTCAGTCACCCAGACTCCTCCCATTCGTCCTGTCAGTCACTCAAAGAGGCCCATCCGTCCTGTCAGTCAGCCAGACCCCGCCCATTCGTCTTGTGAGTCACTCAGAACCGCCCATTCGTCCTGTCAGTCACTCAGACCCCGCCCACTCGTCCTGTCAGTCACCCAGTCCCCGCCCCTTCCCCTGTCAGTCACCAGTCCCCGCCCCTTCCGCTGTCAGTCACCCAGACTCCGCCGCTCTCTCCCAGCCCCTCCCCCCACGCTGCTCAGCCGGTACCCGGTGCTCGGTTTATTCTGTCCGCCGGCTCTGCGGTCGCTGTCTGACTGAGGATTGGGTATTGGAGTCAGCCTGACTAACGGAGGGAGGCCTTGGCCATTACAAAGGGACGGCCCCGGGCCGGGCTCACTGACCAGCCGAGGCCGCTGTTGGTGCAGTTTGTGCCGATTTGATTAACTTCAAACCGGACCAGCAGCGGCAGAGCCGTGAGGAATGAAACGCACAGGATGGAGTCTGATCATTTAATGTGGGATTCCTGACTCAACATGGACGAGGAGACTTTGAAGAGCGCCCTGGTGTTTTTCCAGGGTGACAGGCCTTCCTATGAAGAGTTTCACAAGGGCCCGAAACTAGATTACCTCCGGGAAAGTGACCTGACTTACTCTGAGTTCTTCAGGGGCTTTCTGCTTCCTAATTACCCGTGCATTCTGTCTCCTGAGTTCACGGAAAGCTGGAGAAGCCGGCAGCACTGGGTGAAAGGGGATGGCAAGCCTGATTATGAACACTTGCTGGAACATTTGGGTCAGTGTCCTTTTTTGTGTCTTGGGCTGTGTGTCGCTGAAGGGCCTGCGGAGGGGTGGACACAATCCTGGACTGTCAAAGTGGGAGACGTTGTATGTGTGGTTTGTGGGCGAGGGGAGGATTGCGTTTAGCTTGTGATATTTCCCATTCCTGCATCATTGCAATCCTTCCTGGTGTCTTCGGGAATTAAAGAATCATTTCCAGGGACACTGCTGAGAGAAACCAAGCAGAAAACCGAATGTTTGACCACAAACTCAACTGGACTAGCCTTATAAATACTGTGGCTACCAGAGCAAGTCAGAGGCTAGGAAACCGACGGCGAGTAACTCAGCTCCTGACTCCCTAAAGCCTGCCCACCATCTACAAGACCCAAGCCAGGAGTGTCATGGAATACTCTCTATTTGCCTAACGGCACAGTAGGTGTACCGACACCACATGAACTGCAGTGTTTCAAGAAGGCAGCTCACCACCACCAAGGGCAGTTAGGGATGGGCAACAAATAATGGCCTAGCCAGCGAAGCCACAACCAGTAAAAAGAATATTCAAAACAAATATCTAAAAACACAAAATTCAATGCACACATTTGCTATTGGCAATAGAATATCTGCAAAGGGGATAGAAGCTGTCTGACGATCAATTATTCAGTTAAATAATAAAGATTTACTGTGTGATAGCAGGGTGCTAGAGTGTTGACATAGTCGATGTTCAAGGCAGAAGTGTGGAGGCGAGGTGATTGATGACGGGTGATGACAATATGGGTTGCCCAGGGAATGTTATTCCAGCACGAGTCCGTGCCTTTCGGAGAGAAAAAGAAAGAAGGACTTGCATTTACATACTGCCTTCGTCCCAAAACACTGTGCAGCCAGTGAAGCAAATTTGAAGTGTAACTACTGTCATAATGTCTGGAATTTGTTCATAGTTATGTCTCACAGAGAGCAATATGATGACTAGATAATAGCCTGAGGTGCAGACTCCATGGAGAATTGCTTATTTTTATTCTTTCATGGAATGTGGATGTCACTGGCGAGGCCAGCATTTGTCCATTCATAATTGCACTTGAGAAGGTGGTGGTGAGCTACCTTGAACCGCTGAAATCCCTAAGGTGTAGGCACAACCACAGTGCTATTAAGGAGGGACTTCTGGGATTTTGATTTGGCGATGTGAAGGAATAGTGATATAGTTCCAAGTCATGAACGTATGTGGTTTGGAGGGAAACTTGCAGATATGCTGTTCCCATGCATCTGCTGCTCTTGTCCTTCCAGGTGGTAGAGATTGCGTGTTTGGAAGGTGCTGTCAAAGGAGGCTTGACGAGTTGCTATAGTGCATCTCAGAGATGGTACACACTGCTGCCTCTGTATATCAGTGGTGGAGGGAGTGAATGTTTAAGGTGGTGAATTGGTACGATTAAAGCTTTGACTGGATGGTGTTGAGGTTCTCGAATGTTGGTGGACCTGCACTCATCCAGACAGGTGGAGTGTATTCCACCAAACTCCTGACTTATGCCTTGTAAATTTTGGACAGGCTTTGGGGAGTCAGGAGGTGAGTTATTCACCAGAGGATTCCGAGGTTCTAAACTGCTCTTTAGCCTCAGTACTTATATGACTGGACCCGTTCAGTTTCTGATCAATGGTAATCCCAGCCTCTTGCTAGTGAGATAGTGATATGATCCAGATAATGTCCCCCCTGAGAAATCTGACAAGGCTTTAGTTTAACGTCTCTTCGGAAAAAATGCATCTCCACTATTGCAGTATTGTTTCAGTCAGGATTTTGTGCTCCAGGAATGAGACTTAAACCCACACCTTTCTAACTTAGAGGTGAGCATTCTGCAGATTGGGTCATAGTCAGATGAGCCAGCATTTATCGTCCATCCCAATTTGCTCTGGCTTGCCAAACCATTTAAGAGTCTGCCATTATGGGTCTGGAGTCACATGTAGTTCAGACCAGGTAAGGATGACAGATTTCCTTCCCTATAGTTAGGATGATGTGGAGATGCAGGCACTTGATTGGGATTTGCACAGTAAGAAGCCTCACAACACCAGGTTAAAGACAACAGGTTTATTTGAAATCACAAGCTTTCGGAGGGCTTCTCTTTCATCAGGTGAAGGAGCAGCACTCCCAAAGCTTGTGATTTTAAATAAACCTGTTGGACTTTAACCTGGCGTTGTGAGACTTCTTAAAGTTAGGATGTGTGGTAGTCACCACTGTTGTATGTACCGCATATGAGGTGTATTACGGTAAGGCCCCTGTATTACAGGTACGGGGGTAGATCCCTGCCTGCTGGCTCCACCCAGTAGGCGGAGTATAAATGTGTGGGCTCTCCGAGCTGCAGCCATTTTGACAACAGATGCGGGAGGCTACACATCTGTGTAATAAAGCCTCGAGTACACTCTACTGTCGTCTCGTCGTAATTGATAGTGCATCAATTTATTACGCAGAGATTTTACAACGATGGATCTCCGCATCAAGCCTGATCGCCTGCAGCTGCACCCTCAAGCAGACAATGCCAAGTCAACCTTCGCACATTGGCTAGCTTGCTTCGAAGCATACATCGGTTCTGCGACAGAACCACCCTCAGTGGCACAGAAGCTCCAGATCCTGTACACGCGGCTGAGCTCCGATATCTTTCCCCTCATCCGGGACGCACCTACCTACGCTGAAGCCATGGCGCTACTGAAGGAGAACTACGCTCAGCAGACTAACAAAATCTACGCCGGACACCTCCTGTCCACGCGGCATCAACTCCCCGGTGAGTCTGTGGACGATTTCTGGCATGCCCTGCACGTCCTGGTGAGAGACTGCGATTGCCAGGCCGTTTCGGCCGTTGAACATTCTGAACTTCTAATTATAGATGCGTTCGTTATGAGCACAGGGTCAGCTTACATCCGCCGGCGCCCCTTAGAAGGGGCTAACCTTGACCTTGCGGCGACCAAGAAACTAGCGATCTCACTCACAGTCGCCTCACGCAATGTACAGACATATGCCTCCGACCGCACAGCCCACCCCTCCTGGGCATCGTGGACCCCACCAGCGATCGCCCCCAGCCAACCACAGACCTGTGCCGCGCGGCAGACAACCAACCCTGGGGGACCCAAGTGCTACTTCTGCGGACAGTCAAAACACCCCCGGCAGCACTGCCCAGCGCGGAGCGCACTATGCAAGGCCTGTGGGAAGAAAGGCCATTTCGCTGCTGTGTGCCAGGCCCGCTCGGTTGCTGCTATTGTCCCTGCACCCCCCCACCTGCGACCCGTGGGCGCCGCCATCTTCCTCGCCTCAGACCACGTGCGGCCCGTGGGTGCCGCTATTTTGCTTGCCCCACAACACATGCGGCCCGTGGGTGCCGCCATCTTTAACGCCGCCCGCCGCATGCGCCCTGTGGGCGCCGCCATTTTCCCACCTCCGGACCCCTGCTTGTCGGGCACCTCATTGGGCCGCTCATCGCCTGCAACCGCCACCGACCAGCTGCGTCTCGCCTCCATCACGATCAACCAGTCCCGACCGCACAACCTCATGCCTGCGTCGACGACAGTAAAGGTCGACGGGCACGAGACATCCTGCCTTCTGGACTCCGGGAGCACTGAGCTTCATCCACCCCGATACGATAAAGCTTCATCAGGTCTGAGGTCCAGCGGCTGCTGCGGGAAGGTATTATCGAGGCCAGCAACAGCCCCTGGAGAGCCCAAGTGGTAGTTGTGAAAACTGGGGAGGAAAACAGGATGGTCATTGACTACAGTCAGACCATCAATCGGTACACGCAGCTCGATGGATACCCCCTCCCACACATATCTGATATGGTCAATCAGATTGCACAGTACCGGGTCTTCTCGACAGTGGACCTGAAATCTGTCTACCACCAGCTCCCCATTCGCAAGGCGGACTGCCCCTACACCGCGTTTGAAGTAGACGGCCACCTTTATCACTTCCTTAGGGTTCCCTTCGGCGTCCCTAACGGGGTCTCGGTCTTCCAACGGGAGATGGACCGAATGGTTGACCGGTACGGACTGCGGGATACCATCCCCTACCTGGATAACATCACCATCTGCAGTCACGACCAGCAGGACCATGACGCTAACCTTTCCAAATTCCTCCACACCGCCAAACTCCTCAACCTAACCTACAACAAGGAGAAGTGCGTGTTCAGCATGAACCGATTAGCCATCCTCGGCTATGTGGTTCAAAACGGAGTCCTAGGGCCCGACCCCGATCGTATGCGGCCCCCTCATGGAATTCCCCACTGCCCCAAGGCCCTCAAACGATGCCTGGGGTTCTTCTCATACTATGCCCAGTGGGTCCCTAACTATGCGGACAAGGCCAGCCCACTCATCCACTCCACCGTTTCCCACGAACGGCCGAGGCTCACCAGGCCTTCGACCGTATCAAGGCCGACATCTCCAAGGCCGCGATGCACGCGGTCGACGAGACGCTTCCCTTCCAAGTCGAGAGCGATGCATCAGACGTCGCTCTGGCCGCCAGCCTCAACCAGGCAGGCAGGCCCGTGGCATTCTTTTCCCGCACCCTCCATGCCTCCGAAATTCGACACTCCTCCGTCGAGAAAGAGGCCCAAGCCATAGTAGAAGCTGTGCAGCATTGGAGGCATTACCTGGCCGGCAGCAGATTCACTCCTCACTGACCAACGGTCGGTTGCCTTCATGTTCAACAACACACAGCGGGGTAAGATCAAAAATGATAAGATCTTGAGGTGGAGGATCGAGCTCTCCACCTACAATTACGAGATTTTGTAACGCCCCGGTAAGCTCAACGAGCTCCCCCGATGCCCTATACCGAGGTACGTGTGCCAGCCCACAAGTGGACCGACTCCGGACCCTGCACGACGATCTCTGTCACCCGTTTTTATCACTTCATAAAGGCCCGCAATCTGCCCCCTCAGAAGTCAGGGCTATCACCAGAGACTGCCAGGTCTGCACGGAGTGTAAACCGCACTTCTACCGGCCAGACAGAGCGCACCTGGTGAAGGTCTCCCGCCCCTTTGAACGCCTCAGCGTGGATTTCAAAGGGCCCCTCCCCTCCACTGACCGAAACACGTACTTTCTTAACGTGGTTGACGAATAGTCCAGATTCCCCTTCGCCGTCCCATGCCCTGATATGTCTGCCACCGTCATCAAAGCCCTCAACACCATCTTCGCTCTGTTCGATTTCCCCGTCTACGTCCACAGCGACCGGGGATCCTCATTTATGAGCGATGAGTTGCGTCAGTACCTGCTCAGCAGGGGCATTGCCTCGAGCAGGACGACCAGCTACGACCCCCGGGGAAACGGGCAGGTGGAGCGGGAGAATGGGATGGTGTGGAATGTTAGACGTTTTAGTTGCTGTGAAATGAAGAGTCTAAAGTTCTTGTTCCTTTTCACCAAACACCATTTATTTCACTTCCACAGCCTCTGCACAAAACTCTTAACAACACACCACCTGACAGAGGCCACCTGAAGCCCCTTTACATATCAGTGTCAATTAATGGATACTTAACATAAATGAGACAACAAATTGCAATGTCTCTAACCCATTACTTAACAGTCTCCTCTTCCTTGGAGAAAAAAATTAATTAGGTGAAAACAAAATTTAAAGAAACTCAAAAACACACACATGATGTTCCCCCTCCCTTTTTTTTTGGACGAGAAAGAAAAAAAAGTCACAGAAACAAAAGCCCTTTATTAACAATATCCCAAAGTTTCTGTGAACTCGCCCCTCTTTTCGTAAAACAGTCTGACAGTTGATAGCTCCTGTCGACCCATTAAATTTTTGTTATTTCCCCTCTGTCCAACATCTGCTTCAAACTTGCGATGTTTATCCGTAACCTCTTTTCATTGACACTTTTTGTAGAGTGCTCATTTTCCCACAGAGATTTATTGTCAATGTGACAGTCAATAGGTATATTACCCAAATCCCAAAATTTCTGTCAATATCATACTTGTATAAAAAGCCATATTCACTGCCTCTACGAGGTTTAACGTCTCAGCAGCCAAAGTGCTTTTTACCACTCTCCTTATTTTCTTTATTTCCCACACAAGTGGGCAACATTTACCATTGTTCCCCAAAGGAAAATTATAAAACCTCCTGCGCTTGAAACCCCATCACATAAATTTGCGTAGGACGCATCACTATAAACTATGAGTTTCAAGTGCTTAAGGTCACCTAAAACCGGGAACTTCAAAACACACTCCTGCATTTTTAGTTTGGCCAACACTTTATTTGCTCTTATGTCTTCCACTTTGGGATCATTCATTTTTGTACTCAACTCTAAGACATCAAAACTCACGTCCGGTCTAGTGTCTGCCTAACCAGTTCAGTTGCCCAATTAAACTTCGCAGTTGCTCTTTTTCTATCTTTGAAACCATTGCGTCTTTTTGTGAAACTCGGCCACGACTAATTGCTATTGGGGTGATGCTTTCTAAATAAGATTGCTGACGTAAAGTTGCCCCTAACTTAGTCTGTCCAATTTCCAGCCCAATATATTTAAATGCACCGGAAACCTGACTTCCAACCCTGAATTCTTTCCTCAAACCAGAGATTACAATAGCTTCAAAATCACTAGTCCCTCCCCACAAAGAATCATCGACATGCATCATAAAAATGCCAGAAAGATTTCCTTTATAGTGCCAGTAAAACATTGCAGGATCTACTTTCAACTGGCAACAGCCTAACTTTAACAAAACTGACCTTACTGAAAAATACCAGACTCTAGATGCATCATTTAATCCATATACACATTTGTTCAACTTCCAGAGTACCCCTTCTGTGTTAGCTGCTTCTTTAGGAGGACGGAGAAAAATGTCTCTCTTGAGCTGATGCCCCTGCAAAAAGGCAGCTTTTATATCTATAGATTTGCATTCCCATGCCTTTGTGGCTAATAGAGCCAAGAAGATCTTTAAAATAACCTTTCCTGCTGTAGGTGAATCTACCCTTAAATCCTGATCTTCTACGTTTTCTTCAAATCCCCTTGCCACGAGCCTGGCCTTTGCCTTATAAGTTTCATCCGGAAGAACCTTTTCCGTGCAAATCAATCTGTGGGATAGAGCTCTTTGTCCCCAATCCGGTACTTCCGTGTATACAATACAATCTGGACAAATGTGAGGTAATGCATTTTGGAAGGTCTAATGCAGGTAGGGAATATACAGTGAATGGTAGAACCCTCAAGAGTATTGAAAGTCAAAGAGATCTAGGAGTACAGGTCCACAGGTCATTGAAAGGGGCAACACAGGTGGAGAAGGTAGTCAAGAAGGCATACGGCATGCTTGCCTTCATTGGCCGGGGCATTGAGTATAAGAATTGGCAAGTCATGTTGCAGCTGTATAGAACCTTAGTTAGGCCACACTTGGAGTATAGTGTTCAATTCTGGTCGCCACACTACCAGAAGGATGTGGAGGCTTTAGAGAGGGTGCAGAAGAGATTTACCAGAATGTTGCCTGGTATGGAGGGCATTAGCTATGAGGAGCGGTTGAATAAACTCGGTTTGTTCTCACTGGAACGAAGGAGTTTGAGGGGAGACCTGATAGAGGTATACAAAATTATGAGGGGCATAGACAGAGTGGATAGTCAGAGGCTTTTCCCCAGGGTAGAGGGGTCAATTACTAGGGGGCATAGGTTTAAGGTGAGAGGGGCAAGGTTTAGAGTAGATGTACGAGGCAAGTTTTTTACGCAGAGGGTAGTGGGTGCCTGGAACTCGCTACCGGAGGAGGTGGTGGAAGCAGGGACAATAGTGACATTTAAGGGGCATCTTGACAAATACATGAATAGGATGGGAATAGAGGGATACGGACCCAGGAAGTGTAGAAGATTGTAGTTTAGTCGGGGAGCACGGGCTTGGAGGGCCGAAGGGCCGGTTCCTGTGCTGTACATTTCTTTGTTCTTTGTATCCCAAATTCACTCCAACTATGCAATTCTTGCTGTTTAGCTTCTTTAATAACTTTTTCATCTAATTTATTTGAAGCCACCAAAATCTCACGTGCATGTGGGCTTCTACTCCTGTTAGTATTCGTAGTCTTACTCATGTTCCGAGATCTTGACAAACTACGTCCCCTCTCCCGCCTGGTATCTCGTTCTGTACTGCTACTGCTTGATCTTTCCCTTCTGCTGTGGGATGTCCTTTCAATAGTTCTCGACCTTTTCCTGCGGACCTGTTCACTATCCGATGTACTATCTGAACTGGCACTGCGTTTCTGTGCCCTCCATTTTTAAACTTAGTTTTCCCAATCCATTGTCTCGATTCCTTCCCCTGAATGCTGTACATTCAACCAATGTTTATACTTTCCAGTGGCCTTCCCTGCTCTACTAATAACAGTTGCATCCTTCCATTGACTAGACCCTTCAGGCAAGTATGTCACTTTTGTACCAACGTTTGGCAGTTGCCCTTTCGAAAAAATGGCCTGTTTTAATTCACCAGAAGTGTTGTGTTCCTCCACAGAAACCCTGTCTATATCAGTTAATTGGTCCTCATAGTTCTGTAACACATGCGTACCAGATGACTGGTTCCTCGTCATGTCTGTCTGCTCTGTCTAAATTTGAAAATTTGTAATCTGTACTCATTATCCTTGATGAATGGACCCTAACAGTTTGATTACCACGTTGCAAAATAATGGTTTTGCCATCTATGCCTATGATCTTCCCTGGGTCTTTCCTTTCATTAGAATTGTCTCTTGTAGTATACCATGTCTCCTTGCTGAAAAACGGCATCTGATGGCCGTACGTTATACCTTAAAGCTCTGCGAATTCTTTCAGAGACTTCTTCCAAAAAAGCTTTTCTACTGCTATGTAATGCATTTAAATGTTCAGCAAAACCAGAGCTAATTGTAGTCCCCTCCCAAGCTGGAGGCTGGTCATCCAAAATGGACGGAAGTTTAGGATTTCTACCAAACACTAATTGATAAGGACTATAGCCCCCAACCACCTGCAATGAATTCTTTGCATGTACCGCCCATGCTAAAGCTGAATTTAGCCTGCAATTTGGTCGATCTGCCAAATTTTCCGAAGCATGTCATCGATGACAGCATGATTTCTTTCATAGACACCATTACTAAATGGGCTTTCTGCAGCTGTATTCATAACTCTGATATTCACATTTTCACACACATCCCTAAACTCATCATTAGCAAATTCACCCCGATTGTCCGGAAGGAATTTTGCCGGTGGACCCATTCCTGTCCCTATCCATTTTTCCACGATTTGATCCAGAATTACTGTCTCTTCTTTACTTTGTACAATCATTGACTGACTAAATCTGGTTGCTAAGTCTACAAAATGCAAAATAAATATATTATTTGCTTTATCCCAGATCTTAAGGTCCATGGCCACAATGTCGTTAAAATCCCTGGCCAACGGTAGGGTTACTATCAGTCGTGTTGGTGTCCTTCTGTACTTCCTACAAACTTCACAGCGGTCACTAACCTGTTCTATCAGTTTAGTATAGTCGTCATCCCTTACCCCTGCATCCTTGAATAAATTTTTTAGCCTCCGAGGAGACGGATGTGCAAATTGCCTATGCAGTTTTAATACCACAAGCTTTTTATCAGCTAAAGTCCCATTTTCAACTGCCATTAACACATCCTTAACCACCCTACTTGAAATATTATTTGTCAGTAATGGAATACAATAGTGTCCCGACTGTGTAAATTGTAAGTCCACCGTCTTTCCAAAAACTGTTGCCTTATCCTGTTCCATATCCAGTTTCATGTGTGCTTTCTTCATCGATGGTCTGCTCAGAAGCAAAGGTATCTCACTTGATACAACATCCGTGCTAATGAAATGATTCACTCCGGCAATATTGCAAGGGATCACCACTCTTTTCAGCGACTTCAGAGCATTATCATCCCCAAACCTGAAACTTGTGGAACTTTCAAATTCCTTAACCTTGTTACGATTTTCAGCATTCAAAGAGTCCAGGTAACATTTTAACCAGTCAATTCCACACACAGTAGATGTTCAGCCACTGTCCAATACAGCACAGTTGGAAGGATTCTGCAACCAACACCCTCATTGCCAGAGTAAAACTGCTTGTCAATAGGACAATGCCTTCTTTCTGGTCACTATCTTTTTCCTCTTCTGACTCTTCCGTGTCTTATGTCGCTTCAAACACTCTATCATAACGAGTTGGACAGTTGAAAGCATAATGGTATTGAGGGTCACATCAAAAACATCAATTTTTCATGCCCTGTGCATTTCTGGGGTTCATCTTCCTATTGTAGGTTCTAACTGGGTTTCTGGCTTCATAATTTCCTTGTCTCGGTCTCCATCTATAGTCTTGAGCCCTGTTCGTAGCCATACGATTTCACCATCCTGTTACTAGTGTATCTTCCATATTCTGCCTTATTGCAGGCTGACCTATTTGGATCATCCGAGCCATCGGAATCGAATGTTTCCCCAGAAACCTTTGTAAAGCTTTTGTCATCTGTTCGAATAAGGTATCCTTATCAGTAAACTGAACTCCTGTCAAAACCAGGAGCCTATCCATGTTGCTCACTCTAGCACAGTCAAGTAATTTAAAGGCCAACACAGACTGTGGAAATTCCAGCTTGTGTTTCTGCAGCCTTTTATATAGTCTGCCAAATTCCATTATATAGTCTTCCATGGAGATATCCTCCATTTTCCGGAACTGATCAAAATCCGACCATGCTTCATACGCACTTAACAAGTCATCTTTTTTATAAATCTTATCCATATAATGTAATAAAGTCTCCAGACCTTCTTCTGAGTCTAACTCTTCCAATTCCAGCTCAGAAAGCACTGTTTCGGATTTTACTGCCATACCTTGTTTTCTCTTTCCCAAAACAGTTACTTTAGTCCACATAACTACTGCACTTCTCCATTGGTCGTACGATTCCCTTTCAGAAAATAAGGGAGGATAGTCATATCCAGCCATCTTTATCCTGGGTTCAGCCATGTATCTTTTTTTTTTTCCCTTCTCACTCACTCCTTGGTTTGATCAGGAAAAGTTGTATCTTTCAAACCTTCACATTTGCACAGCAACCATCCTCTGCTACCATTGTTAGATGTTTTAGTTGCTGTGAAATGAAGAGTCTAAAGTTCTTGTTCCTTTTCACCAAACACCATTTATTTCACTTCCACAGCCTCTGCACAAAACTCTTAACACACCACCTGACAGAGGCCACCTGAAGCCCCTTTACATATCAGTGTCAATTAATGGATACTTAACAAATGAGACAACTAATTGCAATGTCTCTTAACCCATTATTTAACATGGAAGGCCCTCCAGCTGGCCCTACGGTCCAGAAATCTCCCGGCCTCCCGCTGGCAGGAGGTCCTCCCCAACGCCCTCCACTCCATTCAGTCGCTCCTTTGCACTGCGACTAACGAAACTCCCCATGAACGTCTCTTTGCCTTCCCCAGGAAGTCCACCTCCGGGGTTTCGCTCCCAAAGTGACTGGCAGCTCCAGGACCCGTTCTCCGCAAGCACGTGCAGCTCCACAAGGCGGACCCGTTGGTTGAGAGGGTACAGCTACTTCACGCGAACCCGCAGTACACCTACGTAGCATACCCCGACGGCCGCCAAGACACAGTCTCCCTCAGGGACCTGGCGCCAGCGGGGTCCCCACACCACCCCCCCCGCCCTGGCGCCACCCTTCCTCCCCCCAGCGCACCCCATCACAGTCCCCGCTCCAGGATGACCCGTCCTCCCCTTGGTCCCGCCCGGGGATGAAGATGAGGGTCGACATGCTCCCGGAGTCACTGACGCCTGAATCGCCACTGAGACGGCGTGCTCACAACGACGGATCAAGGCGCCTAATCGTCTGAATTTGTAAACTTTTCCTAAAATGTTAAACGCCTACATGTAAATAGCCTTCCACCACCCGCGCCGGACTCTTTTTTTCAACAGGGGGTGAATGTGGTAGTCACCACTGTTGTATGACCGCACATGAGGTGTACTACAAGTACGGGGTAGATCCCTGCCTGCTGGCTCCGCCCAGTAGGCGGAGTATAAATGTGTGGGCTCTCTGAGCTGTAGCCATTTCGTCAGCAGCTGCGGGAGGCTACACATCTCTGCGTAATAAAGCCTCGATTACACTTTACTCTCGTCTCGTAATTAATAGTGCATCAGGATGTTAGTGAACCGGATAGGTTTTTATGATAATTGACAATGGTTTCATGGTCATCATTAATTCCAGATTTTTAAAAATGAATTAAAATTTCATCATTTGCCATAGTGGGATTTGACCCCAGAGCATTACCCTGGGTGTCTGGATTCCTAATCGAGCGATAATACCACCACCTCCCCAGAAATTTCCAGAGGTTAAAACGTGGGAGGCTGCCCAGGATTATGGTGAAATAGTCGTGAGGTAACGAAGGCATAGATGAGGATTCCAGCTGCAGTTGAACTGAATGTAGTCAGGCAACGCTGCAGAGGTAGAAATAAGTGGTGGTAATGATGCCATGTACTATGGTTGGAAGCTCACCTCAAGGTTTGATATGACACAAAGGTTGCAAGCGGTTTGATACATCCTGAAACAGTTGCCAAGCAAAAGAATGTCGGTGACTAGGCAATGTGGTTTGTGATTGAGACCAAGGAATATTAATTTCTGCCAATGGTAAGTGACTGGATTCTGCTGTTCCTCTCCCCTTGATAGCACAAGGCCAAAATTACGAATTGACCAAGTGGACTTCTTTAAACATAAGAGCAGTCACAGATTCTCTGACCCCCCCCCGCCAGGTCGGAGAATCCCTGGGGGGGCGGTGCGAATCCTGCCCCGCCGCCGGCTGCCGTATTCTCCGGCGGCGGGGGCAGGATTCACGCCACGCCGGTCAGAGGCCGTTGGTAGCGGCCCCCCGCCGATTCTCCAGGCCCCGATGGGCCGAGCGGCTGTCCGTTTTTGGCCAGTCTCACCGGCATGAATCACTCATCTCACGTACCGGCGGGACCAGGCAGGTAAGTCGGCAGGGATGGTCCTCGGGGGCGGGTGGGCGCGGGGATCTGACCCGGGCGGGGGGACGGGGGCCACCATGGTGTTCTGGCCCCCAATCGGGGCCCACCGATCTGCGGGCGGGCCTGTTCTGTGGGGGCACTTCTTCTGTGCCGGCCCCTGTAGGGCTCCGCCGTGGCCAGCGCGGAGGAGTGAACCCCCTGCGCATGTGCCAAAATACGCTGGCGGTTCCGCTCATGCACGCGATCACACCGGTCCTACGGCGCATGCGCGAACTCTCGCCGGATGGAGCGGCGCCAACCCCTCCATGGTCCACCTAGCCCCCGAAAATGGGGACCATTCCGCACTTTCGTGGGCTGTTGACGCCGGTTCTCCTGCTGGCATGGGGACTTGGTCTCCAGAAGGGTGAAACCCGAATTTCAGAAGTATGTCATTCATTGTGAAATGCTTTGGGGTGATTTGAGATCATGGAAAGTGCAATATAAATGAACTTTTTTTTTCTTTAAAACTCCAATCAGACTACATATACTGTTATTGGCTGTCACCATGAGCTATGCCACCTTGGGTGCCAGTAGTGTACCAGTCTGATTCTCCAGCAGCATGTTGTTCTGTGGCCCCAAGGACAAGCAAGCAAAAATCTGTTTCAATGCATAATTACTGCAAGTGTTTGAAGTTGGAATAAGCCTAACCTTTAGCACATCTGAGTAGCAGCAGGACAATGAGTCAATCTCAGTATCTTGTTGATTGGGTCGAGTAACAATTGTATTGGAAAGTGGGGCCACCATTCACATGTTTTGGAGTTGTGTGGCTATCTAAGGCTGAGTAACTCATTACGGGATACACTGCTGAGGTTTAGTCATACCACTTCTATACAGGTCCAAACTTCAAACTTATTATTACACATGGTTCTTAAATTGCATCCTTTCTTCATATGCATTCCTTGTAACTCTGCTATATTGCACTATTTAAACTATTCCCCTTTGATATTTGCAGGTGATTTCATTGTCCCCGTGGCCAACTGCGATGTGAAGGAATACAATGCAAATCCAAAGCACAATATCCCTTTCAGGGACTACCTTAGTTACTGGAGAGAGCACAGGGAGAATGGCTATTCATCTCTGCAGGGCTGCTTGTATATGAAAGACTGGCACATGCACAGGTTAGTGCAGAACAGAATTATTCCTGCATTACTCCGTTTCAAACAAACAAATCATTTTTCTGAGCCCTACAATAACCTATTATTAGCAGATGCCGTGAGTTAGCTAAAAATCTAGCTGAGATCAGTGGAATGAAATTCCCCCTAAGTCTCTTGGCTGTAATGGTCCCAAATGAAATGAGTGGGTCCAGTCAAGCTGGTTCCCGTAGATGAGGGTCCTCAACAGAAAACTACCCCGTCCTTGCCTAAAAAAGATCTGTGACTGCACTTGATTAATTCATTGTACAGGAAACATTTTGATGCTTCCAGTGGGGTACGAAATAAATGCAAGTTCTCATTTGGCACTAAGCTAGCAAACTTACTCGGGGAAGTCACAAGGATCATTAGCTTTGGAAATTGAAAAGCTATTCTTACGACACCTTGGGCTAGATGCAGTCAATGCCAGCCCCACTTGACCCAGAGTCGCACCACAGGTGAAATTAGATTTTATTTCAAATTCCCGAGGTCCTTGGTTGAGCCCAATAAACTGCAGTCATCAGGTTTGTAACTTTAACACAAGTAACGTTTTATTATGTACAGTAATATAATTAAATGGACAGAAAATGTAACTATCTACAACACCTTTCCCAACCCTCCCAACTCACCCCATTCTCTACACACACAGACAAAGAACACAGAGGGACAAGGGTGGTGTAAAAGAAAGAAAATATTAATAAAAATAAAAGGATAAAGATCTTTGATGCAGTGGGATGATTTCCAATCAACGTCTTTGCAAAGTTCAGCTTTTGTTCTGATACTTCTTCCTTCTAGGCTGGAGATGGTTTCCTCTGGCAAGGTTGTCTACCTTCTCTGCAGACTCTGCATCATTCCAGGTTCACAGCAAAAGATGTATTGCTTTCAGAAAAATGGAGCAATTTTTTCATTGCAGCAAACAGGAGGAAGAGAGATAGCATTCCTTTCACCAAGATCTAAACACTTCTGCCCAGTTCTCTCGGAAAGCATCACACAGGAACCAATCACTGACTGTTGTCAGGCAGAACGCTGTCCCTGGTCAACCCATCAGTTGCCAATTAACTAATCAATTAGACTCCCTCCAAACCTGGTTCCTGAGATCCACTTTTGCCTTCTCCTCTCCAAAACAAAACCTGGGAAGGAAGCTGCTTCAACTTTGAGTCATCTGCTTAAAGGCGCTTTCCGATTCTGGGTCCACGGACAAAAATAATAAAATAACATAAAAGAAATGAGGACAAAGGAAATAAGCAGGAAGGACTTTTACACCATTTTAATGCAATAAGGGATTGAGGCAGAGTATTGGGATATCTTGCATCTAATTCCAGCTGCATCTGAGGCTGAGGTGCTGATATTCTGCAATATGGAGGATGTTTTCACCAGGTCGGATTTATTCGCTTTTTGACACAGAAGTGCTTGATGCTGCTGAGATGAAAATAAATTGGAGATTAGAGAAAAGTAAACGGAAAACATGTCCGATGTGGTAAGGTTAAGATAGCACGGTATTCAACTAGGACAATGAACATTATTCAAGATGGCAGTTAGGGAAAAACAGATAATTATAGGCCAGTGAGTCCATGTCAGTTGTTGGGAAATTATTGGAAAATATCCTGAGGGACAGAATTAATCTCCACTCGGAGAGACAAGAATTAATCAAGGAGAGACAGCATGGCTTTGTCAGGTGGAGATCATGGGCGAGATTCTCCGACCCCCCACCGGGTCGGAGAATCTCCGGGGGCTGGCGTGAATTCCGCCCCTGCCGGTTGCCGAAGTCTCCGGCACCGGATATTCGGCGGGGGCAGGAATCGCGCCGCGCCGGTTGGCAGGCCCCCCCGCTCGATTCTCCGGCCCGGATGGGCCGAAGTCCCGCCGCTAACGTGCCTGTCCCGCCGGCATAAATTAAACCACCTACCTTACCGGCGGGACAAGACGGTGCGGGCGGGCTCCGGGGTCCTGGGGGGGCGCGGGGCGATCTGGCCCCAGGGGTGCCCCCACGGTGGCCTGGCCCGCAATCCGGGCCCACCGATCCGCGGGCGGGCCTGTGCCGTGGGGGCACTCTTTCCCTTCCGCCACGGTCTCCACCATGGCGGAGGCGGAAGAGACTCTCTCCATTGCGCATGCGCGGGAATGCCGTCAGCGGCCGCTAACGTTCCCCGCATGCGCCGTGCAGAGATGTCATTTCCGCGCCAGCTGGCGGGGCACCAAAGGCCTTTTCCGTCAGCTGGCGGGGCGGAAATTCGTCCGGCGCCGACCTAGCCCCTCAAGGTTGGGGCTCGGCCCCCAAAGATGCGGAGCATTCCGCACCTTTGAGGCGGCGCGATGCCCATCTGATTTGCGCCGTTTTGGGCGCCAGTCGGCGGACATCGCGCCGTTTCCGGAGAATTTCGCCCCTTGTCTAACAAATTTGATTGAATTTTCCGAGGAGGTGATCTTGGGTGTATAGAGGAGGGCAGTGCAAGTTGAAGTAGTGTACATGGACTTCAATAAGACTTTTGACAAGGTCCCACATGGGAGACTGGTACAGAAGGTAAGCATCCATGGGATCCAGGGCAATTTGGAAATTGCAGGAGGCAGAAAGTAATGGTTTTGTGACTGGAAATCTGTGTCCAGTGGTGTACCACAGGGTTCAGTGCTGGGTCCCTTGCTGTTTGTAGTGTACAATAATCATCTAGATGTGAATATGGGGACTTTGATTAGCAAGTTTGCAGATGACACAAAGATTTATGGTGTGATAAATAGCGAGGAGGAAAGCCTCAGTATATAGGGCAACATAGATGGACTAGTCAGATGGGCAGAACAGTGGTAAATGTAATTGTCCCCAGAAAAGTGCAAAGTGATGGATTTTGGGATGCATTTAAAAAGGCAAGGGAATATACAATGAATGGTAGGACGCTAGGAAGTACAGAGGACCAGAGGGAGCTTGGGATTCATGTCCAAAGATCCCTGAAGGCAGTAGGACAGGTAGATAAGGTGGTTAAGAAGGCGTATGGGATCCTTGCCTTTATTCGGCGAGGTATAGAATACAAGAGCAGAGAGGTTATGAATAGAGATGTATAAAATACTCGTTGGGCCACAGCTGGAGTATTGTATGCAGTTCTGGTCGCTACACTATAGGAAGGATGTGATTGCACTAGAAAGCGTGCAGAGGAGATTCACCAAGATGTTGCCTGTGCTGGAACGTTCCAGCTGTGAAGAGAGGCTTGATAGACTGTGGTGGTTTTCCATGGAGCAAAGAAGGCTGAGGGGGGGCTTCATTGAGGTGTACAAAATTATGAGGGATATAGACTGGGTAGATCAGAATACTTTTTTCCCTTAGTAAAGGGGTCAATAAGCAGGAATTAAGGTAAGGAGCAGGACATTTAGAGAGCATTTGAGGAAAAATGTTTTGACCCAGAGGGTGCAGGGAATCTGGAACTCACTGCCTGAAAGGGTGGTAGAGGCGGGAACCCTTGCAACATTTAAGAAGCTTTTAATTGAACATTTGAAACACCACTGCATACATCGTTATGAACCAAGTACTGGAAAATGGGATTAGAATAGATAGGGGATTGATGGCCAACACAGGCAAGATGGGTCGAAGGGCCGCTTCCTGTGCTGTAAAACTCTATGATTCTAACAAAGCACTATAGGATACAAGGATAAAGTTTGCAAGCCGTGACCAGATGGGCAGATTATATAGTGTGGAAGGAACAGGTTTGATGGATGTTTCTTACACTATTGTAATTTTTGGGTTTTAGGGTTTTCCCTGATCATGGAGTTTACAATACTCCTCTCTTCTTCCAGTCTGACTGGCTGAATGAATACTGGGACACTATGGAATTGGACGATTATCGATTTGTTTACATGGGTCCCAAAGGATCATGGTAAGTGTATCCTGTATCAGAAAGAGTTTGCTCCTCTAAAAAGGACATAGAGGATCGTCCATGAATGGAGATAATGCAGTGCATGCAAAACTCTGACAGAGTTACATAGAGTTATATCCAATCTACAGCACAGAATCAGACCATTCAACCGAGCTGATCTATGCTAGAATTTATACTCCACACGAGCCTCTTCCTATCCATTCAACCATATCGGCATATCCATCTTTTGTCCCATCATTTTTCTTTCTAGCTTTCTCTTCAATGCAGCTATGCTGCCTGTCCCCACTACTCCTTGTGGCTGCCAGTTTCACATTAGTTTGAGATGTTTCCTGAATTCGTATTGGATTTATTCCCTTTCTGGTATATTTAATTCCCTTTTGAAAGTTACTATTGAAACTGCTTCCCTCACCCTGTGGGGCAGTGTATTTCGGATTATAATAAACTATGTAAACAAAATCTTCATCTCCCACCTGTTTCTTTTGTTAATGATCTAAAATTTGTATCCTTTGGTTACTGATTCTCACACAGGTGGAAACAGATTGTCCTTTAAATTCTTCTAACTTTGAGTGGTGGCTAATCCCTCTTTCAGATGAGACATTAAAATGTGGCCTGTCTTCTCTCGAAACTGAATGTTAGAAATTCTAAATCCCAGAATCTGTTTTCAAAAAGTGTTGGGAGCTATCCCACATATCTTGGCCAATATTTATCCCTCACCAACAGCATTAAAGCTGTTCCCGTACCAGCCTCCCTGAACAGGCGCCGGAATGTGGCGACTAGGTGCTTTTCACAGTAACTTCATTTGAAGCCTACTTGTGACAATAAGCGATTTTCATTTTCATTTAATTCATAAAGCAGATTATTTAATCATTCACACATTGCTTTTTGTGGACACTTGCTATGCATACATTTCCTACATTACAAGCGATACTTCAAAAAGTACTTAATTGGTTTAAAGTGTTTTAGGATGTCCTGAGGTAGTGACAGATGCTTTATAAATATACATTTCTGTTATATGTACTATCAAAAGCTAAAGTAGCTGGGAGTCAAAATTATAGAGCCGAAAATTGAACAATATTGAAGATCTGAGATACAGTAAAAACAAAACCAATCACATTTATACAGCTTATTTAATGTGGAAATGTCACAAGGCACTTCACGGAAGAGAAACAGAAACAGCAGCAAGAGTTGAAGAGGAAACCAAAAGCCTGGTTTAATAGATATGTTTAAGACAGGTAGCCAAGTGGAGGAGGAGTTTGCTCATTTGTTCTCGAGATGCAAGGCCACATTCATTGCCAATCTCTGTGTCCTGAGAAGATGGTTGTGACCCTTCTTGAATTACCAGTGTTTCTGATGATGGTAACTCCCACAATGAAGGCACATGGGAAATTCTAGAATTTTGACCCAGCTGTGAATTCAGGTGGGAGTTCTAAAGAATATAGTAGGAACTGCTGACCACTTTGTCAGAACTGGAATGGAGAGAAGAGTGTGTAGGCAGAAAGCCAGAATCTGAAGATATGTAATGGCACATTTAACTCTAAATTGTGGAGGTAGAATGGGTGAAACCATGCCTGATAGGCAAGGGTGTGATTTGGAATTCGATGTATTTTGTGGATAGGGAACTCAGTGAAGGTTAGGAAGGGCGAGTGATTTGTGAGTTAACCTTGTTAATGTTGTTCCCAATATACTGTGGAAAAATCACAACTCTGGTATATGCCTCCTGTAATACATAAACTCCCACCTAGGAAACTCCAATCCCCATTAGTTGATTGTACATTAATACTTGATTACAAATTGTGATGTCTTCTGCCCTGTTAATCTCTTGTTCTGTTAAACAGGTTCCTGGTTGCAGTGCGTACGACGTCGTCATTTAAAATATCAGAAGAGAACATTTTTATTCATCTGCCAATCTCTCAAGTTTAAAAATTCCACGCATTACCGTTTTTCACTTCCCTCCAACATTGTCACAGCTGATTAGATATCCAAATCCCTGAATTTGCAATGTGGCTGTACTGTCTTCCTGAGCAGATATATTCTGGATATAATTCTTGGTTGATCCCTCCTTGAGGCGGAAAATGATTACATTCGGTGAAGCGAAAAGCAAATCTTGTGAATGAATTCTGATTTCATACTGGCATGATGCATTTCTCTTTCCTCTTCCCAATTGCAGGACACCATTTCACGCCGACGTATTCCGGTCGTACAGCTGGTCAGCCAACATCTGCGGGCGGAAGAAGTGGCTGCTGTTCCCACCTGGTCAGGAGGAACATTTGAAGGACTGCAGTGGTAACCTTGTTTATGATGCCCAGTCTCTAATCCTGCAAGACAGGGACCGTTACCCAAAGTACAGCCAGTGCTGTCAACCCATCGAGGTAGTGCAGGAGGTTGGAGAGATCATCTTTGTTCCCAGCAGTTGGCACCATCAAGTATACAATTTGGTATGGAATACATCATTGTCATTTTTTAGTGTTGGTTTCACTGGCCATATATTAAGAGCAACTGATTTGTAAGAGTTAAAAATATGAGGAGTGTTGGACAATTACAATGTAGCTCACTCTTGATCTGTTGATGTCATGGAATTTTTTAAAAATCAGCTCAAAAGGATTCTACTGTAAAATCAGGGCAAATACGAAAGGTGCCTGGGAGGTAGGTAATCCGAGTAAGTAATGTATTGCTTCACAAGGGACTTCTGAGGCATCAATCTTTGAGATGCAAAAGGCCACGGCCTCCAGGATACCTGGTAAAACGAGAACAAAGAACAATACAGCACAGGAACAGGCCCTTCAGCCCTCCAAGCCTGTACCGGTCATGATACCAACCTTTGCCAAAACCCTCAGCATTTTCTTGTGCTGTATCCCTCTGTACCCATCCTATCCAAGTGTTTGTCAAGATGCCTTTTGAACGCCGTTAATGTATCTGCTTCCATAACCTCCCTTGGCAACACATACCAGGCACTCACCACCCTCTGAGTAAAAAACCTGCCTCGCACATCTCCTCTAAACTTTGCCCCATGGATCTTAAATCAATGCCCCCTGGTGACTGACCCCTCCACCCTAGGAAAGAGTGTCTGCCCATCCACTCTCTCCATGCCCCTCATAATCTTGTAGACCTCTATCAGGTCACCCCTCAACCTCTGTCTTTTTAATGAAAATAGTCCAAGTCTATTAAGCCTTTCCACATAGCTAACACCCTCCAGACCAGGCAACATCCTGGTAGACCTCCTTTGCACCCTCTCCAAAGCCTCCACATCCTTCTGGTAGTGTGGCGACCAGAATTGTGCGCAATATTCCAAGTGCGGCCGTACTAAGGTTTTATACAACTGTAGCATGACTAGCCAGTTTTTATACTCGATGCCCCGTCCAATGAAGGCAAGCATTCCGTATGCTTGTGTTGCCATCCTCAAAGATCAGTGGACCTGCACGCTCAGATCTCTGACTTTCTACTTTCTATATTCCACAGAGTTTTACCATTTACGGTATATTTCCCCTCTGTTAGACCTACCAAAATGCATTACCTCACATTTGTCCAGATTAAACTCCATGCTTTGATTTTCATGGCTTGATTTGTGGAGTTGGAATTTTAAATTTTGCCCTCATGATTGCCAGACTAGTAATTACCCTATCTTTTGAAGTAGTATAATCTATAATCATTTCATATTCTTCTGTTCAGGAAGACACCATCTCCATCAATCACAACTGGCTAAATGGCTGCAACATAGACACCATGTGGCAATTCCTACAGGGGGAGCTGACAGCAGTTCAGGAGGAGATCGGCGAGTGGAAGAACTGTATGGAGGACTGGCACCAACATTGTCAGGTATTGGTGGAGAGAGTAATCTTTTTGTTTATTCCTTTGCCTTCATGAGTGAATTTCAATGTAAATTAGAGAAGCACAGCAAAATGGCTAGTTTGGGAAATGGAACACAATACAGTAATACAAGTTTTATTCATTTTCAGTATGCAGGCATCGCTGGCAAGGCTACCATTCATAGTCTACTGCTCCTTGCCCTGTAAAGATATGGGCTACCTTCTCGGATCAGTTAAATCTGCGTGATGTTCTTTGTGGATATTTGATGCTTGGCTTGTTAGATAATTCAGAGCCAACCACATTGCTGTAGATCTGGAGATGCGCTTAAGAATAGCATGTTTCCTTCCCTAAAGGTATTAGAGAACCAATTAGATTTTTAAGGTAATTAATAGCAAGTGCAGAATGACTTGCTTCAACTCCAGTTCGATGGGTTCGGAGGTGGCTCATAAGTCTAATACATGATTTACAAATTCTGCCACATGCGGGGCAGGCGGTGAAGAATTGGCTAGATGAGTTATTTGGAGGTGTGTGCACTCCTGACACTTGATGTTTCCTCTGCACTTTCCCAATTGTTATGGGCGAGGCGTTTTCAGAACCCCAAAATGTATCATGGAGTTCAGCCAACCTCTCCCTTTAATGGATTTGTTGCTTTTCCTAGCACACGGCTTTTTCCTTAGGTGTGGGATTACAATTATGGACACGTGGGTTTTTAAACACAAAACACTGTTTATTCCATGAACTCAACTTAACATCTTAAATAAACATTGGATCTCTTAACACCCCTTACTTCAAAGATAACTCAGAAAATATTGCAACAGTAAATAATTCCTTAAAATGTTCCATCAAACTTCGAAGAGACTTAGCACCTTTAAACAAAATCACATCAGGTTAAAGGTTTTACTATTGTGAGTTTAAATCACCCAAATGATCCAGAGATGGTCTTTTATGGCAGAGATCCAGTTCACTGCAAAACACACACACTCCCCAAGCTCTTTTCCTCCAAACTGCAAAATGAACCTGCAAAATGGCTGACCTGACCTCAGCTCCACCAACTCTCTGACATCACTGTTTTCTTAAAGGTACATTGCTTAAACATCCATGTCTTAAAGGCACTCTCACATGACACAATGAAGTATATTGATGTATTCAGTTCCTTCCCTGATGAGTTTTCTCCATATGGTCATAAGCCAGAGACTTCCATGAGTCAGCAGTTATGTTTGACTTTTCAGGGATGCTTTGAAGACATCGCTAAAACATTTCCGCTGTCCTGCCCAACATTACTGTGGCTGTGATGTGAGTAGAGCAGTTGGTAGTCTGGTGTCAGGCATATGAATGGCATGTGCTGCTCCCTGGACTGGTTTTGAATGATTAGCACCTTGATGCCAATGATACTCTCCATTGCATTGTGGTGCGTGCTGTAGGTCGCCGGAACATATAGGAGTGTAGGAATTACTGCTGCTCTGCAAAATCCTCCTTGCTAACATCTGGGACTGTGGCAAAAGTGGGAGAGCAGTCTCACATACTTGTCAAGCAACAGCCTGACATAGACCTTCTCACAGAATCTACCTTAGACAATATCCCAGATACCACCATCACTATTCCTGGGTACGCCCTGTCTCACACAGGACAGACCCAGCAGAGGTGGTAGCACATTGGTATACAGTCGGGAGGGAATTGCCCTGGAGTCCTCAACACTGACTCTGGGCCCCATGAAGCTTTGTGGTACCATGGGCAAGGAAATCCTCTGCTGATTGCCACGCTCCGTTCCCCCCTCAGCAGATAAATCAGCACTCTTCCATGTTGAACACCACTTGGAGGAATCATTGAGGGTGGCAAGGGCGCAAAATGTACTTTGGGTGGGGGACTTAATTCCCATCACCAAGAGTGGCTCGGTCGTACCATCACAGACCAAGGTGGCCAGGTCCTAAAGGACATAGCTGCTAGACTAGGACTGTGGCAGGTGGTGAGGGAACCAACAAGAGGGAAAAACATACTTAACCTCATCCTTACCAACCTGCCTGCTGCAGATGCATCTCAAGATCTCATATATTATGCTGTGTTCTCCTCTTTGTTATCTGTTGGTTATGGTTTTATTTGATGTTTATTTATAAATGTCTTAAATCTACCACTATCATTTGGACATTGAGAAAAGCAGGGCAGTATTTGCAGGAGTCCCAACATAGGAAAGGTTTGAAAACGTTTTGCCAATAGCACAGTATATGTAGGCCTACTGTGACATGAATTCTGTGGATAGTCTTGAGGGCTTGGATACAATTATTCTTTTCCTCCTCATTGCTTTTTCTGTGCAAGGGATTGGTGCTGGTGCAAACAGCCAACTTCTAAAAGTCTTTGGTTATGTTAGTTTTTATTCACATGCTGAATTTTAGTGCCATACTTAGCAAGTAAAATAGCTTGAATGTCACATTAAAATTCAACTATGAATGAAATACCAGCAGAGAAGGTGGTATAGGGAGTGTTCTTCATAGAAAGGTGTTAAATCAGATTGTTGATGTCATTGCAAAAGCTGACCTGGGAAATTCTTACTTAACAGATTATTCTGCATCTAACCCTGCTACTGGGAGATTGAGGAGACTGGGAATTATTTTGTGACCCATTAATTCCATCCCTTACCTTGGAGAGTTTCATGTGACAGGGTAGAAAAAGGTTTACTCAGATTGGGACAGAATTTATATGACCTGAAAATTTAAAAAATCATACAATTTTTATTCTCACTGGTGAGCTGGTGTGTTCTGTTCCTTTTTGATGCAGCTCCTCTTGAAATCATGCACTGGAATCAACTACTGTGAATTCTACAGGTTTCTGAAAATAATCGCCAAAAACAGGATTGCAGTACTGGAGGCTACTTCAGGAGACTCAGCAGCCCTCCATAGTACACTTCCTGCAGAACTCTCTGCTCTCGGACCGTGTCATTCAGTGTTCGATTTACACCGGACTGAAGATGTGCTGACTGCAATGCTCGCCAATGAGGACTTTAGTAGGCTAGACCCAGATTTGTTGGGTCCTCATCCAGAGAACCTGCTGCATGAGATTAAAGAAATGACACATTCTGTCTTGTCGTAATATTGTACTCCTCGTCAACCAAATTAAATGACAACTTTTGTTTCTTCAGTTCAAGGAAAAGCTGGAATTCTGAATTACCCTCCGGATTACGAGTAGACGACTCAGCAGCCCTATTTCTTAGCCACATAAGATAAAGGGGAAAACCATAACGACTACGATAGTGCAGTGATTCTCACTTATAATAATTTTTATTGTCACAAGTAGGCTTACATTAATAATGCAATGAAGTTACTGTGAAAAACCCCTAGTCGTCATATTCCGGCGCGTGTTCAGGTACACTGAGGGAGAATTCAGAATGTCCAAGTTACCTAACAGCACGTCTTTTGGGACTTGTGGGAGCAAACCGGAGGAAACCCACACAGGCACACAGGGAGAATGTGCAGACTCCGCACAGTGACCCAAGCCGGGAATCGCACCTAGGTCCCTGGCGTTGTGAAGCAACAGGGCTAACCACTGTGCTACCGTGCCACCCATGAAGATCTCAAGTACAATTCCTGGAGGTTCCATCTCTTTCTTGCAATATAGATGGCACATAGAGGAAAATAAGCCCATGGTCATGGGATTCATAGGTCTTATCCCTGGCAGAGGGGAGCCTTCAACAGTCAGTGGCAAGGAGAGTGTGATGTGTGAACGATTCATCGTTGGAAAACAGCATGGATATCAGTTGTGGAGAAGAGTGAACTTGGCTTAGATTCCCTCCAGTATCAAATACTCCAATAATAGCATTACAGATTGTTCCTTGATTACAGGAATGAAATGAAAGAACTGATTACCAACCGTTCAGGATTGACCTGGAGGAATTTCCAGGGTACTGCTGCATGCAAGGGAAATATATATTAAAAACTCTGAGAGTTATGGAGCAGTTAAGAATCAAGAAACATTTGCTCCAATTTAACTTTGGAGGGTGGAGGAATCCTGTGTACCGTTAAACACAAAGTGATATACTGTTTAAATATGAAGAACAAACCTGGCTAAAAGTGAAAAAAATTTATTCAAGATAGTTATAATCTGCAATATCTCAAACATTAAAATATTTGGTTACAAAAGCATAATATACAAACATAGTCATTCATCGATTCCCTTAGCTTTGAGTTTGTTCCAATTGCCGGCAGAAACATACCCCACCGCAGTGAAGTGTCTGAGCTACACCCACTAATGACTTTGATGTGAAATTGCAATAATGGGTCCGACAAACCAACATGTTTTCCGGTTTCACCCCAGTGATAGGAACGCAACAGAGCAGAGGAGTGTGTAGAAATACATGTGACATTCCACACATACAAATTCAATATTATATTTGTGGCAAAGGGAAATTCATTTATACAAAGTCTTACAAATATTTTGACCCAAAGGGCCAACTTTGTCTGGGTGCAGAGTCGAGTTTTGGTACGCAAATGGCCACAATTCTTTTGTAAGAACTCTGATGTTTCTCTAGATTCCCCTGTCCCATGCCATTTTCCTCTGGCCTTTTTGCAGGTCGGAGACACCTATTGTGCAAATTGTACACCCACCCCCGCTGATATCAGATTCCCCATTATAAGTGGGGGACAAAACTTGGATTGCCTTCCACACACCACTTTCGTATGGTGGAAGCTCAGTAAAAGCTTGCCAGGTTTGAGAATTCATGAAGACAATGGAAAGCCTGCTAAGAAATTGGGAATATTCTGAAAGGTAAGTATAAAATGCTCACATTTATTCATCTTTATTTCCTCCCACAAGATGCAGTTTTGTGACTGACTTGGGTGACTGACTGTGTGGAGTTTGTATATTCTCCCTGTGTCTGCATGAGTTCCCTCTGGATGCTCCGGTTTCCTCCCACAGTCCAAAGATGAGCAGGTTAGGTGGCTTGCCTATGCTAAAATGCCCAGTAATTTCCAAAGACTAGGTGGGGTTACGGGGATAGGGCAGGGATGGCACCTTGGTGGCTGCTCTTCCAGGGGCTCAGTGCAGACTCGGGCTGAATGACCTCCTTCTGTACTGTAGGGATTCTATAACAGTCCTTCCAGAAAAACACTGGTGTGTGGCACCAAGGCTGAGGACACCCCTGTACTTCCCAACCCCAGGTGCAGCACTGATCCAACTCGGTGACACAGGAGGATCTATTGGTCCAGTGGCACGGTGCGATCCATGAAAACCAGCATGGAAATGGAGGCAGGAATTGGTCTGCTCTGGTAGAGTGGCGAACAGCGCTTCAGGAGCAGCACAACACAATGGCAGTGTTGTCATCAACCCGAAGTCTTTTGCAAATTGTGGACTGCCTTGTGCATGCCACTCATTAGCCACCGGGTTTAAGCAAATGTAATTTCATGCTGGAATGACAAGATTTAAAGGCCGGACGGCATGCCAGCGGGCAGTTGTACTAATAAACATTCATGAGATGCAACTGAATGCAAATTGGCTTTGTCATCATCATCAAGCGGAAGACCGACCCACCATTAACATGCTATTGGAAGAATTGCTACATCATTTTATGCAGGCGGGTATCTGAGTTTTTGGCTCCCGCTTGATTCTCCACGCCGCCCACCACCAAACCTGCCCCAGGGGGATGGCAGAATTCCGCCCCAAGCTTCTCTAATATGCATTTGTATAATCATAGTTTTTTATTAATTTTTTCTCCAGGACCTCTAAACTATGGAACTTCTCACCTTCCTCCCATAAGCGAGGCTTAGCTACTTGATTTGTCTCATCATCTCTTTCAGTCTTCAATCTGACTGATCTGCAGCATTGGTATTAGCCATTCATTTAGGATTCCCAAGATGGTGAACACTGGCCATCTTAATTAGATCAGAACAGAGCATCTCCCCTAGGCCCAAGTCTGTTCCCTAAATGTCCCCCACCCCCCACCTTTACTTTCTGCAAACTGCCATCACTTTTGTTGAAGGAACCAGCATCCTTCCATAATGCCATCAGCATAGAAAAATAATTGACAGCAACTGCAATACATTTTTGTCATTGCCAGATAGTGCCGATCATGCAGAAGGCAACTGAACAGGATTTCAGCTCAATTGATGGGTTCAGATATCAAAATCAAAACTGCAAACATTGAAAAGTGTATGATGTTCATTAGAACTCCCTATTTCAATGAAGATATACTCATAAATCAAACAAAATTCACAAAAAATTAATTGCATGGCTAGATAATGGGCATTCTTCAGTGCTATACAGAATTATTTTGCGATGATAGTGCACCATTGGTCTAACAGTGTTTATAATGCAGAGTGTGAATTGCACCCAATTGTAGCCAGAAGATAAGTGCCAGATTATTTTATTTATTCATCCTCAGGAAGCTGGCAGGGTTAGAATATATTGTCCGCCTCCGCTTGCTGACCCACTATATTCTTATCGGCACCAGGGATGGGCAATCCGTGCCCATATCCCAAGGTTAAATTTGAAGGGCAATGAATTTTCAATCACATTGGTGTGGGACTGGAAATGTATTCAGGCTAGACTAGTTAAAGATGGCAGGTTTCCTTCCTTGAAGTAGTGAACCAGTGGGGTTTGAGTTTTAAATGTCAAGCCATATCATTTATTGGTCCAAAGCACTCATTACTCATTCAGTAACATATTCCTTCTCGGGTGGGGAAACTCTGGAGCTGATGCTTTAGTTCCTAGTGGTTACAGCTGCTGAATCACTTCTTTACAAATTAAAATGGAAGACTTTAGTGTTGCCATTTTTGAATTAATTATTGCCCCACTTCTTTCTGTCACCTAGCCATTCTCTTTTTTTTTGGTAACCTATCCCCACCGTATACTTACAGTTGAGTCTTTTCTGCCACTAAGGAGAGACCATGCACTTTAAGAGAAACTTCAATTTTGAGGGATCTCCCAGCAGCAAGTCAGATTTTTCCTGATTCTATTTACACGTCGTGTGAAGAGGTGTGGAGAAACCGCTCTCCTCCAATTGCATTCAATTTTCACACTGTTCTATGTTTCTGTAGTGTTGCTCTTCTGAGTATTCCCTTTGTGTTGTTAGACATCATTTAGGCAAACTCCTGGACCGTAGTTCCTCTTTTTGAATGTGCTGGTAGCACGACTGCAATGAAACAAGATTATGTAGTTAGAAGATGGTCTGTGTATCAGGCTAGAGCAACAACTATCTACTTTAACTAAAATGACTTTCATACAGACCCCCTGAGAAATGCCCCCAAGTTTAGCTTTTGCTCCGTGATAACACTCACCTCAGTGGATATTTGTGTGTTCAATTTCCAATCCTGAGACTTGAACACAAATTAATCTGGCACTTCAGAGTGCTGTGTTGGTGGAGATGCTATGAAGCTAAGGCACCATTTGGCCCCTTAGATGGATATAAAAGATACCAGGGCACTGTCCGAAGAACAGTGGAGTTCTCCATGTCCTGGCCAATATCTATCCCTCAAACACACAAAACAGTTGATCTGACATTTATCATCTCACTACATTTATGGGACCTTGCTGAGTGCAAACTGGCTGCGACCTTTTCTACAACAAGTGGCTTCAATTTAAAAATATACTTTGGAACATCCCGAGGTCATGAAAATATCTATACAAGAGCAATTTTTTTTTTCTTATATCCGCAACGTGCAAGAGAAATTACTTTGAAATGTAGTGATTGGGGACAAATACTGTATTCATCTGCAGCATAGCAACAGCCAAGAAAAAGGAACAAAATGAATGATCACCAATCAGCTATTGGTAGTGTTTGTTGGCCATATAAAAAAATAAAATTCATAATTTTTCTCATTGTCATTCCTTTTGAATCATAAATGGTGTAGGACACTGTTCCAGAGGCTAGCTCCTCGAATAACACAGTACATGCTCTGTATCAAATTGCAGACTGTTGTTCTACATTATCCACTTGAGCTCTGCAACAAGACTTTCACCTACAATCTTGAGGAGAGACATTGGAGATTAGCAGTTTTGCCTCTACAGCTCCCAATGTGTGTATGTGCATCATATTCTGACATCAACATGACTCACTTTGGCTCGGTTCAAATTCTACTCCCCAGCTCAACATGCAATCTAGCGACAGGAGTGGAAAATATCAAGAAGACCAAAGTCATGCTTCACAATGACATCCAAGCCAGGACGTGATTGTTCCCCGCCTCGCCCCTCCATCCTCTGTCAGTGACAGGCCGTGCTTCCTGAGGCTGAAGGTTGGGAACCAGATAATTGTGTGTGAATTTATTCTAATCAGGCCCATATGCCAGAATCATCCCACCACGTCGAAAAATCCATGCACAGCGGCATGATGCCAAAACAGCGTGAAGAACAACTGGTCTCCAAAGGCACGCGTCTGCCGAGCAGTACTCCCAGGGCGAGCTCGGAGGTGAGTGCAACGCGCAGGGGAGAGAGGGTTGGGGTACACCTGGGTGGATTGATTCCTGGTTTGCTCATTAGGCACTGGGATGGACTTTACAAATGGCATCCGGATCACAAGAGTGTCTAATTTGGTGCTGCCCAGCAGTGCATGGCCTTTGCTGGTATCAGAAAATTCCAGCCTAAGAATAGGTTGCCCCTCATTTCACACGGGACATTATTCAACTTCAGGTCAAGAGACTACTAATTACATCTAGCTTCATACCACCAGAAAGGATTGCTAACAGAGGCTATACGTTCTATACTAACTCACATCAAGAGCAGTAAGCAGGAAGTCATTCATCCCACCCTCAGTGGAAGGATCCATCATGTCTCGTATTAAATGGAGTTCTGCACCCAAGTGCAGAATTCTATAGTGAAGAGAAAACAAAAGTCAAATTTGAATCATTTTTGTGTTAGGCGATTGGAATGCTTAAAAACTTATTTCAATAAAACAGCCATTTATTCTTGCTGAACAATCCCAGGTTAGCTAAAGCATGGAAGAGACACTGATTAAGTATTCCTAGATCAGGTCCAGAGTAAAAAATCCACTCCTGTCCCAAACACTTTCAAGTTATTTGCATCAAGGGTTATATACAAAGCAAATTTCCCTCGACATTACTTCAACTTCCCAGAGCAGGTGGAACATAGATCAGACAGAGTAAAGCTCCCTCTATACTGCCTCATCAAACTTTCAGGTAACAAAGGAGGAAACTGCAAAGGGGAGCCTATAGAATAAAAGAAATAGGCGTGCAACCCTTTAAGCCTGCTCTGTCATTTAATATGATCATGGTTGATCTATGGCCACAAATCCACTTTCCTTTCTGCTGACCATACAACTTCTTTCCCCCAGAGAACAGAAATTTATCTCAATCTTAAATGTAATCAATGATGGAGCATTCATAATCCTCTGAGCAAAAGAATTTCTCATCTAATTCTAAATGGTGGACCCCTTTTGTAGCCCCATGTTTGCGATTGCCCAGTCAGTGAAATATCCTCAACGTCTACCCTGTCAAGCTCCTTCAGATTCTTGTATGTTTCAATGAGTTTGCCTCTCATTCTTTTAAACTCCAGAATATAGGCCCAATTTACTCTGCCTCTTACCATAGGACAATCATCTCATCCCAGGAACTAAACTAGTCAACATTCGCCGTACTGCCTCCAATGCAAACGCATGCTTCCATAGGTACGGACACCAAGTCTGCAGCATAGAAATGTTATTCTGGAACATTGTTTCCAATTAAAATGGGGAAATAGGACAAGATACACAGGTTAAAATAGGTAAAAGATCATTTTCAAAGCTACTGGGCGGGATTCTCCAATCGCGTCCGGCGTTCGGCCAGAGAATCCACATTTGCGCTGGAATCGGGGGCGGCGCTGTTTTTGCGATGCTCTGCCCCCTCAAAAATGGCATACTCGGAGAGTACGACGCACGTCGTATGGGTGGCCTTAAGACGTCACTTCCCCTGATGCTTTGCCCCCGATGGACCGAGACCCGGCGGCATGGGGCACATGTCCTCACAACGTTCAGGGACCTCGCTTGGCGGCTGCAGACTGTGTCCAGCGCTGCCACAGTCGGGGGGGGGGGCTGTTCCGCTGGCAGTGGGGCTTTGGCAGGGGCTGGGGGTGGCGAGGGGGGGGGCACTGTCGCAGTGAGCATGCGCGGACACGGACCCGGCCATATCCACAGGTAAGAGGCTTTACGCTGCGCAGTTGCTAGCCCGCTACTGGGCAGAGGATTGGTGCGGGGACGGCGCCGACTTTCTGGTCGTAAGACCAGACGGATCCTGCGGACATAGCCACAGAATCGGACAATCCAGCCCATTACGTCTCAGCAGTGGTTAATGGATGGAAGTGACTTCTGGATAAGGAAATTGGTGTGAAAGTCCAGGAATCATTTTACAAGTGGTTGGATACTTATGGGGAAGGCCATTCAGCCCATCATGAAAATAGTTTCCCCTATCTCATCATCTAATGTTAATGCTTCATCCTACATTCTTAGAGTAATACCCCAATTTAAAAAAAATGTTACCTAGTCAATGGTATCTCAAAGCGATGCTTTCTTTTCAAATGACATTACAAGTCATACAGCCCATCCATGCTCTTACCTTGCCCTCGAAACCACGTAAACAAGCAGCGGCAGCAGGTCATCCATGGAGAGATTGTACTCCCTCTTTAACACTCGGGTCACCGTGCTTTCAATCTCAAGATATGTTTTCATGAGGGTGTCCAGCTTATCCTGAGGGTCTGCCGTAGTACTAGATAGATAGATAGATAGAGTGTTTTATTTTTGCCAACGTATTATATTTTTGACAGCATTTTCACAACGGACCCAAGAGGCATTACGGCCTACCCTTGCTCCTATTTTTTAATACGAGGTTACAGAGCTTAGTTTATGTTCAATTCTCAGATGCCAACCATTATGGGGATAGAAACACTCGGGTACATGAATTTGGTGAAATTGTTGGAACAGTAACATGCAAAGATTACTAAAGGTGATACTAAAGGAATGCAAAGATATTTCTCTGAATGGTATGAAGCTGTACCTCATGGTATCACTTCAGCATTGTTCTTTTGACGCACCCATTCAATAAAACCACACTTCGCTTCTCACCACTCACCTTATTTTTTGGAAACACAAGATGGCAGAAGTGAAGCAGACATCTTTCACAACGGAGAGTCTCTGTATACAAAACACAAGATTTTCCACACTTAGTGTTGTACAAATACGTACTGTTGATCCACCATCATGTTTATTCTCCATTACAATCCCAGATGCTGTCAAACAAAATGCTCCAGCTGGAACGTGAAGTGGATCGGGGAGGGCAACAAAACTGCCTCACAGCTTTACCAGCCACTGTATGCAACTGGATCCTTCTCTCCACACCCCAATTATACCATAAGGCATAGGAGCAGAATCGGGTCTGCTCCACCATTCAATCATGGTTGATATGTTTCTCATCCCTATTCTCAGGCATTCTTCCCATAACTCCTGATCCCCTTATCAATCAAGAATCTATCTATCTCTGTCTTAAAGACACTCAGTGATTTGGCCTCCTTCTGAGGCAAAGGGTTCCACAGATTTACCACCTTCGAGCTGAAACAATTCCTCCTCATCTCTGTTCTAAAGGATCGTCCCTTCAGTATGAGGCTGTGCCCTCAGGTTCTAGTTTCTCCTACTAGTGGAAACATCCTCTTCATGTTCATTCTATCTAGGCCTCTCACTATTTGTAAGTTTCAATGAGAACCCCCTCATCCTTCTAAACACCACCGAGTTTGAGCCAGAGTCCTCAACAGGTCCTCGTATGTGAAATCAAGGGGAGGGGGGGGCGTGATGCGCAATCAATTACACTCAAGACGCAGTGATTTCATAACTGAAGGCTTTAATTTGCTAGAACCTTTTCCCCAGCAGCTTCGATACAGAAAGTGAAGGCGGCTGGGACGGCACCATCTCTTATAGCCTGCCTTCAGGGCGGAGCTACGTAATACAGCCAATGGTAGACTCCTGGGTCTAAGCAATGGTCATCAGCCTCTCAGGTACCGCAATACTGGTACTACCACAGGGGGCATGGTAGCGCAGTGGATAGCACAATTGCTTCACAGCTCCAGGGTCCCAGGTTCGATTCCCGGCTTGGCTCACTCTCTGCGAAGTCTGCACGTTCTCCCCGTGTCTGCGTGGGTTTCTTCCGGGTGTTCCAGTTTCCTCCCACAGTCCAAAGATGTGCAGGTTAGGTGGATTGGCCATGATCAATTGCCCTTAGGTTAGCTGGGATTACTGGTTAATGGGGATAGGCTGGAGGTATGGGCTTAAGTGGGGTGCTCTTTCCAACAGCCAGTGCAGATTCGATGGGCCAAATGGCCCCCTTCTGCACTGTAAATTCTATGATTATAAGTCCTTCATTCCCGGGATCATTCTGGTGAACCTCTTCTGGACCCTCTCCAAGGCAAGTCAATCACTTACCAGTGACAGCAGCCGTGTAGTGCAATGTCTGATCATTTACCAAGTGGATGTGCATTCGTCTGAGTGTCGGCTCCAGTGTGACATAACTTACACTCGCTATAATGCAACATACTGCACAAATGTGACATTTATTTCCATCACCATTGACTATCTGCACCTCCTGCTGCCTCGGGAAAGCGGACAGCATAATCAAAGACCCCTCCCACCCGGCTTACCCACTCTTCCAACTTCTTCCATCCGGCAGGAGATACAAAAGTCTGAGAACACGCACGAACAGAATCAAAAACACCTTCTTCCCCCCTGTTACCAGACTCCTAAACGACCCCCTTATGGACTGACCTGATTAATACTACACTACTGTATGCTTCACCCAATGCCGGTGTCTATGTATACATTGTGTACCTCGTGTTGCCCTGTTATGTATTTTCTTTTTGTTTTATTTTCTGTTCTGTTTGAGCTGCTGACCTCGGTACACGTGACAATGAACAAATCCATCTATCAGCCATCCACATGGCCATTATGAATAAGTACAAGAGTGAGTGTGTGCGCGCGCGCTGCAGGTCTGCAGTCAGCAGGAACAAGATCGAGATTGACCCAAACTTGTTTTAGTCAGAATATTTGCATCCAATTCTCTCAAACCCAGGTCTCAGAGGTAAAAAGAAAGTTTACATTCCAACCTGTTTGTTTGTCAGATGGATGTCTTGAAGAGGCCACAGGTCCCTGTGAAATAAACAAGAATACAACAATAAAGATAGTCAGGACAAGATCATTTTTATTTCTGATTACTTTTTATTCTTGATATCAAACATTATCAGGGCCAGTATTTATTATCCATCCCTAGTTTCCCTTGAGAAGATGCTTGATTGCCCTTCTTCTTGAGTTACTATATTCTATGTGGTGAAGATTCTGCCACAATGCTATTGGGTACAAGGTTCAGGGTTTTGACCTCAGTGATGATGCAAGAAGCAGCAATACATGTCTTATGTTCTTATTTCAGATAATCCAGCAAACTAAGTATTTTGCTTCTGTATGTCTATGTCAAACTGTTTGTGACTTAACAAGTAGAACAAGGTGGTGATCTTATTCCTTTGCTGCTCTTGTCCTTTTGTGTGGTGGAGGTCACAGGTTTGAGAGGTACTGCCAAAGGAACCTCGGTGAGTTGCCTCAGTGCATCTCACCGATACACTGCAGGAGCAAATAGATGTTTACTGGGTCAAGCTTTAATTCAAGCAGGTTGCTTTGTCTTAAATGGTGCTGCTACAGCTGTAACCGGCCACCACACCCCTGGCTTGCGCCTTATAGGCTGGGGAATCAGGAGATGTGCTATGCTCACCACACCATATGTAGCACTTCTTACTGGCTCTAGTTTTGTCAGGAGGTAATTCCATGTTCATCCTCACAATCATATTGAACAATGTGTCCTGATAATAAAAGTAACACTTGCATTTAGATCGTTTGGAGACTTGGGCGGAGAGATGGCAGATGGAGTTTAATCCGGACAAATGTGAGGTAATGCATTTTGGAAGGTCTAATGCAGGTAGGGAATATACAGTGAATGGTAGAACCCTCAAGAGTATTGACAGTCAGAGAGATCTAGGTGTTCAGGTCACTGAAAGGGGCAACACAGGTGGAGAAGGTAGTCAAGAAGGCATACGGCATGCTTGCCTTCATTGGCCGGGGCATTGAGTATAAAAATTGGCAGGTCATGTTGCAGCTGTATAGAACCTTACTTAGGCCACACTTGGAGTATAGTGTTCAATTCTGGTCTCCACACTACCAGAAGGATGTGGAGGCTTTAGAGAGGATGCAGAAGAGATTTACCAGGATGTTGCCTGGTATGGAGGGCATTAGCTATGAGGAGGGGTTGAATAAACTCGGTTTGTTCTCACTGGAACGACAGAGGTTGAGGGACGACTTGATTGAGGTCTACAAAATTGAGGGGCATAGACAGGATGGATAGTCAGAGACTTTTTCCCAGGGTATAGGGCTCAATTACTAGGAGGCATAGGTTTAAGGTGCGAGGGGCAAGGTTTAGAGGAGATATACGAGGCAGGTTTTTTACGTTGAGGGTAGTGGGTGCCTGGAACTCGCTGCCGGAGGTGGTGGTGGAAGCAGGGACGATAGTGACGTTTAAGGGGCATCTTGACAAATACATGAATAGGATAGAAATAGAAGGATATGGACCCCGGAAGTGTAGAAGATTTTAGTTTAGGCGGGCAGCATGGTCGGCGCAGGCTTGGAGGGCCGAAGGGCTTGTTCCTGTGCTGTACTTTTCTTTGTTCTTTGTTATTTGCATAGCCGCACTTCACATCATTTCTCAAGATGTTGCACACAATGAATGACTTCTGAAGTGTAGTGATTTATGTTGGTAATCATGGCAGACATTCTCTGCCACATTATCCCATAAACAGATGTGACAAAATAAACAGGGAGTTTTTATTTACTGTATTTTATTTCACACCGTTCTGAAATAGCTGCAGTTAAAGTGAAGTTGTTCTAATCTAAGTTTCACTCGAGTTGTCTACAGAATCCAGCCAAATTGTTGGACTAGAATTTTTTTTTATTTCGTTCATGGGATGTGGGCGTTGCTGGCTGGACCAACATTTATTGCCCATCTCTGAGGGCATTTAAGAGTCAACCACATTGCTGTGGGTCTGGAGTCACATGTAGGCCAGACCGGGTAAGAACGACAGATTTCCTTCCCTAAATGACATTAGTGAACCAGGTGGGTTTTTACGACAATCGACAATCGACCAATTGCCACCTTTAGATTTTTAAGTCCAGATTTTTATTTAGTTCAAATTTCACCATCTGCATGGCGGGATTCGAACCCAGGTCCCTGGAGCATGATTCTGGGTCTCTGGATTACTAGTCCAGCGACAATACCACTACGCCACTACCTGGGGGGTATGAGAACTTAGTTCTGTGCACACATTATACTGTCTCAAAGTTTTGTTAGATATTGAATGCCTTAATGATGTGTGATCTTCAATCAGAATTTTATATGCAACCCTAACATTGTATCCTTAACTACAGGTAAACTGACAGCTTTAACTTCAGAAGCTTTGGACTTGGGATAAAATATTAAAACAGAGGCCTAATTCTCTTCCCGGAATCACAGAATTGTTACGGCATAGGAGTAGGCCATTTGACCAGTGTCTGTACCGGCTCTCCAAACAAGCATCATGACTGAGTGCCATTCCCTTGCCTTTTCCCCATATTCCTGCACATTGTTACTATTCAAGTAATCATATAATGCCCTCTTGAATGGCTCGATTGAACCTGCCTTCACCACACTTCCAGGCAGTACATTCCAGGCCCAAACCACTCGCTGTGTGAAAAAGTTTTTTCTCACATCACATTTGCTTCTTTTGTAAATCACTTTTAATCTGTGCTCTCTGGGCTTGGTCCTTTTATGAACTGGAACAGTTTCTCCCCATATACTCTATGCAGCCCCCTCATGATTTTGAACATCTCTCTCACATCAGCTCTTGGCCTTCTTCTCTCCAAGGAGAACAGTTCCAACCTCTTCAATCTGTCCTCATAACTGAAGTTTCTCATCCCTGGAACCATTCTTGTAAACCTCTTCTGCATTTTCTCGAATGTGTTCATATCTTTCCTATAGTGTGGTGCCCAGAACAAGCCACAGTATTCCAGCTGAGGACTAACTGATGCCTTTTTTTGTAAAAGTTTGTTTTCCCCCAGGAACAGCAAGCCGAGTCCTGCATTAGCCCTTTGAGGGGCAGTGTCTTTCAACACACACCTGCTTCCAGAATATATATTTTTTTTAATTTAGAGTACCCAATTCATTTTTTCCAATTAAGGGGCAATTTAGCATGTCCAATCCACCTACCCTGCACATCTTTGTGTTGTGGGGGTGAAACCCATGCAAACATGGGGAGAATGTGCAAACTCCACGCGGACAGTGACCCAGAGCCGGGATCAAACCTGGAATCTTGGTGTCGTGAGGCAGCAATGCTAACCACTGTGCCACCGTGCTGCCCCTGCTTCCAGAATATTTAGACCTTGAAGGTGAACCATTTTCTATGATTACAGTGTCCATCACATGGTAGGAAAGACTTTGCATTCAGATTGCATCTTTTGCAACCTCAGAACATCCTAAAACACTTCACAGGCAAGTACGTTGAAGTAGCCACCATTGTAATGTAGGGGAATGTGGCAGCCAATCTTTTTTAGCAAGTTGTCACAAACCAGAATGAGATAAATGATCAGGTAATCTGTCTCAGTGATATTGATTGAGGGATAAATATGGGACAATTAACAGCCCTGCCTTGCTCTTCGAGTACTATCACTGAATCCGTCACATCCACCTGAGGGTAGTGGAGCCCAGGTTTGACTTCAGCCACAATATATCACCTCCGAGTCCAACTCAAGTAATAAAGGTCTATTGTTGATTTGGCAATACGTTTGTTGTATGTTTAAAGAAGCTTGGTTAAAGTCTCTTTTATTCTGGGGAACAGGAGCGCAGATAAACAATTGGTCATTTCATGAATGAATCAAACATTTAAACTAATGGTGCGCCTTGTGGATTAGTGGGGTTAGATAAACCGCACACTCCTTTGTTCCCAGTCATAACACCCAAAAGTGACTTTGTTGAGCATTTAAGAGAAAGATCACTTGCAGTTTTCCACACTTACTTTTGCACCTCGAGGAATTCCAGCAGCTTGGTATCAGAGAGAAGTTCTAGGTACAGTATTCCCTTCCAGTACATAGAATCCTCGACCTCATGGTACAGCATGTACAACATGAAGAGGTCGGGGTAGAACCGTGGCAGGATCAGGGGAAGAGTCACTGTGTAAGCATTTAAGTTATCTCTGTAGGCATAAAAAGAGTCAAAAGCAAACAGAAATGTCACCCTCTCTCAGAATATGCCTACTCTTTAAACCATTACTGGTGGGAATTAACCCTTCAAGCTGAAATCATTATTGAAATTTAATACATCACAATACAAACTTTGTTACAAAACATATCTTCAGAATGCACAATTTCTGACAAAGGCAGTAAAAGTAAAAATGAGAAATTATTCAAGAGGCAGCTAGATTCTGTTTACTATTTATCGGGTTATTTCTTGCCGGGAGCAGTGTACAATTTTATTAGCCATGTATTGAAGAGGTGAATTTACATTCCACTGTGCGAGTAGGTAGGTACAAAAAGACACACACAATGGTATTTTTCCCCATCCGATCGGTTTACCAATTAAAGACAGAATGTTAAAATCTGGTTTACCTGATTGCAGCTTCAGTGGAAGGATCACCTATCTCCAGTGACTTGGGCAAGAAATATCTGGAAAACAATTCATAGAAAGGCTGGCTAAGATCTTGTTCAGTCAAGCCAATAGTTTAGAACTGTCAGTCCATCAGAATTACACAACGTCCACGGCTGGAATTTCCCAGCCCAGCCGCAGAAAAACCCGTCGCTGATCTGACGATCCATTCAAATTTCCATGGACTTCAGCGGGATCGGATGATCCTGCCTGCAGGAGGAGCTGCAAAATTCCACTCTCCACCACGGAATCAAACAGCCCAACTAATTTATGCTGACGTTTAAGCTCCATACAAAGTTCAGCCATTTGTCTTTATTTAACTATCAGCATATCTGCTATTGCTTTCTCCCTCATGTGCTAATCTAACTTCCCCTTGAGTGTACCCGTATTATTTGCCTCAACCATTCGTTATAGCAGGGCCCACATTCTGACCACTCTCTGGGTAAAGAAGTTCCTCCTAAATTTCCTATTTGATTTATTAGTAATCATCTTATATTTATAAACTCTAGTTTTGGTTCCATTACAAGTGGAAACATTTTCTGCGTGTCAGCTCTGTTAAATTAAATACCTTTATATCAAATCACCCAAGTCTTCCCTTTTCTGAACAAAGACCATCAGTTTGTTCAGCTTTTCCTGACATTTATTTTTCAGTTAGGGTATTATCCTTGTGAATCATTTTATGTACCTCTGTAACCTTCTTAAAATATGGAGACCAGAACGGAGTATAACGGAGTATAAGTGTGGTCTAATCAATGCAAATATAATTTAACTTCAATTGTGAAGGTAAAGTCGCCATAGTCCCAGATGACTATAGGCTGCTTTCCCCCTTTGAGGGGGAGAGCCAATTGATAGTGATATTACCCAAGGATCACCACATCTCAGGCAAAGGGGGCAAGGTTGAGAATGCAGGGCCTTCATGAACAACCTCAGCCGGTACGGGAACTGAACCCATGCTGTTGGCCTTGCCCTGGATCATGAACCAGCTGTCCAGCCAACTGAGCTAAACCTCGTGTTTGAAGGAGCATGATTGAACAAAAAAGTATTCCAGTGTTTAGTCTGCTTATTTTTCTGAACATATCAAGCAGCAAGTAGCCCCCAATTCCTCCTACCAAAATTTACCATGTCCACTTATTTATATTGAATGTGATTTGACAATTAGCTGTTCATTCTGTAAATTTATTCAAGTCATTTATATTTTGTCATATTCTCCCTCAGTACTAATTATTTGCTCCAATTTGATATAATTATCAAATTCTGAAATTGTACTTCCCCAAGTCCACGTGTGGGAAGGTAGTAGCTTCATGGCATTGTCACACGATTCAGAGACCCAGAGCAATGCAACAGGGCAGGTGGTGATATTTGAATTCAATAAAAATCTGAATTAAAAGTCTACTGTCCATCGGGGGTGATTTTCCGCCCCTATTTTTGGCAGGTAGGAATGGTGGTGGGTTGGAGAACTAAATGAGTCCCCAAACGGCTTTTATACAGTCAGGATTACCTGTTTTGATTGTCCCCACCAATGATGGAATGGGGTTCCCGCCACAAAAGTTCGGGAACCCAATTACCATATATTTTAATATCAGGGCAGGGGCCCCCCTACTCGATTGGCCCCCCACCCTTCAAACCCTGCCAACAGCTTTTGACAAGCAGGCACCTGGCAAAGCAGCCTTCACTATCCCTTTTGATTAAGTGTCAAAAATATATGGCGGGAAAAGCCATCAGTGAAGCCGGTGGGTTACACCCCACTTTCCTGCCCGAATTGACACTTAGTCAAAAAAATGGACCCATCTCATGGTCAATTGTCTATGAGCTATGGTCAATTGTCATAAAATCTGCTCCTTTAGGGAAGGAAATCTGCCATTCTTATCTAGTCTAGTGTACACGTGACTCCAGATCCACAGCAATAAATCCACTCAGTTGAAGGGTAATTGGGGATGGGAAATAAATGCTGGTTTAGCCAATGAATAATATTTCTACAAATATATAAAACAAAAAAAGAGTGGCGAAGGTAAATATTGGTCCTTTAGAGGATGAGAAGGGAGATTTAATAATGGGAGATGAGGAAATGGCTGAGGAACTGAACAGGTTTTTTGGGTCGGTCTTCACAGTAGAAGGCACAAATAACATGCCAGTGACTGAGGAAATGAGGCTATGACAGGTGAGGACCTTGAGAGGATTGTTATCACTAAGGAAGTAGTGATGGGCAAGCTAATGGGGCTAAAGGTAGACAAGTCTCCTGGCCCTGATGGAATGCATCCCAGAGTGCTAAAAGAGATGGATATGGCTAGGGAAATTGCAAATGCACTAGTGATAATTTACCAAAATTCACTAGGCTCTGGGGTGGTCCCGGCAGATTGGAAATTAGCAAACGTGACACCACTGTTTAAAAAAGGAGGCAGGCAGAATTATAGGCCAGTGAGCTTAACTTCGGTAGTAGGGAAGATGCTGGAATCTTATCATCAAGGAAGAAATAGCGAGGCATCTGGATGGAAATTGTCCCATTGGGCAGACGCAGCATGGGTTCATAAAGGGCAAGTCGTGCCTAACAAATTTAGTGGAATTTTTTGAGGACATTACCAGTGCAGTAGATAACGGGGAGCCAATGGATGTGGTATATCTGGATTTCCAGAAACCCTTTGACAAGGTGCCACACAAAAGGTTGCTGCATAAGATAAAGATGCATGGCATTAAGGGTAAAGTAGTAGCATGGACAGAGGATTGGTTAATTAATAGAAAGCAAAGAGTGGGGATTAATGGGTGTTTCTCTGGTTGGCAATCAGTAGCTAGTGGTGTCCCTCAGGGATCAGTGTTGGGCCCACAACTGTTCACAATTTACATAGATGATTTGGAGTTGGGGACCAAGGGCAATGTGTCCAAGTTTGCAGACGACACTAAGATGAGTGGTAAAGCAAAAAGTGCAGAGGCTACTGGAAGTCTGCAGAGGGATTTGGATAGGCTAAGTGAATGGGCTAGGGTCTGGCAGATGGAATACAATGTTGACAAATGTGAGGTTATCCATTTTGGTAGGAATAACAGCAAAAGGGATTATTATTTAAATGATAAAATATTAAAACATGCTGCTCTGCAGAGAGACCTGGGTGTGCTAGTGCATGAGTCGCAAAAAGTTGGTTTACAGGTGCAACAGGTGATTAAGAAGGCGAATGAAATTTTGTCCTTCATTGCTAGAGGGATAGAGTTTAAGACTAGGGAGGTTATGCTGCAATTGTATAAGGTGTTAGTGAGGCCACACCTGGAGTATTGTGTTCAGTTTTGGTCTCCTTACTTGAGAAAGGACGTACTGGCACTGGAGGGTGTGCAGAGGAGATTCACTAGGTTAATCCCAGAGCTGAAGGGGTTGGATTATGAGGAGAGGCTGAGTAGACTGGGACTGTACTCGTTGGAATTTAGAAGGATGAGGGGCGATCTTATAGAAACATATAAAATTATGAAGGGAATAGATAGGATAGATGCGGGCAGGTTGTTTCCACTGGCGGGTGTAAGCAGAACTAGGGGGCATAGCCTCAAAATAAGGGGAAGCAGATTTGGGAAAAAAATAATTGGCCACTTTAAATTTTTTTTAAACTATCCAATCTCTACAGTTTCCTTGACTTCATATGTCTTTATGATCTTAGTCATGAGTCTACTTTCTGTACCTTCAAAGCCTAATATTCAAGTTCATCGAATGAGGACAGAAACATATTCCTCTGGTTATGCTGTCTTATGATAGTGTGACTTGGAGAATGGATATCATGTCTGCAATTGAAGGAACCATCACTAACAGGAAAGATAAGATAGCAAAATAAATTTGGGGGATCTTTTCCTAAAAGGAATGGGTCCCCCTCACCATATGGATTTTCAACAGAAGTCACTACATAACAATTTGTATCATTTGCCCCACTGATTGCTTGTCACAACCTTGCACTGTCCCCCAGCATCAAACAGCAAGCTCAGGATCTCAGAGAACCCTTCACCATTGCTTACTAATGCCACTAATAGACCATGGATTAAACACAGGGCATTTCCATACCACACCAATTATTCTATTTACCCTCAAGCCACCAGAGGAGCCTTATTGATGATTCATGAAGCCTTCTCCCTTCCCTTCCACTGACCACATCAAACACATATTCCTTCTTAGCTAGAACCTGTTGCGCTCTGGAGATCGGTTGTCAGGCTGCTCTACAATGTCAATCCTTTAGCAATGTTTCTGAGCTGGGAAACGTATATCCATCTAGTTTCTGCTGCAGAAATCATAATGATCTTGCTGATTTCACCTTACTGCCATTCCTCTTAGCAAAGCCATTCCACATGTGCAACACACACCCTAGGTCTCCTCTTCCCAAGTCCTCTGGTGCCAACATTGAACTTGCTGCGAGAAATCCTATTTCCCAACATAGGATGATTGGATCTCAAAGTAACCAATAGTTAGCTGCCTTTATTAGTGAGCAATCTATGCTTATACTTGAGATTGACTTTTTTTTTTAAAATAATAATTCGGTCTGCCTAATCAATGAAATATTATAGAAGGTTTAACACTGATCTGGCCAGTTAAAACATTTAGAACTGGTTGGCACTGCTGCCTCACAGTGCCAGGGACTCTGGTTCAATTCCGACCTTGCATGACTGTCTGTGTGGAGTTTGCACATTTGCCCCGTGTCTGTGTGGGTTTCCTTCAGGTACTCCGGTTTCCTCCCACAGTCCAAAGATGTGCAGGTTAGGTAGATTGGCCACGCTAAATTGTCCCTTAGGGTAGGGTTGCAGGAATAGGATAGAGAGCGTGAGCCTAGGTAGAGTGGTCTTTCGAAGAGTCGGTGCAAACTCGATGGGCCGAATAGCCTCCTTATGCACTGTAGGATTCTCTGATTTAGCAAGGGACAAGCACTCCCAGTTTCAAGCATTGACTGCAGAATGATTAATACCACTACATTAGTCCAGTAAAATTTTAATACTGACCTGGCTAGCTCAAAGAGTTCCTTGGCATGGGAAACAACTTCCTGCTGTGCCATTGAGAGTAACCGTTTGTGCATACAAATCCCAGAAAACGTGCCCTGAAAAACCAGAATCAATGTCTGGAGTAGCTTACCAAGAGGATGATGGGAAGACGCAAAGGCCTAGAACAGAATTCAAACAGAACTTCCTTTTACAACTCATTCTCTACTTTTGTCACTTCCTTTTAGGATAATCTTGCAAGGAAATAGGGCAAACAATACAACGGTTTAAAAAAAAATTCACGTCGGATCCTTAGCCTCATTGTCGGACCTTGCAAATTGCCTGCAGCATTTCCTAAATTAAAAAAATCTGGAGCACAAAAGCAAAGAGATTATCATACACCTTTAAAAACCATTAGTTAGGTCTTCGATGGAGAATGAAATGTTTGATTCTGGTCATCATGCTTTCAGCAAGATGTCAAGGCTTTGGAAAGGATGCAGAGATTTACTAGAATAATGCCAGGACTTCAGATATTTGGAGAGATGAGAGAGGCTGGGATTTTTCTCTTTTAAGAAAAAAAATTACGGGAAGATTTAATAAGCATGTTTAAAAATGATGATGAATTTTGATAAAATAAATAAGGGCAACTAATCTGATAGTTCTTTGAAAGAGCTTGCTACAGGCACAATGGGTTGACTGACAACCTACTGTGTTGTAACATTCTATTGTTCTACGTGATCATATGCACTAGCTGAGGTAATAGTTCACTGATAATGGCAATATGCAGCTCTCTGGAGACGTGGTCACATTATCCAGGATTACACAGGTTAACAATTCAGTGTGGTACTGTGAATGTTGGAGGTACCATTTAATAAAACCCCTCGTATCCTTTCTGGTGGATGCAAAAGGTCCTGCAGCACTTTTTGAAGAACAGGAAATTTCTCCTGGACTAATATTATTCCCTCAAACAACATCATTGAAAAAGGCTATCCGGTTATTGTGACCCTGTTATTTGTGCGAGCTTGAAAATTGTCTGCAGCATTTCCTAAATTTAGAAAAAAGTATTGTAGTCAGATATCAGCTTTCACAACCACCACTATAGATCTCAAAGTCCTCTGGAGCTAATTAAGTACTTTCTGAAGTCTGGTCATTGCTGCAATGTAGGAAACATGGCAACCAGTTTGGGTACAGTAAGAACCCACAAACAGCAATATGCTAATGACCAAATAACCTGTTTAAGTGATATTGATTGTGGGATAAATATCGGCGAGGATACCAGGTAAAACTCTTCTCTTAAATAGTGCCACAGGATCTTGTATGTCCACCTGAGACGGCAGGTGGCACCTCCAACAGTGCAGCACTCCCCCAGTGTCAGCCTATATTGCTGTCCTGGAGTCGGACTTGCACCCACAATCTCATGGCTCAGAGTTGAGAGTTCTACCAGCTTGAGTTGTGGTTGACATTTGCATTATCTGTGATTACACTTAAAAAAAGTCATTGTGAAAGGTGCCATAAAAATGCAAGTTGATTGCATAATTCTCCATACTTTACCTTACTCAGATACTCTTTCAACTGCTGCCCCTTAGCCAAGATACACTGGTTTGACGCGAGTTTCTCAGAGGTAGCACCATCTGGCCTAGAAGATGGGGAAATAAGTGATTAAAAAGAAGGCCTGGGTAGAGGGAGAAGAGAACTGATGTGCTATTCTCAGGTCTTGGCTCTTCCATCGGAATCCAACCCAGGGCTACATTCAGCAATACACACATACATTTTGCTTTTCTCATCTCATTATCAGCATTCAGGTGCTTACTCTTACTCATTTACAATTGTTTCTAGTATTCTAAATGTTCTCTGATCAGTGGCATGCGGCATTACACCTGATCTTGCCAGGGATCCATGGGCCCACACTACACCAGATCTGCTTGGATTCACAGATTGTAGTAGTCCATTATTTCTGCTAACCAATTTATGGATATTCTGTCAAGCAATGCAGGGAAGAGTGACATAATATCATAGAATTTTGTATGAAGTTTGAAAGTGATTAAACTAGGTCTGTGAATCTAAACAAAGTAGGTATGAGGAACAAGTTGTCAAATATAGCCAGGAGACTACATTAAAATATACAATGACAGATATGCATGATGTAGGAGCTGCTGGATCCCATTGTGGTTCCCAGTGAGCACATTTGTCATAAGTGTTGGTCGCATGAAGAACGCCGGCTCAGAGTTGATGAGCTGGATTCTGAGCTTCGGATGCTGCAACACATCAGGTCGGGAGTGAGATACCTGGACACTACGTTCCAGGAGGCAGTCACGTCCCTTAGATTAAATACCTTGAATTCGGCCAGTATTCAGGGACAGGAGGGTGTGGCTGAGAGTGAGGGATCCAGGAGGTACGATCCAGGATCCAGGAGGTAGGATCCAGGATCCAGGAGGTAGGTTTGCAGGAGCCTCAGTACCTGAACTTGTCCAACAGGTTTGAGATTCTTGCTCCCTGTGTGGACAGGAAGTGGGACTGCAGGGAGGTTGAGCAAACTGACCACGGCACCGTGGTACAGGGAGCCGTTCAAGTGGGGATAGAAAAAAGAAATGTAATCGTAATCAGGGATAGTATAATTAGGGGCATTGACGCTGTTCTCTGTGACCAGGATCGAGAATCCCGAAGGTTGTGTTGCCTGCCTGGTGCTTGGGTTTGCGATATCTCATATGGGCTGCAGAGGAACTTGGAGTGGGAGGGTAAAGATCCTGTTGTCGTAGTCCATGTAGGTACCAATGATATAGGTAGAACAAGGACAGAGGTTCTGCTAAGGGAGTATGAACAGTTAGGAGCTAAATTAAGAAGCAGAACCAAAAAGGTAATAATCTCTGGATTACTACCTGATCACAAACTAATTGGCACAGGTTCAATAAGATTAAGGAGGTAAATACGTGGCTCAAAGATTGGTGTGAGAGAAATGGGTTTGAATTCATGGGACATTCGCACCAGTACTGAGGAAGAGGGGACATGTTCCGATGGGATTGTCTTCATCTGAATCATGCTGGGACAGAGTCCTGGCGAATCGTATAGCTAAGGCTGTAGATAGGGCTTTAACCTATGGGGGGGGGGGGGGCTTCAGTTGTCTGGAGATCTAGAAAATCAAAGTTAAAGGAAGGACAGAAGTACAGGTTAATGATGAGGACTTTCAACCAGTTAAAGGAGCCGAGGGCTCAGGAGAGGTTAGTAAAGTTTCCAGACCACGTAATAGAACAGAGAGTATAGAAAGTGGTAGTGATCTAACCTCAGGCACAGCAAAAAAGGTGGCAAGCATGAGAAAGGGGGTGGTCAATGCAGGACTGAGGGTGTTGTACCTAAATGCGCGCAGTATACAGAACAAGGCAAATTAGCTTGTTGTGCACATTGAAATTGGCCGGTATGATGTTGTGGGCATCACAGAAACATGGCTGCAAGGTGATCAGGGCTGGGATCTAAATATCCAAGGATGTGTGTCCTATTGAAAGGACAGGCAGATAGGGAGAGGGGGTGGGGTTGCATTGAGAGGGGGTGGGGTTGCATTGATAGAAAGGAATGAAGTTAAATCGATAGCAAGAAGCGATATAGGATCAGAAGGCATAGAATCTCTGTGGGTAGAGTTGAGGAATCGCAAAGGTAAAAAGACCCTGATAGGAGTTATGTACAGGTCCTCTAGCAGTAGTCAGGATGTGGGGCAGAAAATACACCAGGAGATAGAAAAGGCATACAAGAAAGGCAATATTACAATAATCATGGGGGACTTCAATATGCAGGTGGACTGGGAAAATCAGGTTGATCGTGGATCCCAAGAAAAGGAATTTGTGGAATGTCTAAGAGATGATTTTTTTCGAGCAGCTTGTGACAGAGCCTACTAGGGAACAGACAATTCTGGATTTAGTGATGTGTAATGAGGCAGACTTAATTAGGAAACTTAAGGTGAAGGAACCCTTGGGGAGCAGTGACCACAATATGATAGAATTTACCCTGCAGTTTGAGGGGGAGAAGCTGCAATCAGACGTAACGGTATTGCAATTAAATAAGGGTAACAACAAAAACATGAGGGAGGTGTAAGTTTTTCGGGCAACTCAGGCTTTTCTCTGAGCTGGGAGAGGATTGAAATCAAGGAACTGTGAAAGTTGGCCACGTTTGGCTGCAAAACCTGACCAAATCTCCCAGTAGGCTCAGCATGCCGGTACCGGGGTGTGTGTGTGTGTGTGTGTGTGTGTGTGTGAGAAACCCCAGCCTTTGAATTGACAAACTGCAAGATGCCAGACAGCCACTGATTAGTTCAACCAACAGAACAATGGAATGAATGATGTCACCAGACTCAACCAGCAGGAGGTCAGAGCACAGAAACTGGACTTCAATATAGGTGCTAACGGCCTTATCTCAGGGTAAGGAGATACCCATTACCATGATGGGGAAGTAAGTTCAGAATCTCCGGAGAAACAAGGAACGGCTGTTAAGAAGTCCTTTTATCTTGCAGATAAAGAGATAGTGGCTTTTGTCATAGGAACTTTGCCTGTTGGAGAGTGGGCGGAGACTGCGGGAGCTTTGAAATCATATTATAAAGTAAGGGGCCAGGACAGCCATTTTTCAGTTCAATCAAGTGGTTCCAGTGACTCAAGTTTAGCAGTTCAGCTAAGTAACTCAAGTTCAGTTGAGCTAACAGTTCAGCTCTAAATGCTCCTGATTCTACGCTCCTGCCGTTTTTGTGTCTACAGTCTGCTGAGAAATCGGACCTTTTAAACTGTGAGTACCTCAAGCAGCTTGCGAAGTTTCCCGAGAGATTCATAGGTGTTGAGAATCTGGGAAAAGGGGGTTTGACTTGTTTATTAATTGTTTTGAAACATTGCTAAGAAATTGTGTAACAGTAAGCTTTTACGTGGTGTCCGTTATAGCAATTTCTTGATAGACATAGTTTTGGTAGAGTTTACGGTTTTTAGTGTATCTTCTTCTGTTTTGGTGATTTTGACCTGGGTTTTTCAATAAACCTCGATTTGTTTGTAATTGGAGTCCGTTTCAATTCTTCGATCTCTCACCAGCGATCTCTGACCAAGTCCCATTTAAAATACTCCTCACCCTAATTCCGGGGTCGAGAACCTAGGGTAATCTTGGAACAATTCGAACCCGTTCACTCAGGACAGGCTGCTGGTTAGGTGATAAACAGCAGTGTCCTATTCTCTCTCTTGGGAAAGCTACTCCAGCGAAGTAGGAACAGGGTGGGTGTTTTACCACCGGCAAGAGAGAGTATCACCTGGGCATTGGTGGGGGTCTGGATATCTGTGCGATATAAGCCTCAGGCTTCCAGTTAGGGATAAACGGCAGGCTTGATTCAGTGCTCTCTCCCGCGGAGGTGTCCCAGTGCGGCATCCCCTGGTCTCTGAAGTTTCAGTGCCAGCTGGAGAGAGACACACAGATATACAAACCCCAGACATCGGCCCAGTAGTGGAGTAAAGCAAGAATGGAACCCGCTACAGAGGAGCGAGCCAGAGTTGATTGGAAAGGGAGCCTAGCAGGGAAGACAGTGAAACAGCAATGGCAGGAGTTTTGGGGGGTTATTCAGGAGGCGCAACAGAAATTCATCCCATACAGGAGAAAGCATGTGGAGGGGAGGACGAGGCATCATGGCTGATGAGGGAGTCAAGGATAGCATAAAAGCTAAAGAAAAAGCATACAAAATGGCGAGGATAAGTGGGAAACCAGAGGATTGGGAAGTTTTTAAAAGCAAGGACAACTAAAAAAAACAATAAGGGGGGTGGGGAAGAGACGATGAAATAGGAGTGTAAGCTAGCTAGTAATATAAAAGAAAATAGGAAGAGTTTTTTGCAATATATAAAAGGTAAGAGAGTGCGGATAAAGTGGTATTTTTCAGGATGTCAGCCAGTGACTAGTGGTGTGCCTCAGGGGGTGGTGCTGGGACCACAACTAAACCTGCTGGAGTTAGTGGCTCAGGAGAATCCACACCAGGACAAAGCAGTGCTGGTGTGAGTTGTCAGGAGAGCCCACAACAGGACAAAGCAGTGCTGGTGTGAGCTGTTCAGGAGAATCCACAACAGGACAAAGCAGTGCTGGTGTGAGCTGTTCAGGAGAATTCACACCAGGACAAAGCAGTGCTGGTGTGAGCTGTTCAGGAGAGTCCACAACAGGACAAAGCAGTGCTGGTGTGAGCTGTTCAGGAGGGTCCACACCAGGACAAAGCAGCGCTGGTGTGAGCTGTTCAGGAGAATCCACAACAGGACACAGCAGTGCTGGTGTGAGCTGTTCAGGAGGGTCCACAACAGGACACAGCAGTGCTGGTGTGAGCTGTTCAGGAGAATCCACAACAGGACAAAGCACTCCTGGTGTGAGCTGTTCAGGAGAATCCACACCAGGACAAAGCAGTGCTGGTGTGAGCTGTTCAGGAGAATCCACAACAGGACAAAGCAGTGTTGGTGTGAGCTGTTCAGGAGGATCCACAACAGGACAAAGCAGTGTTGGTGTGAGCTGTTCAGGAGGATCCACAACAGGACAAAGCAGTGTTGGTGTGAGCTGTTCAGGAGAGTCCACAACAGGACAAAGCAGTGTTGGTGTGAGCTGTTCAGGAGGATCCACAACAGGACAAAGCAGTGTTGGTGTGAGCTGTTCAGGAGAGTCCACAACAGGACAAAGCAGTGTTGGTGTGAGCTGTTCAGGAGGATCCACAACAGGACAAAGCAGTGTTGGTGTGAGCTGTTCAGGAGGATCCACAACAGGACAAAGCAGTGTTGGTGTGAGCTGTTCAGGAGAGTCCACAACAGGACAAAGCAGAGCTGGTGTGAGCTGTTCAGGAGGGTCCACAACAGGACACAGCAGTGCTGGAGTGAGCTGTTCAGGAGAGTCCACACCAGGACAAAGCAGTGCTGGTGTGAGCTGTTCAGGAGAATCCACAACAGGACAAAGCAGTGCTGGTGTGAGCTGTTCAGGAGAATCCACACCAGGACAAAGCAGAGCTGGTGTGAGCTGTTCAGGAGGGTCCACAACAGGACAAAGCAGTGCTGGTGTGAGCTGTTCAGGAGAATCCACACCAGGACAAAGCAGTGCTGGTGTGAGCTGTTCAGGGGAATCCACAACAGGACAAAGCAGTGGTGGTGTGAGCTGTTCAGGGGAATCCACACCAGGACAAAGCAGTGCTGGTGTGAGCTGTTCAGGAGAATCCACACCAGGACAAAGCAGTGCTGGTGTGAGCTGTTCAGGGGAATCCACAACAGGACAAAGCAGTGCTGGTGTGAGCTGTTCAGGAAAGTCCACAACAGGACAAAGCAGTGCTGGTGTGAGCTGTTCAGGGGAATCCACAACAGGACAAAGCAGTGCTGGTGTGAGCTGTTCAGGAGGGTCCACAACAGGACACAGCAGTGCTGGAGTGAGCTGTTCAGGAGAATCCACACCAGGACAAAGCAGTGGTGGTGTGAGCTGTTCAGGAGGGTCCACAACAGGACAAAGCAGAGCTGGTGTGAGCTGTTCAGGAGGGTCCACAACAGGACAAAGCAGTGCTGGTGTGAGCTGTTCAGGAGGGTCCACAGCAGGACAAAACAGTGCTGGTGTGAGCTGCTCAGGAGAATCCACAACAGGACAAAGCAGTGATGGCGTGAGCTGTTCAGGAGAATCCACACCAGGACAAAGCAGAGCTGGTGTGAGCTGTTCAGGAGGGTCCACAACAGAACAAAGCAGTGCTGGTGTGAGCTGTTCAGGAGAATCCACAACAGGACAAAGCAGAGCTGGTATGAGCTGTTCAGGAGAATCCACAGCAGGACAAAGCAGAGCTGGTGTGAGCTGTTCAGGAGAATCCACAACAGGACAAAGCAGTGGTGGAGTGAGCTGTTCAGTAGAGTCCACAACAGGACAAAGCAGAGCTGGTGTGAGCTGTTCAGGAGGGTCCACAACAGGACAAAGCAGTGCTGGTGTGAGCTGTTCAGGAGAATCCACACCAGGACAAAGCAGTGCTGGTGTGAGCTGTTCAGGAGGGTCCACAACAGGACAAAGCAGTGCTGGTGTGAGCTGTTCAGGAGGGTCCACAACAGGACAAAGCAGAGATGGTGTGAGCTGTTCAGGAGAGTCCACACCAGGACAAAGCAGTGCTGGTGTGAGCTGTTCAGGAGAATCCACAACAGGACAAAGCAGTGGTGGTGTGAGCTGTTCAGGAGAGTCCACAACAGGACACAGCAGTGCTGGTGTGAGCTGTTCAGGAGGGTCCACACCAGGACAAAGCAGTGCTGGAGTGAGCTGTTCAGGAGGGTCCACACCAGGACAAAGCAGTGCTGGTGTGAGCTGTTCAGGAGAATCCACAGCAGGACAAAGCAGAGCTGGTGTGAGCTGTTCAGGAGGGTCCACAGCAGGACAAAGCAGTGCTGGTGTGAGCTGTTCAGGAGAGTCCACAGCAGGACAAAGCAGAGATGGTGTGAGCTGTTCAGGAGAGTCCACAACAGGACAAAGCAGTGCTGGAGTGAGCTGTTCAGGAGGGTCCACACCAGGACAAAGCAGAGATGGTGTGAGCTGTTCAGTAGAGTCCACAACAGGACAAAGCAGTGCTGTTGTGAGCTGTTCAGGAGAATCCACAACAGGACAAAGCAGTGGTGGTGTGAGCTGTTCAGGAGAATTCACAACAGGACAAAGCAGTGGTGGTGTGAGCTGTTCAGGAGAATTCACACCAGGACAAAGCAGTGCTGTTGTGAGCTGTTCAGGAGAATCCACAACAGGACAAAGCAGTGGTGGTGTGAGCTGTTCAGGAGAGTCCACAACAGGACAAAGCAGTGCTGGTGTGAGCTGTTCAGGAGAATCCACAACAGGACAAAGCAGTGCTGGTGTGAGCTGTTCAGGGGAATCCACAACAGGACAAAGCAGTGGTGGTGTGAGCTGTTCAGGAGAGTCCACACCAGGACAAAGCAGTGGTGGTGTGAGCTGTTCAGGAGAGTCCACAACAGGACAAAGCAGTGCTGGTGTGAGCTGTTCAGGAGAGTCCACAACAGGACAAAGCAGAGCTGGTGTGAGCTGTTCAGGAGAATCCACAGCAGGACACAGCAGTGCTGGTGTGAGCTGTTCAGGGGAATCCACAACAGGACAAAGCAGTGGTGGTGTGAGCTGTTCAGGAGAATTCACAACAGGACAAAGCAGTGCTGTTGTGAGCTGTTCAGGAGAATCCACAACAGGACAAAGCAGAGCTGGTGTGAGCTGTTCAGGACAATCCACACCAGGACAAAGCAGTGCTGGTGTGAGCTGTTCAGGAGAATCCACACCAGGACAAAGCAGTGCTGGTGTGAGCTGTTCAGGAGGGTCCACAACAGGACAAAGCAGTGCTGGTGTGAGCTGTTCAGGAGAATCCACACCAGGACAAAGCAGTGCTGGTGTGAGCTGTTCAGGAGGGTCCACAGCAGGACAAAGCAGAGATGGTGTGAGCTGTTCAGGAGAGTCCACAACAGGACAAAGCAGTGGTGGTGTGAGCTGTTCAGGAGAATCCACAACAGGACAAAGCAGTGCTGGTGTGAGCTGTTCAGGAGGGTCCACACCAGGACAAAGCAGTGCTGGTGTGAGCTGTTCAGGAGGGTCCACAGCAGGACAAAGCAGAGATGGTGTGAGCTGTTCAGGAGAGTCCACAACAGGACAAAGCAGTGGTGGTGTGAGCTGTTCAGGAGAATCCACAACAGGACAAAGCAGTGCTGGTGTGAGCTGTTCAGGAGGGTCCACAACAGGACAAAGCAGTGCTGGTGTGAGCTGTTCAGGAGGGTCCACACCAGGACACAGCAGAGCTGGTGTGAGCTGTTCAGGAGAATCCACACCAGGACAAAGCAGTGCTGTTGTGAGCTGTTCAGGAGAATCCACAACAGGACAAAGCAGTGGTGGTGTGAGCTGTTCAGGAGAGTCCACAACAGGACAAAGCAGTGCTGGTGTGAGCTGTTCAGGAGGGTCCACACCAGGACAAAGCAGAGCTGGTGTGAGCTGTTCAGGAGGGTCCACACCAGGACAAAGCAGAGCTGGTGTGAGCTGTTCAGGAGAGTCCACAACAGGACAAAGCAGTGCTGGTGTGAGCTGTTCAGGAGGGTCCACACCAGGACAAAGCAGAGCTGGTGTGAGCTGTTCAGGAGAGTCCACAACAGGACAAAGCAGTGCTGGTGTGAGCTGTTCAGGAGGGTCCACACCAGAACAAAGCAGTGCTGGTGTGAGCTGTTCAGGAGAGTCCACAACAGGACAAAGCAGTGCTGGTGTGAGCTGTTCAGGAGGGTCCACAACAGGACAAAGCAGTGCTGGTGTGAGCTGTTCAGGAGACTTCACAACAGGACAAAGCAGAGCTGGTGTGAGCTGTTCAGGAGAATCCACACCAGGACAAAGCAGTGCTGGTGTGAGCTGTTCAGGAGGGTCCACACCAGGACAAAGCAGTGCTGGTGTGAGCTGTTCAGGAGAATTCACAACAGGACAAAGCAGAGCTGGTGTGAGCTGTTCAGGAGAATCCACAACAGGACAAAGCAGTGCTGGTGTGAGCTGTTCAGGAGAGTCCACAACAGGACAAAGCAGTGCTGGTGTGAGCTGTTCAGGAGCGTCCACACCAGGACAAAGCAGTGGTGGTGTGAGCTGTTCAGGAGAGTTCACAACAGGACAAAGCAGAGCTGGTGTGAGCTGTTCAGGAGAATCCACACCAGGACAAAGCAGTGCTGGTGTGAGCTGTTCAGGAGGGTCCACACCAGGACAAAGCAGTGCTGGTGTGAGCTGTTCAGGAGAATTCACAACAGGACAAAGCAGAGCTGGTGTGAGCTGTTCAGGAGAATCCACAACAGGACAAAGCAGTGGTGGTGTGAGCTGTTCAGGAGAGTCCACAACAGGACACAGCAGTGCTGGTGTGAGCTGTTCAGGAGGGTCCACACCAGGACAAAGCAGTGGTGGTGTGAGCTGTTCAGGAGGGTCCACACCAGGACAAAGCAGTGCTGGAGTGAGCTGTTCAGGAGAATCCACAACAGGACAAAGCAGTGGTGGTGTGAGCTGTTCAGGAGAATCCACAACAGGACAAAGCAGTGGTGGTGTGAGCTGTTCAGGGGAGTCCACAACAGGACAAAGCAGTGCTGGTGTGAGCTGTTCAGGAGGGTCCACAACAGGACAAAGCAGTGGTGGTGTGAGCTGTTCAGGAGAGTCCACAACAGGACAAAGCAGTGGTGGTGTGAGCTGTTCAGGAGGGTCCACAGCAGGACAAAGCAGTGCTGGTGTGAGCTGTTCAGGAGAATCCACAACAGGACAATGCAGTGCTGGTGTGAGCTGTTCAGGAGAGTCCACAACAGGACAAAGCAGTGCTGGTGTGAGCTGTTCAGGAGGGTCCACAACAGGACACAGCAGTGCTGGTGTGAGCTGTTCAGGAGAATCCACACCAGGACAAAGCAGTGCTGGTGTGAGCTGTTCAGGAGGGTCCACAGCAGGACAAAGCAGTGGTGGTGTGAGCTGTTCAGGAGAGTCCACAACAGGACAAAGCAGTGCTGGTGTGAGCTGTTCAGGAGAATCCACACCAGGACACAGCAGTGCTGGTGTGAGCTGTTCAGGAGAGTCCACAACAGGACAAAGCAGTGGTGGTGTGAGCTGTTCAGGAGAATTCACAACAGGACAAAGCAGTGGTGGTGTGAGCTGTTCAGGAGAGTCCACAACAGGACAAAGCAGTGCTGGTGTGAGCTGTTCAGGAGAATCCACACCAGGACAAAGCAGAGCTGGTGTGAGCTGTTCAGGAGGGTCCACAACAGGACAAAGCAGTGCTGGTGTGAGCTGTTCAGGAGGGTCCACACCAGGACAAAGCAGTGGTGGTGTGAGCTGTTCAGGAGGGTCCACACCAGGACAAAGCAGAGCTGGTGTGAGCTGTTCAGGAGAATCCACAACAGGACAAAGCAGTGGTGATGTGAGCTGTTCAGGAGAATCCACAACAGGACAAAGCAGTGCTGGTGTGAGCTGTTCAGGAGGGTCCACACCAGGACAAAGCAGTGCTGGTGTGAGCTGTTCAGGAGGGTCCACAACAGGACAAAGCAGTGCTGGTGTGAGCTGTTCAGGAGGGTCCACACCAGGACAAAGCAGTGCTGGTGTGAGCTGTTCAGGAGAATCCACACCAGGACAAAGCAGTGCTGGAGTGAGCTGTTCAGGAGAGTCCACAACAGGACAAAGCAGTGCTGGTGTGAGCTGTTCAGGAGGGTCCACACCAGAACAAAGCAGTGCTGGTGTGAGCTGTTCAGGAGGGTCCACAACAGGACAAAGCAGTGCTGGTGTGAGCTGTTCAGGAGAATCCACAACAGGACAAAGCAGTGCTGGTGTGAGCTGTTCAGGAGGGTCCACAGCAGAACAAAGCAGTGCTGGTGTGAGCTGTTCAGGAGAGTCCACAACAGGACAAAGCCGTGCTGGTGTGAGCTGTTCAGGAGAGTCCACGACAGGACAAAGCAGTGCTGGTGTGAGCTGTTCAGGAGAGTCCACAACAGGACAAAGCAGTGCTGGTGTGAGCTGTTCAGGAGGGTCCACACCAGGACAAAGCAGTGCTGGTGTGAGCTGTTCAGGAGGGTCCACACCAGAACAAAGCAGTGCTGGTGTGAGCTGTTCAGGAGAGTCCACAACAGGACAAAGCAGTGCTGGTGTGAGCTGTTCAGGAGAATTCACAACAGGACACAGCAGTGCTGGTGTGAGCTGTTCAGGAGAATCCACACCAGGACAAAGCAGTGCTGGTGTGAGCTGTTCAGGAGAGTCCACAACGGGACAAAGCAGTGCTGTTGTGAGCTGTTCAGGAGAATCCACAACAGGACAAAGCAGAGCTGGTGTGAGCTGCTCAGGAGAATTCACAACAGGACAAAGCAGTGGTGGTGTGAGCTGTTCAGGAGAATCCACACCAGGACACAGCAGTGCTGGTGTGAGCTGTTCAGGAGAATCCACAACAGGACAAAGCAGTGGTGGTGTGAGCTGTTCAGGAGAATCCACAGCAGGACAAAGCAGTGGTGGTGTGAGCTGTTCAGGAGAATCCACACCAGGACACAGCAGTGCTGGTGTGAGCTGTTCAGGAGGGTCCACAACAGGACAAAGCAGTGGTGGTGTGAGCTGTTCAGGAGAATCCACAGCAGGACAATGCAGTGCTGGTGTGAGCTGTTCAGGAGAGTCCACAACAGGACAAAGCAGTGCTGGTGTGAGCTGTTCAGGAGAGTCCACAACAGGACAAAGCAGTGCTGGTGTGAGCTGTTCAGGAGGGTCCACACCAGGACAAAGCAGTGCTGGTGTGAGCTGATCAGGAGGGTCCACAACAGGACAAAGCAGTGGTGGTGTGAGCTGTTCAGGAGGGTCCACACCAGGACAAAGCAGAGATGGTGTGAGCTGTTCAGGAGAATCCACACCAGGACAAAGCAGTGCTGGTGTGAGCTGTTCAGGAGAATCCACAACAGGACAAAGCAGTGCTGGTGTGAGCTGTTCAGGAGAATCCACACCAGGACAAAGCAGTGCTGGTGTGAGCTGTTCAGGAGGGTCCACAACAGGACAAAGCAGAGCTGGTGTGAGCTGTTCAGGAGAATCCACACCAGGACAAAGCAGTGCTGGTGTGAGCTGTTCAGGAGGGTCCACAACAGGACAAAGCAGTGCTGGTGTGAGCTGTTCAGGAGGGTCCACAACAGGACAAAGCAGTGCTGGAGTGAGCTGTTCAGGAGGATCCACACCAGGACAAAGCAGTGCTGGTGTGAGCTGTTCAGGAGGGTCAACAGGAGGACAAAGCAGTGCTGGTGTGAGCTGTTCAGGAGAGTCCACAACAGGACAAAGCAGTGCTGGTGTGAGCTGTTCAGGAGGGTCCACTGCAGGACAAAACAGAGCTGGTGTGAGCTGTTCAGGAGGGTCCACAACAGGACACAGCAGAGCTGGTGTGAGCTGTTCAGGAGGGTCCACAACAGGACAAAGCAGAGCTGGTGTGAGCTGTTCAGACGAGTCCACAACAGGACAAAGCAGAGCTGGTGTGAGCTGTTCAGGAGAGTCCACAACAGGACAAAGCAGTGCTGGTGTGAGCTGTTCAGGAGGGTCCACACCAGGACAAAGCAGTGCTGGTGTGAGCTGTTCAGGAGGGTCCACAACAGGACAAAACAGAGCTGGTGTGAGCTGTTCAGGAGGGTCCACACCAGGACAAAGCAGTGCTGGTGTGAGCTGTTCAGGAGAATCCACACCAGGACAAAGCAGAGCTGGTGTGAGCTGCTCAGGAGGGTCCACAGCAGGACAAAGCAGTGCTGGTGTGAGCTGTTCAGGAGAATTCACAGCAGGACAAAGCAGTGCTGGTGTGAGCTCCAGGGCCTCTGGTCAACAGCCCATTAAGAAGAAGCTGAAATCAGCCACAAAGCAGTATAAAGACAATTTTTTAAGGTATTGATTCATTAATTGTGCCAATGTCGGCCGGCATGGGCCGCGAAGGTCGGCCGCGAAAGTCGGCCGGCGTGGACCGCGAAAGTCGGCCGGCGTGGGCCGCGAAAGTCGGCCGGCGTGGGTCGCGAAAGTCGGCCTGCGTGGGCCGCGAAAGTCGGCCGGCGTGGGCCGCGAAAGTCGGCCGGCGGGGGCCGCGAAAGTCGGCCGGCGTGGGCCGCGAAAGTCGGCCGGCGTGGGCCGCGAAAGTCGGCCGGCCGGCGTGGGTCCCGAAGGTCGGCCGGCGTGGGTCCCGAAGGTCGGCCAGCGTGGGTCCCGAAGGTCGGCCAGCGTGGGTCCCGAAGGTCGGCCAGCGTGGGTCCCGAAGGTCGGCCGGCATGGGTCCCGAAGGTTGGCCGGCGTGTGTCCCGAAGGTCGGCCGGTTGGTAAATTAGGGTCCCCGGAAAAAAAGTTTGAAAAACGCTGGACTAAAGGGTTACCATTTGAAGAGTTAACAGATAATTTGTGAAAAGAAATGCATTCCACAGAATAAGTAGCTTCATTGTAACAAGAGGAGTTAAGCTTAGATTTAGCTCGATGGAGGAGTCTTATAATGTTGCCAAAAAATGTAGCAAACCTAAGGGTTCAGAGGATTTGAGAGCTCAGCTAAAGTGGACCAAGAAATGATCAGGAAAGGCAAAATGAGAGTAAACTAGCAAAAGATAAGCAGCTTGAAAACATTTCTGCAGATATGTAAATAGGAAGAGATCAGTGAAAATAAATGTAGGCCATTAAATACAGAGAAGAAATAATGGGGAATAAGGAAATGGGGGAGACATTACACAAATACGTGGGGTGGAATTTCCCATGCTCGAGACGAAGTGCGGTGGCGAGTGAGAAAAGTCAGCAGATCGTCCACTTTTCAGCACATTATGTATATATAAATGAGAACATCTCATGGTGGGGCGGGCTGGGATTTGTCCACACCGCCTTTACGTCATTGGTGGTATTTCTGGGTGCCATATTTAAACAGCACTGGCGCACACACACACACACACTCACTCTCTGCAGCCCAGGATTTGTTGTGCAAGGATGGCAGATTTCCCCAAAGTATACAATTGAACTATAATAACCTTCATGGTATATTTTTACTTCCAGATTTATTTTTACTAACTGAATTCTAATTTTCAAACTAACATGATTTGAACTCAAATTCTCTTGACTATTACCCAGGCTCTTGGATTGCTAGGGCAGTGAACATAACCACTCCAATGCCTGGGCAACCATCACAACTGACTAACACTGGCCACCTTGGGATGCCTACATATTTATTGAACGTAAGAAATTGGAGGTGAAGTTGGCCATTTGGCCCCTTGAATGTGCTCTGCCACTCAACAAGATTAGGCTGATCTTCAAACTCAACTTCTTCCTACACTACCCCATGTGCCCAAAACTCTATCAATCTTTCTCTTGAATATAAGGAGGGAGGGAATCTGGAACTCGTGACCATTGTTCAGTGACCACTGCTGAAATGTACAGGGTTATCAGGCAAGAACAAGATCAGGCTAAGCTGTGATGTATTCCACAGTTAAATAGCCTAGCAACACACTGCCTGGCCAGATATTATAACAGAGGTCATACCCCAATACCTTCAGTGAACGAGAGAGAAAAGTATTGGTGGACAAGGGAAACAGTCTTACCTGTTGCAAGTTAGAAAATCTAGAGAGTCTTCGGTAGAATGTGGCATAGCAATTTCCACCTTCTTGGTTATTGTCATGCTCTTCAAACTTTTCTGTTTTTCTCTCTTCTTTGAATAAAACCCAAGGAAGGACTCTACTGAAGTTTCATCAGAACCAGAGTTCAGGAAATCCATAAACTGGTCATAGATTCCCTGCCATCGCTCTTTAGCTGGAATTATATGGCTGCCCAATTGCCTAGAATGAAAATGAATTGTCACATGAGATAGCCTCCTACATTTCATACGAATATAAAAACAAAATGCTGCAGATGCTAGAAATCTGAAATGAAAATGCAAAAGTCTCAGATCAGATGGCGTCTCTGGAGAGAAACAGAGATGACGGCTGGAATATTTCCCTTCCGTTCTAATCCTTCCACCTTTGCCCAGCCACTGCTCCACCCCTCCCCGCTAACCCATCCTCCATTCCTTGGTCATCCACCACACAAGTTGCACTTCCACCACCCAGTCTCAAGCAAAGGCTAGCATTTATAGACCCTTTCCAAAGGAAGCAATGAAGTGGCATCTCAGCATTTATTATGGAAGAAGTCTACCTCACCAGTCATACATGTGAATGTTCTAATTTCTCACTGCTGGGGAACTTTATTTGGAGAGCGAACTTAATTCTGGCGAAATTAGTTTTCAATGAGTATGCACGATTTACTAACAAGTCTATTACGTGGTACTTTATCAAATGCCTTTTGAAATTCTAATGGACATTGCCGACATAAACCCCTTTCATTATTTCATCAAAGAATTCAATTTTAACAAATCTGTGCTGGCTTCCATTTATTAACCTGTTTGCATTTTCAATTGCCAATTAATTTTTTCCTGGGATATTGTCTTTAAGAGATACCCCACTATCCCTGTGAGGCTAACTGGCCTGTACTTGCCAGGTTTATCCCTAATTTTCTTTTGAACAGTGGTGCACCAAATTCAATTCTCCAGTCCTCTGACAGCACTATAAATTTAAGGAGGATTGGAAGGTTGTGACCAGACCCTCTGAAATTTCCACCCACGCGTTCTTCAATACCCGAGGATACATCCCATCTGGGCTGCGTGATGTTTCTACGTTCATCACTGCCAAGCTTTTATGTACTTCCTCTTTATCTATTATATCCTATCCAATTTCTTTGCTACCGCTTTTGCTGTGACATTGGCCACATCCTTTTCTTTAGTGAAGACATTTGAAGCGTACTTATTTGAAACCTCAGCCTTCACAAGATGATTTCCACTTTGGTTCCCTAATTGGCCTCATCTCTCCTTTGATTATCCTTTTGCTATTTATGTTTATAAATGAAGCTTATGGGCAGCACGGTGGCGCAGTGGTTAGCATTGCTGCCTCACAGCGCCAAGGTCCCAGGTTCGATCCCGGCTCTGGGTCACTGTCCGTGTGGTGTTTGCACATTCTCCCAGTGTTTGCATGGGTTTCGCCCCCAAAACCCAAAGAAGTGCAGGGTAGGTGGATTGGGCCACACTAAATAGCCCCTTAATTGGAAAAAATGAATTGGATACTCTAAATTTATTTAAAAAAATAAAAGCTTGGATTCCCTTGTATGTTACCTGCTAATAGTCTCATAGTTAGCCACCCATTCACTTTTTTCAGTTTCCCACTCTACTTGCTGTATTTTTTGTAGTTTTACACTGAATTATGAGCCCGACATTTATGATAAACCTTTTGTTTCATTTTAATCTATATATATTTAGTTATCCAAGAAGCTGTAGAGTTTAATATCCTTCCTTATGGGCCTGTACCCAGAACAGCACGGTAGCACTGCTGCCTCACAGCAGCAGGGACCCCGGGTCAATTCTGGTCTCGGGTGACCGTCAGTGTGGAGTTTGCACGATCTACCCGTGACCGTGTGGGTTTCCTCTGGATGCTCCAGTTTCCTCCCATAATCCAAAAATGTGCAGATTAGGTGGTGTTACAGTGATGGGGAGGGAGAGTGGTCCTAGGTGGAGTGTTCTTTCCAAGGGTGCAGATCCAATGGACCGAATGGCCCCTTTCTGCAATGTAGAGATTCTATGATTTACTTCACTTGCCAATCTTTGATGCCAATCCCCCTGGGCCACATACATCTTCAACTCAATGAAAAGAACTCTCGCTGAGCTGAGTATTTTTGCATTTGGCTAGTCATAGATCATAGAATTTACAGTGCAGAAGGAGGCCATTCGGCCCATCGAGTCTGCTCCGGCTCTTGGAAAGAGCACCCTACCCAAGGTCAACACCTCCACCCTATCCCCATAACCCAGTAACCCCACCCAACACTAAGGGCAATTTTGGACACTAAGGGCAATTTACCATGGCCAATCCACCTAACCTGCACATCTTTGGACTGTGGGAGGAAACCGGAGCACCCGGAGGAAACCCACGCACACACAGGGAGGATGTGCAGACTCCGCACAGACAGTGACCCAAGCCCGAATCGAACCTGGGACCCTGGAGCTGTGAAGCAATTGTGCTATCCACAATGCTACCGTGCTGCCCTTAAGAACAAATTAATCTACACTTTATCATTCTACAGTGATCCATGTACCTATCCAATAGCTGCTTGAAGGTCCCTAATGTTTCCGACTCAACTACTTCCACAGGCAGTGCATTCCATGCCCCCACTACTCTCTAGGTAAAGAACCTACCTCTGATATCCCTCCTATATCTTCCACCTTTCACCTTAAATTTATGTCCCCTTGTAATGGTTTGTTCCACCTGGAGAAAAGGTTCTGACTGTCTACTCTATCTATTCCCCTGATCATCTGATAAACCTCTATCAAGTCGCCCCTCATCCTTCTCCGTTCTAATGAGAAAAGGCCTAGCACCCTCAACCTTTCCTCGTAAGACCTACTCTCCATTCCAGGCAACATCCTGGTAAATCTTCTTTGCACCTTTTCCAAAGCTTCCACATCCTTCCTAAAATGAGGCGACCAGAACTGTACACAGTACTCCAAATGTGGCCTTACCAAAGTTTTGTACAGCTGCATCATCACCTCACGGCTCTTAAATTCAATCCCTCTGTTAATGAACGCGAGCACACCATAGGCCTTCTTCACAACTCTATCCACTTGAGTGGCAACTTTCAAAGATGTATGAACATATGAACATAGACCCCAAGATCTCTCTGCTCCTCCACATTGCCAAGAACTCTACCGTTAACCCTGTATTCCGCATTCATATTTGTCCTTCCAAAATGGACAACCTCACACTTTTCAGGGTTAAACTCCATCTGCCACTTCTCAGCCCAGCTCTGCATCCTATCTATGTCTCTTTGCAGCCGACAACAGCCCTCCTTACTATCCACAACTCCACCAATCTTCGTATCGTCTGCAAATTTACTGACCCACCCTTCAACTCCCTCATCCAAGTCATTAATGAAAATCACAAACAGCAGAGGACCCAGAACTGATCCCTGCGGTACGCCACTGGTAACTGGGATGCAGGCTGAATATTTGCCATCCACCACCACTCTCTGACTTCTATCGGTTAGCCAGTTCGTTATCCAACTGGCCAAATTTCCCACTATCCCATGCCTCCTTACTTTCTGCATAAGCCTACCGTGGGGAACCTTATCAAATGCCTTACTAAAATCCATGTACACTACATCCACTGCTTTACCTTCATCCACATGCTTGGTCACCTCCTCAAAGAATTCAATAAGACTTGTAAGGCAAGACCTACCCCTCACAAATCCGTGCTGACTATCCCTAATCAAGGAGTGTCTTTCCAGATGCTCAGAAATCCTATCCTTCAGTACCCTTTCCATTACTTTGCCTACCACCGAAGGAAGACTAACTGGCCTGTAATTCCCAGGGTTTACCCCTATTCCCTTTTTTGAACAGGGGCATGACATTCGCCACTCTCCAATCCCCTGGTACCACCCCTGTTGACAGTGAGGATGAAAAGATCATTGCCAACGGCTCTGCAATTTCATCTCTTGCTTCCCTTAGAATCCTTGGATATATCCCGTCAGGCCCGGGGGACTGGTCTATCCTCAAGTTTTTCAAAATGCCCAACACAGCTTCCTTCCTAACAAATATTTCCCCGAGCTTACCTGTCTATTTCACACTGTCCTCTCCAATAAAATGGCCCCTCTCATTTGTAAATACAGAAGAAAAGTACTCGTTCAAGACATAAGAACTAGAAGCAGGAGTAGGCCATCTGGCCCCTCGTGCCTGCTCCATCATTCAATGAGATCATGGCTGATCTTTTGTGGACTCAGCTCCACTTTCCGGCCGAAACACCATAACCCTTAATCCCTTTATTCTTCAAAAAACTATCTATCTTTATCTTAAAAACATTTAATGAAGGAGCCTCTACTGCTTCACTGGGCAAGGAATTCCATAGATTCACAACCCTTTGGGTGAAGAAGTTCCTCCTAAACTCAGTCCTAAATCTCCTTCCCCTTATTTTGAGGCTATGCCCCCTAGTTCTGCTTTCACCCGCCAGTGGAAACAACCTGCCCGCATCTATCCTATCTATTTCCTTCATAATCTTATATGTTTCTATAAGATCCCCCCTCATCCTTCTAAATTCCAACGAGTACAGTCTCAGTCTACTCAACCTCTCCTCTTAATCCAACCCCTTCAGCTCTGGGGTTAACCTTTGTGCGCCCTCCGTTCAGAGCGTCCAGAATCGACCGTCTTTATATTTCCAAGATGTACTTGCCCAGCGTTCTGACGGCCTCCATGTAGCAGGTGCCGTGCTCAGACCACCACCTGGTGTGGGCGGGGCTCGTCCCGTCCCACGCTCAGACACGGTCCGCGTACTGGCACTTTAACAACCTGCTGCTGGAGGACGAGCGGTTCCTGGACTTGTTTTGCCATTTCTGGGCCGGCTGGAGAAGAAAGTAGGGTGGCTTCCCCTCCTTGAGGCTATAGTGGGACGTGGGCAAGACTCACATCCGCGCCTCCTGCCAGGGGTACACAAAGGGGTCTACGGCGGGGCGGAACTCCACGATTGCCAAATTGGCCGAGGAACTCTTCGATCTGGAGTCATGTCTTTGTAGCACCGTCAATTTGATGCGAGGCAGGTTGAGGTAATGTCAATTGAAGGCTTTATTAAGCAGAACTTTATCCCCAGCAGCGTGGTTACAGAATGCAGCTGCTGGGGGAAATGGAGAGAAAACTGGGTTCTGATACCGGCATTTCTGGGTGGAGTCCAGTAGGTGGCAGATCCTATCAGGACCTGGCATCGCTCCACCAATAGCCTGTCGACACGTGGTGTACCGTATTACCCCTAATACATACCACCACATTCACCCCTTGTTGAAAAAAAACCCGGCGGGATGGTGGTTCGCATGGTGGTAGGGGTTTACAGAGTCGGTACTGTGCCGTAACTTTGAACAAAACACAAAATTATCGCTTCAACTGGGCCAACGGGCCAAACAGGGTCGGAATGATGCCATAACTATAACAAGACTCAATAATTGAAAACGTTGAGAGTTAAAGTGATTCGATGAGCCGGATGGGCGCCCTGGTCGTCCTTTCCGATCGTCTCAGGCGTGGTGGTGATGGCGCTGGCTCGGGTCCCATCGACTCTGGGAGCGTAGCGCTGTCCCGTGTCCTTACTCCTGAGCGGGTCTGGGAGGAGAACCCAACCCCCCGGGAAGGGGTTGGCTGCGGGATGAACCGGCGGGAGTGAGGAGGTGGTGATTGGCTTTGGGGGGGTGTGGGTAGCTCCGGCGGGTGCCAGATCTCGCAGGGAGACCGTGTCCTGTCGGCCATCGGGGTACTCCACATAGGCGTATTGCGGGTTGGCGTGAAGGAGATGCACCCGTTCCACCAACGGATCTGACTTGTGCGCCCGCACATGTTTCCGGAGCAGAATGGGTCCCGGAGCTGCTAGCCAGGTCGGAAGTGGTGTTCCAGAGGAGGACTTCCTAGGAAAGAGGAGGAGGCACTCGTGAGGCGTTTGATTCGTGGTGGTGCACAGCAGGGACCGGATAGAGTGAAGGGCATCCGGGAGGACTTCCTGCCAGCGGGAAATTGGGAGGCTCCTAGACCGGAGGGCCAGCAGGACGGCCTTCCAGACCGTTCCATTCTCCCTTTTTACCTGCCCGTTCCCCCGGGGGTTGTAACTGGTCGTCCTGCTCGAGGCTATGCCCCTGCTGAGCAGGAATTGATGCAGTTCGTCATTCATAAAGGAGGACCGCCTGTCACTATGGATATAGTTGGGCAAACCGAACAGTGTAAAAATGGTACCGAGGGCTTTAATGACCGTGGACGCTGTCATGTCGGGGCAGGGGATGGTGAAAGGGAAACGGGAGTATTCGTCAACGACGTTCAGGAAGTACGCGTTACGATCGGTGGAGGGGAAGGGGCCTTTGAAATCCAAACTGAGGCATTCAAAGGGTCGAGAGGCCTTAACCAGGTGCGCTCTATCTGGCCTGAAAAAGTGCAGTTTGCACTCAGCGCAGATCTGGCAGTTTCTGGTGACTGTTCGGACGTCCTCGACGGAGTAAGGGAGGTTGCGGGCCTTAAGGAAGTGGTAGAAACGAGTGACCCCTGGGTGGCAGAGGTCCTCATGGAGGGCTTGTAGACGGTCCACTTGTACATTGGCACATGTGCCGCGAGGTAGGGCATCGGATGGCTCGTTCAGCTTTCCGGGACGATACAAGATCTCATAATTGAAGGTGGAGAGTTCGATCCTCCACCGCAAGATCTTGTCGTTCTTGATCTTGCCCCGCTGTGCATTATCGAACATGAAGGCAACCGACCATTGGTCAGTGAGGAGAGTGAATCTCCTACCGGCCAGGTAATGCCTCCAGTGTCGCACAGCTTCCACTATGGCTTGTGCCTCCTTTTCCACTGAGGAGTGGCGGATTCCTGAAGCGTGGAGGGTTCGGGAGAAGAAGGCCATGGGTCTGCCCGCTTGGTTGAGGGTGGACGCCAGAGCTACATCCGATGCGTCGTTCTCGACCTGGAAGGGGAGGGACTCGTCGATGGCGCGCATCGTGGCCTTTGCGATATCCGTTTTGATGCGGCTAAAGGCCTGGCATGCCTCTGTCGTCAGGGAAAAAGTAGAGAACTGGATTAGTGCACGGGCCTTGTCTGAGTACTGGGGGACCCACTGGGCGGAATAAGAAAAGAAGCCCAGGCAACGTTTCAGGGCTTTGGCACAGTGGGGGAGAGGGAACTTCATGAGGGGGCGCATGCGTTCAGGGTCGGGGCCTATCACTCCATTACGCACTATGTAGCCCAGGATGGCTAGATGATCGGTGCGGAACACGCATTTTTCTTTGTTGTAAGTGAGGTTCAGGGCGTGAGCGGTCTGGAGGAATTTTTGGAGATTGGCGTCGTGGTCCTGCTGGTCGTGGCCGCAGATGGTGATGTTGTCGAGATACGGGAACATGCCCGTAAACCGTGCTGGTCAACCATTCGGTCCATCTCTCGTTGGAAGACCGCGACTCTGTTCGTGACGCCGAATGGAACCCTTAAAAAGTGGTATAACCGCCCGTCTTCTTCGAAGGCAGTATAGTTGCGGTCACCGGGACGGATGGGGAGCTGGTGGTAGGCGGACTTGAGGTCCACGGTGGAAAAGACCTTGTACTGTGCAATCCGATTGACCATGTCGGATAAGCGGGGGAGATGGTACGCATCTAGCTGAGTGTACCTGTTGATGGTCTGACTATAGTCGATGACCATCCTCCGTTTCTCCCCGGTCTTAACAACTACCACCTGGGCTCTCCAGGGACTGTTGCTAGCCTGGATGATGCCTTCCTTCAGCAGCCTCTGGACTTCGGACCCGATAAATGCTCGGTCCTGGGCGCTGTACCGTCTGCTCCTTGTGGCGACGGGTTTGCAATCCGGGGTGAGGTTCGCAAACAAGGAAGGCGGTTCAACCGTGGGCAGCACGGTAGCATTGTGGATAGCACAATTGCTTCACAGCTCCAGGGGTCCCAGGTTCGATTCCGGCTTGGGTCACTGTCTGTGCGGAGTCTGCACATCCTCCCCGTGTGTGCGTGGGTTTCCTCCGGGTGCTCCGGTTTCCTCCCACAGTCCAAAGATGTGCAGGTTAGGTGGATTGGCCATGATAAATTGCCCTTCGTGTCCAAAATTGCCCTTAGTGTTGGGTGGGGTTACTGGGTTATGGGGATAGGGTGGAGGTGTTGACCTTGGGTAGGGTGCTCTTTCAAAGAGACTGTGCAGACTCGATGGGCCGAATGGCCTCCTTCTGCATTGTAAATTCTATGATCTATGAACCTTGAGGGTCGCGAGGCCGCAGACAGTCAGTGGGGGTATAGGGCCGCCAAATTTAAATGTTAAACTCTGGAGGTTGCATTGGAAGTCCAACCCTAGGAGTGTGGGCGCACAGAGATGGGGGAGGACATACAGCCGGTAATTTCGGAACTCCCTCCCCTGCACCGTTAGGTTAGCGATGCAGAACCCCGTGATCTGAACGGAGTGGGATCCCGGCGCCAGGAAAATTTTCTGGGTGCTTGGCCGAATTACGAGGAACAGCGCCTTACCGTGTCCGGATGAATGAAGCTCTCCGTGCTCCCAGAGTCGATAAGACACGGCGTCTCGTAGCCATTCACTTGGACTGTAGTGGTTGCAGTCTGGAGCGTCCGGGGTCGCGACTGGTCGAGGGTCGTCGAAGCCAGACGTGGTTGTTGAAGTTGAGCATCGTAATCAGGCAGTATGTGGCCGTCTGTGTCGGGGTCCTTCAGCCAAGATGGCGGCGTCCACGGATCGAGCGTGGTCGGGGGTGGACAAAATGGCGGCGCCCATCTCTCCCTCGTGGCGTCCGGGGTCCAAAATGGCAGCGTCCGTTGGTCACATGTGGATCGCTGGGGGGGCTGGGTCTGTGGTCCCGTTTCTTCCCCGGAGATAGCGGCGACCCCGCGGGACTTGCGCACCGTCGCGTAGTGGCCCTTCTTCCCGCAGCTTTTGCAGGTAGCCGTGCGGGCCGGGCAGCGCTGCCGAGGGTGTTTCGGCTGGCCGCAAAAATAGCAGCGGGGCCCCCCCGGTTGGTCTGGTGTTTTGGCCGCGCAGGTTTGCGGGGGTGGGGGGGGGTGTCGGAGAGTCAACCGCAGCGGGGGTCCACGGGGCCCAAGGGGCTGTAGTGCAGTCGGGGGCGTAGGCGCGGGCGTTACACGAGGCCACATCGAGGGATGCCACCAGGGCCCGAGCTTCTGTAAGTCCCAGAGATTCTTTCTCCAGAAGCCTCTGGCGGATCTGGGAAGAGGCCAAACCTGCCACATTCGCATCGCGGCCCAGGAGCTCTGTGTGTTCACTCGCTGTTACTGCCGGGCAGTTGCAGTTTCGACCCAGGATCTGCAGGGCGTTATAAAACTCGTCCAGCGATTCCCCCGGAAATTGCCGTCGTGTGGCGAGCTGGTAGCGAGCAAAAACCTGGTTGGCGGGCCGGATGTAGATATCCTTCAGCGCGGCGATGGCACTGGTGAAACCGTCCTCGTCCTCGATAAGGGAGTAGACGTCAGGACTCACCCTGGAATAGAGGACCTACATCTTTTGTTCGTCTGTCGGTGTGCCGGGGCCGTTCGGAGGTAGCCCTCAAAGCATGCCATCCAGTGCTTGAAGATAGAGGCCGAGTTAGCTGCTTGGGGTGCGATGTGCAGGCACTCCGGGGTGATTCGGAGCTCGATGTTCCCACATTGTTTTCTTCAATTTAAATTCTGCTTAATAAATTGTAGCACCGTCAATATGACGCGAGGCAGGTTGAGGTAATGTCAATTGAAGGCTTTATTAAGCAGAACTTTATCCCCAGCAGCGTGGTTACAGAATGCAGCTGCTGAGGGAAATGGAGGGAAAACTGGGTTCTTATACCGGCATTTCTGGGTGGAGTCCAGTAGGTGGCAGATCCTATCAGGACCTGGCATCCCTCCACCAATAGCCTGTCGACACGTGGTGTACCGTATTACCCCTAATACATACCACCATAGTCTTGCTCAGCCCGATGAGGACCCGGCACTGGGGCGGATGTACAGAGAGAAGAAGGGCGCGCTGCGGGAACTGCAACTTGCCGGGCCCCAGGGTGCGTACGTGCGGTCGCGGATCCGTTTCCTGACGCACATGGACCACAGCTCCCCCTTCTTCTACTCGCTGGAAAGAGAACGTGGGGCCATTCGGCAGATTTCTACACTGCTGGCCGACGATGGGTCCCTCGTCTCGGATCCGGAGGGGGTCAGCACCCTGATTAGGGACTTTTATTCCGACCTCTTCTCTCCGGATCTGTCCAGCGAGGATGCTTGCAGAATTCTGTGGGAGGACCTGCCGCAGGTCGGCCCGGGGGACGCCGGGAGGCTCGACCAAATCATAAACCTCCAAGAGCTGACCGGCGCCCTGGACAGCTTGTCACGGGGCAAAACTTCAGGGCTGGACAGGCTGACCATGGAGTTCTTCAGGGCATGCTGGGACATCCTGGGGAGCAACTATGCGGGGATCCTGGGGGAATGTATTGCGACCGGGGAGATGCTCCTTTCGTGTTGCAGGGCCGTCATTGCCCTGCTGCCCAAGAAAGGGGATCTCTGCTTGCTTAAAAACTGGCGACCGGTCTCCCTCCTCAGCAGGGACTACAAAATCTTTGCCAAGGCGATGTCTTTACGCCTTGGCCCCGTGCTGGACCACATGATTCACCCTGACCAGTCCTACACAGTCCCGGAACAAACTATTTACGATAACATCCATTTGGTCCGGGACGTTATTCATTTTACCCAGAGGACTGGTGTGTCGAGCGCCTTCCTGTCTCTTGACCAGGAGAAGGCGTTCGACAGGGTGGGGCACAAGTATTTACTCGGGACTCTGCGAGCATTCGGGTTCGGGACGCACTTCGTCGCCCGGATCCGATAATTGTACGCCGCCTCAGAGTGTCTGATTAAGGTTAACGGGTCCCTGACGGCGCCCCTTCGCTTTGGGAGAGGGGTGCGTCAGGGCTGCCCCTTGTCCGGCCAACTTTATTCTGTGTGCGTGGAGCCTTTCCTGCGCCTCCTGCGGAGGAGGTTGTCGGGGCTGGTTCTGCGTGAGCCGGATATGGAGGTGGTCCTCTAGGCTTACGCTGATGACGTGCTCCTCATGTTCACTGACCCTGGTGACCTGCGGAGGATGCGAGAGTGCCAGGCTGTGTACTCCGCCGCGTCCTCTGCTAGGATCAACTGGGCTAAATGTTCCGGACTCCTGGTCTCCCCCCCCCCCCCCCCCCCCCCCCCGGGAGGAGCTCAGGCCCTTTAGCTGGAGTCGGACCAACATCATCTACTTGAGAGTCCATCTTTGCCCGGCAGAGGAAGCCTGGCCGGCGAACTGGCAGGAGCTGGAGACCAAGGTCACCACTCGCCTGGGATGCTGGACAGGACTGCTCCGAGTGCTGTCCCACTGGGGTCGAGTTCTCGTCATAAACCAGCTGATCGCCTCTATGCTGTGCTATTGGCTGGTCACTTTGGCCCCTCCCCCTGACTTTGTCACACGCATCCAGAGAACCCTGCTTCGGTTCTTCTGGGACAAAGGATTGCATTGGGCCGCTGCGGAGGTCTTGAGTCTCCCGATTGCGGAGGGCGGTTTGGCGCTGGTGTGCCTTCGCACTCAGATTGCGACTTTCCGCCTTCAGACTCTGCAGCGATACCTGTACGTTGAGCCTCCTCCACAATGGTGTGCCCTGGCGACGTATTTCTTCCGCCAGGTGCACGGCCTGAACTACAACGTGCAGCTTCTGTTCATTGACCGGAACGGTCTTCGGAACTCTTTGTTGGCGCTGCCCATCTTGTACCAGGACCTTCTCAAAGTCTGGAACAGGGTTGCCAGCTCTCTGGCCGTCAGGAGTAGTGGCTGTCGTAAGAGAGCCGCTGTTCAGGAATCCGCACCTCCGCCAACATCCATTCAGGTGGCTGGCGGAGTGGAGGGCTGTGGATGCCGGAGTGACCAGGATCGGGGACGTGCTGGGTGGCGGAGGGGCGGGCTGGATGACACCCTACGAGCTAGCCAGGCGTGGAGCGGTGTTTGTCCGGTGCACGGTCAATGCTATCCAAGGCCTCAAAACGGTCGTGCTCGGCCCCGTAAGCACACTTGGACTTGAAACGCGGTTGTGCGGTGGTATCCCGTCTGAGCGGACCCCTGCTTGGACGGAATTCCACATTGGTCCCAAACCCCGGAACCATCCCCGGGTGCTGGGGCCCCACAGCCCCAGCTGCCTCGCGGAAATACCCTCCGTGCCCTTTCGCACTGCGCGGAGGGGTTTCCTGTACGGCCTGCTGTTGCACACTTTCCACCTCCTTGCCCTCGCCCGCCGCCCGGACACGCCTTGGCGTGCCCTGTTGCCATCCGGCGGCGGTGGTCCCCACTGGAGATCCCTCTACGGAGGTGGCCTCCCCATAAAACTAGGGGACCTGTGGTGGAGGGTGTTGCGCATGGCAGTGCCGTGCAACTATCGTTTAAATCACTTCACGGCTCTGCCAGAGACCTGCCACTTTTGCGGCCTGGTGGAGACCGTGGAGCACGTTTATGTTGTCTGTCCTAGGCTGCACTCCCTTTTTGGTTTCTTGACAACGTTGTTGTTGAGGTTTTCTCTGCACTTCAGCCCCACGCTCCTGATCTACAGGCATCCGGTGCGGAGTGGGGCGGGAAAGGCGGAGGACTTCCTCGTGAACCTGCTCCTGGGCCTGTCCAAACTTGCCATTTATAGGTCCAGGCAGCGGGCGACTGAGGGGGTTGTCCAGCCTGACTGTCTGCCCATCTTCCGCGGCCTTGTTCGCGGCCGGGTGTCCCTGGAGCGGGAGCATGCGGTGTCCACAGGCACACTCGAGGCCTTCCGTGCTCGGTGGGCACCGCAGGGGTTGGATTGCCTCATCAACCCCTATACTCGCGCTTTAATTTGACGGGTTTTTGTTTCCTTTCTCATTCTTTTTGGGCTGTGCTCCACTCGTTGTTTTGGGGCACTCCCCTCTTTTGTTTTATCCATCAGTTCCTTTATGTTCTTTTGCTTGGTTTTCACACCTGGCATCACGCCAGTGTCAGTGGTGGATGCTGGCCTAATCCTGCACGTGTAGATAAATGTGCAGGTCATAAACTCACAAAAAACACAGAAAAACCAAAAAAATAAAAAAAGGCAAAAACACATATACAAAAATATTTCCCTATTTGTTTGTAGTGAGACCACATAAAAGGTCTAAACCAAACAGCAACTTTTAAGTTAATTAACTAAATAAAAGACTAGACTTTAGATAAAAATGAACCCTTATACTCCCTCAGTCACCAAATTCTCACTAGCACTCAAATGCACCAAATTCAGCACTCGGTGTTGTGGATGTTGACGTGGGTGTTGTTGCAACGCAAGGGAATTTCTTCCAATTGATTTTGTTACTTACAAGTTATGAAAGTTTGTCACTTCATGATAAGTTTGGACAGTTCACACTCACATTTTGCTGGTGGTCAAAGGGTTTAACTCCTCAGTGGGTTTGCAGAATGTTCCATTGGTCTTCAAGCCACTTCCCCATTTGTTGCTGAACAATCCCTCTATGACATATCCATTACTAAAGGTGAGCTTCCCCTGAAACATAACAATTGCAGATTAATGCATTTACTAAGAGGCCTGGAATTTTTTTCTAGCACCAATTCTATTTTGAATTCTTCTTGTTGGCTGCCCCAGCTCCGTCAATCTTTTTATCCCTCAATCCCCAGGCTTTTAAAACGCAAGCTTGATACTGCCTAATCACTGCTTCTTCCATTCATACCCTTAGCAGTGTCATTGAAGGTCACCAGCTCTGTGGAGCACAAACTTTGAAGTTGGCTTGCACAAAAAATACAAATGGCCGGCATAGAACTTCATGGTCAGGTACAGATGAATCACTCAATGAATCTAAAGTCAGACTGTAGCAAGGTCATGCAAACAGGCTCATCAAGCCTCTATATTTAGTTGAGGGAGTAGAAGATAGAAAGCCACTAATTTGGGTGTGGGAGACTGAGAAAGGTAGTCACATCTGCCACAGAAAAAAAACAGGTAGGCAGCATCTGTACTGAAAACCACCTTCATCCCAACACAAATGTTGAGGCAAAGGAATGCCAGCCAATTACTCACTCCAGGCTGGCACCCCAATTTGATTAATCCATAAACTTGAGCTCATCCAAAACTCTGTTGCCGGTATCCTGACCCATATCAAGTCCCTTTCGTTCACTTACCTGTCAGGGGCTGTTTAGCACAGGGCTAAATCGCTGGCTTTGAAAGCATACCAAGGCAGACCAGCAGCACGGTTCGATTCCCGCAACAGCCTCCCCGAACAGGCGCCGGAATGTGGCGACTATGGGCTTTTCACAGTAACTTCATTTGAAGCCTACTTGTGACAATAAGCGATTTTCATTTTCAGAATGCTCCTGTTCCTCAGCAGGCTTCTCTCAGTGCTCATGAACTCTTCAAGGAGGTTTGCTTTTATTTTTAGGGCTTTCAAAAGCCACACCATCACACCGTAGGGGTGTGCGGAACAAATAACAATTTTCCTTTGGCCCTCGTAATGGGGCCTCTGGCCTAGCCTTGGAACAGCTGCATTTTATTTCCCCACCCAAAGTCTTCCCAACTCACAAAAATGTCACAAGGTCAGAAAGACACAGGAAACTGTTCAACATTTTGTGAAGCAATTCCCATTTCTATCAGAGACAGAAATCTGGTCCAGGGAGTGCATATTGTAGATTAGAGCACAGAGGTCAGCAAATGTCACAGAGCACAAGGATCTCCAAATCCAAATTCCCAGTATGTATTTCTTATACACAAAGATGTGCTAGTTTATAAGAGCCTCCCTGTACGTAAACTACTTCCTCTACACATTAGACACTTGTCTTTTTTGTTCATTCCATACAGGATGTGGGCTTCGCTGGCTAGGCCAGCATTTGTTGCCCTTGAGAAGATGGTGGTCAGCTGCCTTCTTGAACCGCTGCAGTCCATGTGGTGTTGGTGCACCTACTGTGCATTAGGGAGGGAATTCCAGGATTTTGACCCAGTGATGTTGAAGGAACAACAATATATTTCCAGTCAGCATGGTGAGTGATTTGGAGGGGAACTTCCAAGTGGTGGTGGTGTTTCCATGTATCTGCTACCCTTGTCCTTCTAGATGGTGGTGGTCATGGATTTGGAAGGTGCAGCCTAAGGAGCCTTGGTAAGTTCCTGCAGTGCCTCTTGTAAATGGTACACACTGCTGCTACTTTACATCGGTGGTGGAGGAATGAATGCTTGAGGAAGAGGTGCCAATCAATCTTTTGTTATATTCCAGTCCTGGTATGTCATATTATTCAGTATACCATTAAACAACCTGTTTACAGCATGGATACTGAAGCTCCTACCTTTCCAGTTAGAACCAGCTCTTCTGTGAATTCTCCTTCATAGGCAGAATCATCCTCTGACAGAATTGTTCCAGAACCCTGGTGATTGTATAAAAAGTAAATAATATTTTGGTCACTGAGCAGCTGAGAAAAGGCATTTGAAGAAATTGAAGTAAAGTGAATTGATACTCAAAGTGTGCATTAAGCCTTAGCATTATTTTTAGACAAAGAATAGTCTGATCAGATTAGAACAAAGATCAAAGAAAAGTACAGCACAGGAACAGGCCCTTCAGTCCTCCAAGGCTGTGCCGATCATGATGACCTAACTAAAAAAAAAACTACTGCCCTTGCTCAGTCCTCATCCATCTATTTCCTCCCTATTCATGTACCCATCCAGATGCCTCTTAAATGTTGCTAATGTGCCTCTTTCCACCACATCCTCTGGCAGTGCATTCCAGGAACCCACCATTCTGCGTGAAAAACTTACCCCACACATCTCCCTTAAACATTTCCCCTCTCACCTGGAACCTGTGCCCCCTTGTAATTGACACTTCCACCCTTGGAAAAAGCCTCTGACTATCCAACCTGTCTATGCCTTTCATAATTTTGTCGACCTCTATCAGGTCACCCGTCAGCTTCTGCCTTACCAGTGAAAGGGCAAAGTTCTTCTCCACTGTCCCAAATACTCTGACAAGTTGGATATAGAGAAAAACCCTGCCTACATTGCCCCAGGTCTGCCAGATCAAGAATAGCATGAATAGTAGGAGTTATTCATTCTGTCTGAGCTTAACATTACTGATACATTAAGTGTGTCAGTTGCAAGCAAAGGGCCACCTTGCCATCTATAAAATGCTGAGGACTTTCGATGCATGGGAGAGGCATCAGGCAGAGGGGTCTGAATTTATTTGCAAATGTTACTGTGGCCTCCCCATCGTCCATGTACCAAACAGTTGATGGTCAGCTTGGTGCTACTCAGGGGCTCAAGCACATTGTGCGACTAAATGAGCTCATTGGGCAATATGTGCATTGGTACCTCTGCCTGGTGCCCAATGAACATCTCAGCCTTGGACCTTGGTGTCTGATTTTCTGTGGCTCAATATGTTTCAGTCGCTCACCATTATTTTATCATGCCTGAAGATGAATGTTTTCCCAAATGTCTTTAACATTTGCTTCCGCCCAGCTTCCAATGTCCAAACCTTCTGGTGTGCTGCACCTTGAAGATTTGCTTTCTATGATCTAGCGAGCAATGCTGGTGGAAATATAACCCCTGGTAGGCCCACAACAGCAAGATAGAAGCCAAAGTAAAATCAGTCCATTAGCCCCTCTTAGAGGATCTTGAGAGTCAAACTCTCTTTTTGTTACAGAAAGTACCCAGTCTGTTTACAGATTTACAAACATAATCTGTGGAGATCCACAAGGTGTTGGATTACAGGCAAAATTCTACTCCAATTAGAGACACTATCTTGCTCTGGACAGACAGCAATGGAAGAAAAGGGTTTGTTCCACTAGATTTGGGAGACTAACTAACTGCCTCCAAAGCAAATCTTCTATTGCATTAGTGTGTTTTTGCTGTGTACCTTTTGAACCACCCGAAAACATTGTACTCAATGAATTACTCTTTGAAGTGTTGTGACAGTTCCTAACAAATATGAATGCCAGTTTCCATGAGGAGATGAACATAGAACATAGAACATAGAAAATACAGCACAGAACAGGCCCTTTGGCCCACAATGTTGTGCCGAATCTTTGTCCTAGATTAATCATAGATTATCATTGAATTTACAGTGCAGAAGGAGGCCATTCGGACCCCCCGAGTCTGTACCGGCTCTTGGAAAGAGCACCCTACCCAAACTCAACACCTCCACCCAACATTAAGGGCAATTTATCATTGGCCAATTCACCTAACCCGCACATCTTTGGACTGTGGGAGGAAACCGGAGCACCCGGAGGAAACCCACGCAGACACGGGGAGGACGTGCAGACTCCGCACAGACAGTGACCCAAGCCGGAATCGAACCTGGGACCCTGGAGCTGTGAAGCAATTGTGCTATCCACAATGCTACCGTGCTGCCCTTAAGAACAAATTAATCTACACTACATCATTTTACCGTAAGGTCCCTAATGTTTCCGACTCAACTACTTCCACAGGCAGTGCATTCCACGCCCCCACTACTCTCTGGGTAAAGAACCTACCTCTGATATCCCTCCTATATCTTCCACCTTTCACCTTAAATTTATGTCCCCTTGTAATGGTTTGTTCCACCTGGAGAAAAAGTTTCTGACTGTCTACTCTATCTATTCCCCTGATCATCTTATAAACCTCTATCAAGTCGCCCCTCATCCTTCTCCGTTCTAATGAGAAAAGGCCTAGCACCCTCAACCTTTCATCGTAAGACCTACTCTCCATTCCAGGCAACATCCTGGTAAATCTTCTTTGCACCTTTTCCAAAGCTTCCACATCCTTCCTAAAATGAGGCGACCAGAACTGTATGTACACAGTCCTCCAAATGTGGCCTTACCAAAGTTTTGTACAGCTGCATCATCACCTCACGGCTCTTAAATTCAATCCCTCTGTTAATGAACGCGAGCACACCATAGGCCTTCTTCACAACTCTATCCACTTGAGTGGCAACTTTCAAAGATGTATGAACATAGACCCCAAGATCTCTCTGCTCCTCCACATTGTCAAGAACTCTACCATTAACCCTGTATTCCTCATTCATATTTGTCCTTCCAAACACGTAGCACCTGTTCCTTGAACAAGTTCCACATTTCACTTGTGTCCTTCCCTGCCAGCCTATGTTCCCAACTTATGCACTTCAATTCTTGTCTGACAACATCATATTTACCCTTCCCCCAATTGTAAACCTTGCCCTGTTGCACGTACCTATCCCTCTCCATTACTAAAGTGAAAGTCACAGAATTGTGGTCACTATCTCCAAAATGCTCCCCCACTAACAAATCTATCACTTGCCCTGGTTCATTACCCAGTACTAAATCCAATATTGCCCCTCCTCTGGTCGGACAATCTACATACTGTGTTAGAAAAGCTTCCTGGACACACTGCACAAACACCACCCCATCCAAACTATTTGATCTAAAGAGTTTCCACTCAATATTTGGGAAGTTAAAGTCGCCCATGACTACTACCCTATGACTTCTGCACCTTTCCAAAATCTGTTTCCCAATCGGTTTCTCCACATCTCTGCTACTATTGGGGGGCCTATAGAAAACTCCTAACAAGGTGACTGCTCCTTTCCTATTTCTGACTTCAACCCATACTACCTCAATAGGGTGATACTCCTCGAACTGCCTTTCTGCAGCTGTTATACTATCTCTAATTAATAATGCCACCCCCCCCCCCCATCTCTTTTACCACCCTCCCTAATCTTATTGAAACATCTATAACCAGGGACCTCCAACAACCATTTCTGCCCCTCTTCTATCCAAGTTTCCGTGATGGCCACCACATCGTAGTCCCAAGTACCGATCCATGCCTTAAGTTCACCCACCTTATTCCTGATGCTTCTTGCGTTGAAGTATACACACTTCAACCCATCTCCGTGCCTGCAAGTACTCTCCTTTGTTAGTGTTCCCTTCCCCACTGCCTCATTATACGCTTTGGCGTCCTGAATATCGGCTACCTTAGTTGTTGGACTACAAATCCGGTTCCCATTCCCCTGCCAAATTAGTTTAAACCCTCCCGAAGAGTACTAGAAAACCTCCCTCCCAGGATATTGGTGCCCCTCTGGTTCAGATGCAACCCGTCCTGCTTGTACAGGTCCCACCTTCCCCAGAATGCGCTCCAATTATCCAAATACCTGAAGCCCTCCCTCCTACACCATTCCTGCAGCCACGTGTTCAGCTGCACGCTCTCCCTATTCCTAGCCTCGCTATCACGTGGCACCGGCAACAAACCAGAGATGACAACTCTGTCTGTCCTGGCTTTTAACTTCCAGCCTAACTCCCTAAACTTGTTTATTACCTCCACACCCCTTTTCCTACCTATGTCATTGGGACCAATGTGCACCACGACTTCTGGCTGCTCCCCCTCCCCCTTAAGGATCCTGAAGACACGATCCGAGACATCCCTACCCTGGCACCCGGGAGGCAACATACCTTCCGGGAGTCTGGCTCGCGACCACAGAATCTCCTATCTATTCCCCTAACCATTGAATCTCCTACAACTATTGCTTTTCTATTCTCCCACCTTCCCTTCTGAGCCCCAGAGCCAGACTCAGTGCCAGAGACCTGGCCGCTAGGGCCTTCCCCCGGTAGGTCATCCCCCCCAACAGCATCCAAAACGGTATACTTGTTTTGAAGGGGAACGGCCACGAGGGATCCCTGCACTGTCTGCCTGTTTGTTTGTTTTCCCCCTGACTGTAACCCAGCTATTCTTGTCCTGTACCTTGGGTGTGGTTACCTCCTTGTAACTCTTCTCAATCACCCCCTCTGCCTCCCGGATGATCCGAAGTTCATCCAGCTTCAGCTCCAGTTCCCTAACACGGTCTTTGAGGAGCTGAAGTTGGGTGCACTTCCCGCAGGTATAGTCAGTGGGGACACCAGTGGTATCCCTCACCACCCACATCCTACAGGAGGAGCATGTAACTGGCCTAGCTTCCATCCCCTCTTACCTTACAGAATATAGCTGCCGTGTGGACTAACTAGATCTCCGCCCTCCGACTCTGCTCCCAGTCAGCTACACTTTCTGTAAACTCCTGGCTCTCTTCGCACTCTTTGCGGAAATGTCGGAAAGAAAATGAAAGGAGCACCTTACTCCCTCCTCACCTAACTCCCTCGGTCACCAAACTCACTATCGCACTCAAATGCACCAAATTCAGCACTCAGTGAAAACCTCACTTAATCTGGTAGAAAACCAGGTCCTTAAACGTTTCTGGCCTCTCTTTGACAAAGCAAGTACAGCGTAACAGGGCATCCAGTTACTGACCATCTCCAAAACAGATCCCACCTCAAAAATGCCAGGCTCAGCTCTGTTGCATATTGCTGGTTGGGACAAAGATACGAGTCTGGCTAGAAACTGATCATGTGGACTGTTTCCTATGTGGAGAAAAATCTTTGTGGAGAGAGCGCAGAGCAGATTTGCAGCCGCTTCAGGGGCGAAAACCCAGAAGCCATGCTGTCTGCAAACGGAATCACACAAACAGCATAATGTGGAGGCGTTTCTGGAGTGGAGGAAGGAAATTCAGCTGTTCATATGTCAGTGAGCACAGCATCATGTCAAATGTACCAAGTATGGAGGAAGAAGCAAAGGCAGCAAAGGTCAAGAGAGAAAGAACTTGCATTTACGTAACAATCACAGGATGAAAGTGCTCACAGCCAATGGCACACATTTGGAATGCAGTCCCTAGGCATTGCTTTGAGCAATAAGCAACTTGACAATAACCAGATCACCTATTTTAGTCATGTTCTTTGATGGAAAACATTAGCCAGACACCAGGGAAAACTCCCCTGCTCTTCTTCAAACTGCACCATCAGATATTCTATCTCTGTCCGAGAGCAGACAGGGCCACTGTCTAACAAGGCAAGGAGAGGGTTGGCACTATACCGGGTCAACAAAACTACTTTCTACTCACCGTAATCTTGTTGTATTGAAAGTTTCCCTCGTAGCAGAGCCCAGATTGCGTGATAACAACACCATTCCCATGCTTGCAGTCTTCCAGCCATGTGCCAAGGTACCTCTCTTCCCTATACATTACCAGGGAATTTTTTTATTGAATATTTAGCTAAAATCATAAAAATGAAGCAAAGCCCCATTGAAGAGAGAAAAGCAACTGCGTTATTTGACCGTTTACTCTCATTTCCCCTTTCCTTCTACTGTGGTTTTCACCCCCCTTCTCTTGAACTATTAAGCTATTTTTCTGGTCGTGCCAGATTGGCTTCAGCTTTCACAGGATGTGGAATTTTACACTCGTGGTGAGTTCAGGTACAGATTGGATGAATTGTCCCAGATTTGGTGTCCCATCAAACACTCTCAAGTCTGGTATAAACATAGAGTAAACCTCTCTCTATATGATTCAAGCACTTCCTCTTTCACCTCCTGTTCAGCATAGGTCAGATGCAAATCAAAATTTGCTTTGTAACTGACTCCCGAGCAGCTCTTGCAATTTTGGCTAATCATTTCTGCTCACAATTCAGAAATCTGACCAACCAGAAAGGAAACATATAGCATGGCTGGGCTGAAAATTGATTGTGGGTGACAAATTGAAACCAACCGGAGGACAAAGATTTAAAGTGCTTGGTTAAAGATCCAGAGATGACAGGAGGAAAATGTTTTTCTTACAGTGAGTTGATAGGATCTGGAATACACTGCCTGAGAGGATGGTGGAGGCAGATTCAGTTGTGGCTTTCAAAGGGAATTGGATAAGCGCCTGAGGGAAAGCATTTGCAGTATAAAAACCCCGGCCTGCACCAGGTGGCCCTTCGGGGAGAGGAGTTGTTGCAATTATTGTGTATACAGTAATAAACCTTTGTTCATTCCTATCCTACTGTGCGTTCCTGCATCTCTTCCGTTTGATTTTACACTGGCGACGAGGGTGAAGTGGAGCTGCCTCAGCCATCGTGCATTATATCACCAATCCACTTTGTCCAGGCCCAGAGAGGCCTCCACTCCGAACGGAGAGATGCTGCACATCGAAAAGCTTGAACAGTTTGATGCTGGTACCGATGACTGGATCCAGTATGTCAAGTGGGTACAGTATTTTTTCCGGTCTAACGCAATTATTGGGGATGACCAACAAACCGTCACCCTGCTGACCGCAGTCGGTGGAGCCACCTATGTGCTCATCAAAAGCCTCACCAATCCAGACTCAAGTCTTTTCCACGTTGGTGGTCCTGATCAAGGCACATCTGAACCCACAGAACCCAATAATGGTCTGTCGGTTCCATTTCCACATGGCCTTGCGGGCCCAAGGGGAATCCAAACAAAGAACAAAGAACAAAGAAATGTACAGCACAGGAACAGGCCCTTCGGCCCTCCAAGCCCGTGCCGACCATACTGCCCGACTAAACTACAATCTTCTACACTTCCTGGGTCCGTATCCTTCTATTCCCATCCTATTCATATATTTGTCAAGATGCCCCTTAAATGTCCCTATCGTCCCTGCTTCCACTACCTCCTCCGGTAGCAAGTTCCAGGTACCCACTACCCTCTGCGTAAATAACTTGCCTCGTACATCTACTCTAAACCTTGCCCCTCTCACCTTAAACCTATGCCCCCTAGTAATTGACCCCTCTACCCTGGGGAAAAGCCTCTGACTATCCACTCTGTCTATGCCCCTCATAATTTTGTATACCTCTATCAGGTCGCCCCTCAACCTCCTTCGTTCCAGTGAAAACAAACCGAGTTTATTCAATCGCTCCTCATAGCTTATGCCCTCCATACCAGGCAACATTCTGGTAAATCTCTTCTGCACCCTCTCTAAAGCCTCCACATCCTTCTGGTAGTGTGGCGACCAGAATTGAACACTATACTCCAAGTGTGGCCTAACTAAGGTTCTGTACAGCTGCAACATGACTTGCCAATTCTTATACTCAATGCCCCGGCCAATGAAGGCAAGCATGCCGTATGCCTTCTTGACTACCTTCTCCACCTGTGTTGCCCCTTTCAATGACCTGTGGACCTGTGGTGACTTTTTGGCGCACTTGATGACGCTCACCACCTCACATGAGTTTGAGGCTATACTGTCTGAATCACTACGGGACCGTTTTGTCTGTGGACTCCGAGACGCCGACACTCTGAGGAAACTCCATACGGAGGCCCACCAAACCCTCCAATAGGCAATAGGCATCACCATTTCCCAGGAGAGCACGGAGTCCAAGAATTGCAGGGCCTTGTGGTCCTGAACCTGGTTGTCGGAGAGACCGCCAACTGGCTGTGACCAGACCGAGAGACGCAAGCCTCTGCAAAGCGGGACCGATCGCAAGAACCAAGGTGGTCACCATGACACACCCGACCGCAACCGAGATGACTCCCGAGGGCAGCCGCAAGCAGCAGGATGGGCACCACGACCAAGGCAGACAGACACCAGACAGACCCGTGAATGTGCCATTCCTTGCCAACCCCCCAGGCGTTACTGCTCCCCAGGGACCAAGCATATTATGCCAAGGTCCAGGAGGACATGTCTTTGCAGGGGCAGGCCAGTCGATTTCGGCGGGAGAACAGCTGGTGAGTCAGTTTCAGCGGGAGCAGTGCGGAAGTGGCTGCTGGGAGGTAAGTCTGTCCTTTAAAAGCACTTGTCTTTGCAGGGGCAGGCCAGTCGATTTCGGCGGGAGTGGAGCTGGCTGGTTAGTCAATTTCAGCAGGAGCTGTTTTAGGCGGGAACAGGAAGTCGACCCGCGGACGTCTGGGAAGACCCTCACCAATAAATTCTGGTGGAGAGGAAACCCGAGACACTACACGTGTAGTGTCTCCCACCCGCCCTCCTCCTCTAACCTAATAATAAAACCCATTGGTCTGAGGTAAGTACCATATTTTATTATATTATTATTTTTTATAAAAAATTTAATTTAGTTGTTAGCCAGATCTTGGTAGAAAGTTAGAGGAATGGCAGGGAAGGGAGTGCAATGTTCCTCCTGCAGGATGTTTGAGGTGAGGGATGCCGTTAGTGTCCCTGCTGATTTTACCTGCAGGAAGTGCTGCCATCTCCAGCTCCTCCAAGACCGAGTTAGGGAACTGGAGCTGGAGTTGGAAGAACTTCGGATCATTCGGGAGGCAGAAGGGGTCATAGATAGCAGCTTCAGGGAATTAGTTACACCAAAGATTGGAGATAGGTGGGTAACTGTAAGAGGGGCTGGGAAAAAGCAGTCAGTGCAGGGATCCCCTGCGGTCGTTCCCCTGAGAAACAAGTATACCGCTTTGGATACTTGTGGGGGGGACGACTTACCAGGGGTAAGCCATGGGGTACGGGCCTCTGGCACGGAGTCTGTCCCTGTTGCTCAGAAGGGAAGGGGGAGAGGAGCAGAGCATTAGTAATTGGGGACTCTATAGTCAGGGGCACAGATAGGAGATTTTGTGGCAGCGTGAGAGACTCACGTTTGGTATGTTGCCTCCCAGGTGCAAGGGTACGTGATGTCTCGGATCGTGTTTTCCGGGTCCTTAGGGGGGAGGGGGAGCAGCCCCAAGTCGTGGTCCACATTGGCACTAACGACATAGGTCGGAAAGGGGACAAGGATGTCAGGCAGGCTTTCAGGGAGCTAGGATGGAAGCTCAGAACTAGAACAAACAGAGTTGTTATCTCTGGGTTGTTGCCCGTGCCACGTGATAGTGAGATGAGGAATAGGGAGAGAGAGCATTTAAACACGTGGCTACAGGGATGGTGCAGGCGGGAGGGATTCAGATTTCTGGATAACTAGGAAAGGTAGGACCCCTACAGACAGCATGGTCTACATCTGAACCTGAGGGGCACAAATATCCAGGGGGGGAGATTTGTTAGTGCTCTTTGGGGGGGTTTAAACTATTGCAGCAGGGGCATGGGAACCTGGATTGTAGTTTTAGGGTAAGGGAGAATGAGAGTATAGAGGTCAGGAGCACAGATTTGACGTCGCAGGAGGGGGCCAGTGTTCAGGTAGGTGGTTTGAAGTGTGTCTACTTCAATGCCAGGAGTATACGAAACAAGGTAGGGGAACTGGCAGCATGGGTTGGTACCTGGGACTTCGATGTTGTGGCCATTTCGGAGACATGGATAGAGCAGGGACAGGAATGGATGTTGCAGGTTCCGGGGTTTAGGTGTTTTAGTAAGCTCAGAGAAGGAGGCAAAAGAGGGGGAGGTGTGGCGCTGCTAGTCAAGAGCAGTATTACGGTGGCGGAGAGGATGCTAGATGGGGATTCTTCTTCCAAGGTAGTATGGGCTGAAGTTAGAAACAGGAAAGGAGAGGTCACCCTGTTGGGAGTTTTTTATAGGCCTCCTAATCGTTCTAGGGATGTAGAGGAAAGGATGGCGAAGATGATTCTGGATAAGAGCGAAAGTAACAGGGTAGTTATTATGGGAGACTTTAACTTTCCAAATATTGACTGGAAAAGATATAGTTCGAGTACAATAGATGGGTCGTTTTTTGTACAGTGTGTGCAGGAGGGTTTCCTGAAACAATATGTTGACAGGCCAACAAGAAGCGAGGCCACGTTGGATTTGGTTTTGGGTAATGAACCAGGCCAGGTGTTGGATTTGGAGATAGGAGAGCACTTTGGGGACAGTGACCACAATTCGGTGACGTTTACGTTAATGATGGAAAGGGATAAGTATACACCGCAGGGCAAGAGTTATAGCTGGGGGAAGGGCAATTATGATGCCATTAGACGTGACTTGGGGGGGATAAGGTGGAGAAGTAGGCTGCAAGTGTTGGGCACACTGGATAAGTGGGGCTTGTTCAAGGATCAGCTACTGCGTGTTCTTGATAAGTATGTACCGGTCAGGCAGGGAGGAAGGCGTCGAGCGAGGGAACCGTGGTTTACCAAGGAAGTGGAATCTCTTGTTAAGAGGAAGAAGGAGGCCTATGTGAAGATGAGGTGTGAAGTTTCAGTTGGGGCGATGGATAGTTACAAGGTAGCGAGGAAGGATCTAAAGAGAGAGCTAAGACGAGCAAGGAGGGGGCATGAGAAGTATTTGGCAGGAAGGATCAAGGAAAACCCAAAAGCTTTCTATAGGTATGTCAGGAATAAGCGAATGACTAGGGAAAGAGTAGGACCAGTCAAGGACAGGGATGGGAAATTGTGTGTGGAGTCTGAAGAGATAGGCGAGATACTAAATGAATATTTTTCGTCAGTATTCACTCAGGAAAAAGATAATGTTGTGGAGGAGAATGCTGAGCCCCAGGCTAATAGAATAGATGGCATTGAGGTACGTAGGGAAGAGGTGTTGGCAATTCTGGACAGGCTGAAAATAGATAAGTCCCCGGGACCTGATGGGATTTATCCTAGGATTCTCTGGGAGGCCAGGGAAGAGATTGCTGGACCTTTGGCTTTGATTTTTATGTCATCATTGGCTACAGGAATAGTGCCAGAGGACTGGAGGACAGCAAATGTGGTCCCTTTGTTCAAAAAGGGGAGCAGAGACAACCCCGGCAACTATAGACCGGTGAGCCTCACGTCTGTAGTGGGTAAAGTCTTGGAGGGGATTATAAGAGACAAGATTTATAATCATCTAGATAGGAATAATATGATCAGGGATAGTCAGCATGGCTTTGTGAAGGGTAGGTCATGCCTCACAAACCTTATTGAGTTCTTTGAGAAGGTGACTGAACAGGTAGATGAGGGTAGAGCAGTTGATGTGGTGTATATGGATTTCAGCAAAGCGTTTGATAAGGTTCCCCACGGTAGGCTATTGCAGAAAATACGGAGGCTGGGGATTGAGGGTGATTTAGAGATGTGGATCAGAAATTGGCTAGCTGAAAGACAGAGGGTGTTGGTTGATGGGAAATGTTCAGAATGGAGTACAGTCACAAGTGGAGTACCACAAGGATTTGTTCTGGGGCCGTTGCTGTTTGTCATTTTTATCAATGACCTAGAGGAAGGCGCAAAAGGGTGGGTGAGTAAATTTGCAGACGATACTAAAGTCGGTGGTGTTGTCGATAGTGTGGAAGGATGTAGCAGGTTACAGAGGGATATGGATAAGCTGCAGAGCTGGGCTGAGAGGTGGCAAATGGAGTTTAATGTAGAGAAGTGTGAGGTGATTCACTTTGGAAGGAATAACAGGAATGCGGAATATTTGGCTAATGGTAAAGTTCTTGAAAGTGTGGATGAGCAGAGGGATCTAGGTGTCCATGTACATAGATCCCTGAAAGTTGCCACCCAGGTTGATAGGGTTGTGAAGAAGGCCTATGGAGTGTTGGCCTTTATTGGTAGAGGGATTGAGTTCCGGAGTCGGGAGGTCATGTTGCAGCTGTACAGAACTCTGGTACGGCCGCATTTGGAGTATTGCGTACAGTTCTGGTCACCGCATTATAGGAAGGAAGTGGAGGCTTTGGAGCGGGTGCAGAGGAGATTTACCAGGATGTTGCCTGGTATGGAGGGAAAATCTTATGAGGAAAGGCTGATGGACTTGAGGTTGTTTTCGTTGGAGAGAAGAAGGTTAAGAGGAGACTTAATAGAGGCATACAAAATGATCAGGGGGTTGGATAGGGTGGACAGTGAGAGCCTTCTCCCGCGGATGGAAATGGCTGGCACGAGGGGACATAACTTTAAACTGAGGGGTAATAGATATAGGACAGAGGTCAGAGGTAGGTTCTTTACGCAAAGAGTAGAGAGGCCGTGGAATGCCCTACCTGCTACAGTAGTGAACTCGCCAACATTGAGAGCATTTTAAAAGTTTATTGGATAAACATATGGATGATAATGGCATAGTGTAGGTTAGATGGCTTTTGTTTCGGTGCAACATCGTGGGCCGAAGGGCCTGTACTGCGCTGTATTGTTCTATGTTCTATGTATCAGCAGTTGCGGGCACCAGCCACATGACCTTGACATATGGGGACCAGTCGGCATGTTGTCCTTGGTGGTAGTCCGCTGTGGAGGACCCTGCTTACTGGGCTGCGACTGGCTGCGCCATTAAAACTTGGATTGGCAACATGTTTGCTGTATGAACCCCCACGGCCTGGAAGGAGTGCTTTTTAAAATCAATTTAGAGTATCCAATTATTTTTTCCAATTTAGGGGCAATTTAACATGGCCAATTCACCTACCCTGCACATCTTTTGGGTTGTGGGGATATGCAAGCTCCCCGTAGGAGTGACCCGGGGCCAGGATCGAACCCGGGTCCTCGACGCCTACCCAGACTGGCTCCTCAACCCCATCTAGTCCAGGAACTACTGCTACCCAAACTTATATTGCATGCTTGTGACGTCCAGGCAAAACTCTCTCAGCCATCAAGGGAGCCCAGAGTTTTAGGAGGCATCACTTAATAAGGTACATGATAATCAAATGTTTGTTTATTACAGCTTGTTTTGCATTATCATCCAAAAACATAGGGTGCAGACTGGCCTAAATTTGGGGGTTTCTTGTTTTGCGAGGAACAAGGAAGAATTAAGCTGATCATTTCTCCTTCCTGCCGATTGATTCAGTGTCATAACTGATTAGATTGTCTCATACCTGTCAAGGTCATCAAATACACCATATCCAGACTTCTTATCATTCTCCCAATGTCCAAAGTATTTAAACGGAAGCTTTTCCAATTGCGAGCTGTGTAGAATTCCAAATCCATGCCGTTGGTTGTCTTGAAAATATCCCTTGTAAGTCATTCCAATTCCATACCTAGAAACATATTAATTTTATTTATGTTTTCAGACTGAGCAGCGTAGTGCCAACCAGCCTATGAAGCACCCAGATTCAATGCATAGCATTGCCGAGTTAACTCAGCCAGGACGATGACAGGAGTCAGAGGGTCTGGAATCCTAGGCACTGTTTCTGGTCCGTATCCAGTGATTCATGCTAGAAATCGAGAGAGAGACCAGGAAAAGCTAGAATCAGCTCAGTTACAAATGATAAAGTAACAAGATGTAATAATTGGTTGCCAGTGAAGAGCCACTTGTAGGGGGCACCAGAGAGCCAGCAGCATTTGCACAACTGTAACTCAACATGACTCGTCTTCTGGATTGTAGCAAAGCGAATGAGGAGAAAACTCTTCCAGTAGCCTTGGTCATTACAAAGGGTCTAATTGTAATGCTACCTGTCAGTATGATAATAGGATATTTTGCCAAAACCCTTCCTACAATCTCCCACTTTGGACTTCTATCCTTTGCTACAGCCTCAATCCAAACTCTCCCTTCCCTATCAGATGAGATGGGCGACCGTTTTGCAGAACACCTCTGTTCAGTCAAGAATGACCCCGACCTTCCGGATGCTTATAATTTCAATTCACCACCTTGCTCTCATGCTCATATCATTACAATCTTTCAGTGAAGCCCAACCAACGCAAGCTTGAGGAGCAGCAGCTCATCCTCTAATAAGGCACTTCCCAGCCTTGTGGACTTAACATCGAGTTCAACAACTTTAGCCATGAACTCTCTCTCCTCCATTTTGCATTTGCGCTGACCTTTATTCTGTTATTTGCACCTCCCCTTAGCCAATGCCTTGTTCCTTTATGACTACAATTCCCACTCTCTTTGCCTTTTTTTCCATGCCATCTTTGTCATCACTAAGCTCCCCCCGCCCTCAAACCTACCCACGACTTTCCCTTTTTGCTCCACCCAACCCTCCCCCTTTTTCAACAGCATAAAACCCATCACATTCATGCCTATCTTCAGATCCGAAGAGGAGTCACATTGGACTTGAAACGTTAACTCTGTTTCCCTCGCCACAGATGCTGTGTTCTTCCAGCACATTTTTTCATTAAAATGGGAAAGAATATTTCACAAAGAAAATAAGTGGACCAATATTTAGAGAAATAATTGGTTCTGCAAATAATTAGCAGACCCATGATGGTTAAATCATTGGGTTGGCAGAGAGGAGATGAAGGTTCTCACCAGCTCTTGAAAATGCCAATTTTGTTGGAGGACTAGAAGATAGAGAATTAAGAAATCCTTTCAAGGAGAGGGAGGAGGATAGACCGGGCAATTATAAACCGGTTAGTATAATGGCAACATTTTACATCTAGAATTAAGGATAAAAATTAGTGGATACGTGGAGGGTCCATGGGTTAATCAAGGACAGGTAGCATGAATCAGGTCAAGTTGTTAAAACAGATCCTTTAGTTTCAAAGACTGAGAGCTGACCACCTAGTCGAATCTATGATCTGATATACTTACTCACAGATTCCATAGCCATGCATCTTCCCACTTTTCCAGTGACACTTATAACAGTCAAAGATTTCTGGACCTGCAGGCATAACATACACACCAAAGCTGGAACAAAGCACAAGTTGGTAATAGTTTTTATAGATGTATGGTATTGTCAATTACCTAGGGGTCTCTTGTGCCCCTCCTTCTCCCATCCACCTGTGACCATCACTAGCCTTGCTGTACTTCTGATCAAAGCTGTATGCTGATCACACCAGGTTTCAATGCTGTTCTCTCCCCTTATCTAAAGGAATACTACAAAGAGGCAGGGATATCCCAGTTTTGTGTTAAACCATTCAGAAAGGATGCCTGGCATCCATGATGGTAGAATGAACGAGGAGGGTTTCCACTTGTTTTGTGCACACCAGCTTCTTCCCACTCCTCCAAGCAATAAATCAGCATTGAATTCTGCCGTACACATTAGGAGGCCGGTTTAGCTCAGTTGGACAGTTGGTTTGTGATTGCAGAGCTAGGCCAGCAGTGCGGGATCAATTTCCGTATCGGCTGAGGTTATTCATGAAGACCCTGCCCCCCCCCCCCTGCCTGAGGTGTGGTGATCCTCAGGTTTAATCACCACCAGTCAGCTCTCCCCTCAGAGGGGAAAGTAGCCTATGGCCAACTGGGACTCTGGTGACTTTACACATTTAAGTAACGGCTTGCATTAAAAGCAGCTTTAACAAAGCAAAAATGTCCCAAAGCTCACCAGAAGAGCATAATCTGACAAAAATGGCACAGCCGAAGGAGCAGATTTTAGGATGGGTGACTTAAAAAATGATCAAAGAGGGTGTATAAGGAGGAGGATGCTCAGAGTGGGAGGCATCATGGGGATGGTGGTTACCCCACTGTGAAGACTGAACAGACTTTGATCTCATGTGCAATGGTCAATTAGGTGTCAATCTTGCATCTAAACCATAAAACCATGAGAAATAGGAACAGGAGTAGGTCGTTCAGCCCATCGAGCCGGTTATGCCATTCAATAGGATCATGGTCGATGTGTGAGTGGTTCTTCTTTGAATGGAACTGTAAATTGACCAAACGGCCTTCAATAAGGATCTTGAAAAGATATCAGACAGACTGAATCAGCATCTCATCAGTCTGAGCTGGATTTTAAACCAACTCAAGAATAAAATGGTTCTGTCATTTCACGTTACCATTCGGGCCCTTGTTGGAAAAGTTACAATGCATCATCTTCGCAACTGTTTCAGGTTGAAGACCTTTGATCGGCTACTTCTCTCTCCATAGATGCTGCCAGACCTGCTGACTATTGAAAATTATTTTATTTTACAGAAACATTTGTGGCTAGAGAACACCTCTAATATAGGAAAAAGAAATCCCAAATGTTTCACAAGAAAGTAAATCAGACAGAAGTTAACAATGAACTACATAAGGAGATACTAGGACAGATGACCAAAAGCTTGGTCAGAGGTAGGTTTTAAGTGAGTGTCCAAAAGCGTGAAAGGGAGGGAGATACGCAGAGCATTTTGGGTAGGGTCTTCCAGAGATCAGACAGCTGAAGGCATGACCAACAATGGTGGAGCAATGAAAACAGGATATGCAAAAAGTCAGAATTGTTGGAGCGCAGATGATTGTCGGGTTTAAGGAGATTACATAGATAGGAGAATCAATTATACTTAATTTTATTTAAAAATAAGGATGGGAATTTTGAAATTAAGCTTTGCTGGTCTGGGAGCTTGTAGGTCAATGTAGGTCAGCAAACAAAAGGATGATAGGTCAACATGCCTGAGTGCAAGTTAAGATACGGGCAGCAAGAGTTTGGGATGAACTCAAACTTCTAGAGGTTGGAAGATGGCAGGCTAGCCAAGAGCTCGTTGGAACAGTCAAGATTAGAGGGTTAAAAAAAAGGCTTGGATGAGAGTTTCAGCATCAGATACAGCGAGGCAGTGGCAGAGTCAGGCAATGTTGCGGAGGTGGAACTCGGCAGTCTTGACATTTCTTACCCATGTTCCTGACCTTCTTCATAAGTGCCAGCGTAATTTCGTCCATCTGGCCATTTCATGATTCCGCTAAAGCAATGAAAATACCAGTTACTGACTGCTGCCATCTGCATCCTTAGTCCCAGAGAATTCAAGATTGTGCCCAAGTTGGAATGAATGGAGTGATTGTGCAGCCGGGCCCATCTGACAATAAACAGCATTAGCAGGAAGCACAGGTCAGAAAATGCAGATCCACAACCCGCAGGTTTCTATCCATCAGAGCTCAGAAGCCCACGATGTATAGACTTGCATACCTTGGGAGTGAAAGCTTTTCACTGGGTGGATCCACTCGTATATAAACATCGAATCTTACAGCACAGAAGGCATCATGCAACCATCACGCCTGTGCGAACTCTTGGAAAAATATCCCCAAGGCCTCGTGGTGGCAGTGGTTAGCACTGCTGCCTCACAGCACCAGGGGCCCGGGTTTAATTCGAGCCTTGGGTCACTGTCTGCGTGGAGTTTGAACGTTGTTCCTGTGTCTGCGTGGGTTTCCTCCGGATGCTGCAGTTTCCTCCCACAGTCCAAAGATGTGCAGATTAGGTGGATTGGCCATGCTAAATTGCCCCTTAGTGTCAAAAGGTTAAGTGGGTTTACGGGGATAGGGTGGGGAGCGGGCCCAGGTAGGGTGCTCTTTTCGAGGGTTGGCGCAGACGTGATGGGTCAAATGGCCTCCTTCTGCACTGTAGTGATTCTATATGATTCTAAGTTATTTCCACTATCCATATTGCCCTGAAAATGTTTACCTTGGCAAGTCACTATCCAGTTGCCTTTCAAAATTACGACTGAACCTGAATCCATCAACCTTCTAGGCAGTGCCTTCCACTGTCTGCACCTGCTCCAGAGACTTGTTCACCTTCCTCAAGTAAGGCAACCAAACTGGACAATGTTCTAACTGGCCAAACCAGTCTTTTTTTTTTACAGTAAAGTTAACTTTTGCTGTTGCATGCCACAGCCATATTTATAAAAACTTTTGCGAACATAAAAAGAAATTTGTAAACAAAACAAGATTCTCTCTGTCATATTACATTTGTCAGTACAAAATTTATCAATACTCCTGCGGACTGGCCAGTTCCGGAGTCAGGAATCACACTGGCAGAATGCAGTCAAAACTGTCTGAAAGATAGCTCCAAAAGACGATGTTCCTACCATTCAGTGTCCCCACTTGATCAAATCACAAAGATCAGTGATAGAAGATATTTTCCTCAACCTGTGACCAAAACCTGTGAGTGGAGTCTGCACTTTCTCCCCGTGTCTGTGTGGTTTTCCTCCGGGTGCTTCGGTTTCCTCGCACAAGTCCCAAAAGACGTGCTTGTTAGGTGAATTGGACATTCTGAATTCTCCCGCAGTGTACCCAAACAGGCGGCGGAGTGTGGCGACTAGAGATTTTCACAGTAACTCCATTGCAGTGTTAATGTTAAGTCTACTTGTGACACTAATAAAAATTATTCTTAGAATACATTTCACCCAACAAGATATGAAATATGTAGCTATGGGCACGGGACAGACCATGAGGCAATGTAGCTGGAGAGAAAGAAGCTTCATTAACCACTGAGAAACTTTTCAGACTATTTTTCAATCTTGTGCCTTACTCCATAAAGAAAGAAAACAGTTGGTGAAGCATAATGCAGGTACCAATGTTACAGCTGATCAAAGCTCCTCTCTCACTGCTCGCTACAGCCGATCTAAGGTCAGATCATATATATAAAAATTATTGCAAACATAACAATAAATCTGTAACTTGACTTGATCAAGTGAGGACACACTGTTTTCAGATGAAAGCATCCAACCTGTCGAAGGATAGCTGTGTAAAATATCAGTAAACAGCTGGAATAATTGTTTTAACTCCCAGTAAACCGTGTCAGCAAAGTAAGCCTGCCTTGAAAAATCAGTTGTTTTGATCAAAAGTAACCCCATTGAGATATAATTGCCTGGTACTGGATTTTGTTCATAGTTTTTTAAAATCCTTTAAGATGTTGTGGCAGTTTGTGGAGATTTAGCTCTGAAGAAAATGAAATAAAGGTGCTTGGAAATGGATAAAGTTCGCTGTCCATCACCACTGTTGTAGTTAAGTGTACATCTAGTTGACTTTATTGTTTAATGAACGTTTAGTTTATGTAAAATCACCACAAAACATCTGGGATGTCGTTCTCTGGTTATCAAAACTTTCTCACATTATAACAAATTGCAAATTACAGTTGAGGGCAGTTGTTTCCTCTGGGATTTGAAATAACCAGACGTTTACCATCAGCCATGTTCTTAACATTACAGCTGATCGAAGCTATTCTCTTATTGCTCCCTATAGCTGATCAAAGCGACTCTCTCCCTGCTCCCTCCAGCTGATCAAAGCTCCTCCCTCACTGCTCCCTACAGCTGATCAAAGCTTCTCCTCACTGCTCCCTACAGCTGATCAAAGCTCCTCCCTCACTGCTCCCTACATCTGATCAAAGCCCCCCTCACACTGCTCCCTACAGCTGATCAAAGCGACTCTCACTGCTCCGTACTGCTGATCAAAGTGACTCTCTCACTGCTCCCTACAGCTGATCAAAGCGACTCTCTCACTGCTCCCTACAGCTGATTAAAGCTCGCCTCTCACTACAGCTGATCAAAGCTCCTTTCTCCCTGCTCCCTACAGCTGACAAAAGCGACTCTCACTGCTCCCTACAGCTGATGAAAGCGACTCTCTCACTGGTCCCTACAGCTGATCAAAGCGACTCTCTCTCTGCTCCCTACAGCTGATCAAAGCTCCTCTCACTGCTCCCTACAGCTGATCAAAGCGACTCTCTCACTGCTCCCTACAACTGATCAAAGCTCCTCTGACTGCTCCCTACAGCTGATCAAAGCGACTCTCTCACTGCTCCCTACAGCTGATCAAAGCGACTCTCTCACTGCTCCGTACTGCTGATCAAAGCGACTCTCTCACTGCTCCCTACAGCTGATCAAAGCGACTCTCTCACTGCTCCCTACCGCTGATTAAAGATCGCCTCTCACTACAGCTGATCAAAGCTCCTTTCTCCCTGCTCCCTACAGCTGACAAAAGCGACTCTCACTGCTCCTTACAGCTGATGAAAGCGACTCTCTCACTGGTCCCTACAGCTGATCAAAGCGACTCTCTCACTGCTCCCTACAGCTGATCAAAGCTCCTCTCACCGCTCCCTACAGCTGATCAAAGCGACTCTCTCCCTGCTCCCTACAGCTGATCAAAGCTCCTCTCACTGCTCCCTACAACTGATCAAAGCTCCTCTGACTGCTCCCTACAGCTGATCAAAGCGACTCTCTCACTGCTCCCTACAGCTGATCAAAGCTCCTCTCACTGCTCCCTACAGCTGATCAAAGCGACTCTCTCACTGCTCCCTACAGCTGATCAAAGCGACTCTCTCACTGCTCCCTACAACTGATCAAAGCTCCTCTCACTGCTCCCTACACTGATCAAAGCGACTCTCTCACTGCTCCTTACAACTGATCAAAGAGACTCTCTCACTGCTCCTTACAGCGGATGAAAGCTCTTCTCGCTGCTCCCTACAGCTGATCAAAGCCCCTCTCTCCCTACTCTCTCCAGCTGATCAAATCGACTCGCTCAATGCTCCCTCCAGCTGATCAAAACGACTCTCTCCCTGCTCCCTCCAGCTGATCAAAGCTCCTCTCACTGCTCCCTACAGCTGACCAAAGCTTCTCAGTCAGTTCTCTCCAGCTGATCAAAGCTCCTCCCACCCTGCTCACAACAGCTGATCAAAGCGACTCTCTCACTGCTCCCGACAACTGATCAAAGCTCCACTCTCACTGCTCCCTATAGCTGATCAAAGCTCCTCTCTCACTGCTCCGTACAGCTGATCAAAGCGACTCTCTCACTGCTCCCTACAGCTGATCAAAGCTCCTCTCACTGCTCCCTACAGCTGATCAAAGCGACTCTCTCACTGCTCCCTACAGCTGATCAAAGCTCCTCTCACTGCTCCCTACAGCTGATCAAAGCGACTCTCTCACTGCTCCCTACAACTGATCAAAGCGACTCTCTCACTGCTCCCTACAGCTGATCAAAGCGACTCTCTCACTGCTCCCTACAGATGATCAAAGCTCCTCTCACTGCTCCCTACAACTGATCAAAGCGACTCTCTCACTGCTCCCTACAGCTGATCACAGCTCCTCTCATTGCTCCCTACACTGATCAAAGCGACTCTCTCACTGCTCTTTACAGCTGATCAAAGAGACTCTCTCACTGCTCCTTACAGCTGGTGAAAGCTCCTCTCTCCCTACGCCCTCCAGCTAATCAAATCGACTCGCTCAATGCTCCCGCCAGCTGATCAAAGCGACTCTCTCCCTGCTCCCTCCAGCTGATCAAAGCTCCTCTCACTGCTCCCTGTAGCTGATCAAAGCTTCTCAGTCACTGCTCTCTCCAGCTGAACAAATCTCCTCCCTGCCTGCTCCCTACAGCTGACCAAAGCTCCTCCCTCACTGCTCCCTACAGCTGATCAAAGCTGCTCTCTCACTGCTCCCTACAGCTGATCAAAGCTCCTCTCTCACTGCTCCCTACAGCTGATCAAAGCGACTCTCACACTGCTCCCTACAGCTGATCAAAGCGACCCTCTCACTGCTTCCTACAGCCGATCAAAGCTCCTTTCTCACTGCTCCCTAGAGCTGATCAAGGCTCCTTCCTCACTGCTCCCTACAGCTGATCAAAGCCCCCTCACACTACTCCCTACAGCTGATCAAAGCTTCTCAGTCACTGTTCCCTACAGCTGATCAAAGCCACTCTCTCACTGCTCCCTACAGCTGATCAAAGCTTCTCTCTCACTGCTCCCGACAGCTGATCAAAGCTTCTCTCTCAATGCTCCCGACAGCTGATCAAAGCTTCTCTCTCACTGCTCCGTACACTGATCAAAGCGACCCTCTCACTGCTCCTTACAGCTGATCAAAGAGACTCTCTCACTGCTCCTTACAGCTGATGAAAGCTCTTCTCGCTGCTCCCTACAACTGATCAAAGCCCCTCTCTCCCTACTCCCTCCAACTGATCAAATCGACTCGCTCAATGCTCCCTCCAGCTGATCAAAAGTGACTCTCTCGCTGCTCGCTCCAGCTGATCAAAGCTCCTCTCACTGCTCCCTACAGCTGATCAAAGCTTCTCAGTCACTGCTCCCTACAACTGATCAAAGCCCCTCTCTACCTACTCCCTCCAACTGATCAAATCGATTCGCTCAATGCTCCCTCCAGCTGATCAAAGCGACTCTCTCCCTGCGCCCTCCAGCTGATCAAAGCTCCTCTCACTGCTCCCAACAACTGATCAAAGCACTTGACTGCTCCGTACAGCTGATCAAAGCTCCTCTCACTGCTCCCTAAAGCTGATCAAAGCGACTCTCTCACTGCTCCCTCCAGCTGATCAAAACGACTTTCACTGCTCCCTAAGCTGATCAAAGCTCCTCTCTCACTGCTCCCTATAGCTGATCAAAGCTCCTCTCACTGCTCCCTACAGCTGATCAAAGCGACTCTCTCACTGCTCCCTACAGCTGATCAAAGCGACCCTCTCACTGCTTCCTACAGCCGATCAAAGCTCCTTTCTCACTGCTCCCTAGAGCTGATCAAGCCTCCTTCCTCACTGCTCCCTACAGCTGATCAAAGCCCCCTCTCACTGCTCCCTGTAGCTGATCAAAGCTTCTCAGTCACTGCTCTCTCCAGCTGAACAAATCTCCTCCCTGCCTGCTCCCTACAGCTGACCAAAGCTCCTCCCTCACTGCTCCCTACAGCTGATCAAAGCTGCTCTCTCACTGCTCCCTACAGCTGATCAAAGCTCCTCTCTCACTGCTCCCTACAGCTGATCAAAGCGACTCTCACACTGCTCCCTACAGCTGATCAAAGCGACCCTCTCACTGCTTCCTACAGCCGATCAAAGCTCCTTTCTCACTGCTCCCTAGAGCTGATCAAGGCTCCTTCCTCACTGCTCCCTACAGCTGATCAAAGCCCCCTCACACTGCTCCCTACAGCTGATCAAAGCTTCTCAGTCACTGTTCCTTACAGCTGATCAAAGCCACTCTCTCACTGCTCCCTACAGCTGATCAAAGCTTCTCTCTCACTGCTCCCGACAGCTGATCAAAGCTTCTCTCTCAATGCTCCCGACAGCTGATCAAAGCTTCTCTCTCACTGCTCCGTACACTGATCAAAGCGACCCTCTCACTGCTCCTTACAGCTGATCAAAGAGACTCTCTCACTGCTCCTTACAGCTGATGAAAGCTCTTCTCGCTGCTCCCTACAACTGATCAAAGCCCCTCTCTCCCTACTCCCTCCAACTGATCAAATCGACTCGCTCAATGCTCCCTCCAGCTGATCAAAAGTGACTCTCTCGCTGCTCGCTCCAGCTGATCAAAGCTCCTCTCACTGCTCCCTACAGCTGATCAAAGCTTCTCAGTCACTGCTCCCTACAACTGATCAAAGCCCCTCTCTACCTACTCCCTCCAACTGATCAAATCGATTCGCTCAATGCTCCCTCCAGCTGATCAAAGCGACTCTCTCCCTGCGCCCTCCAGCTGATCAAAGCTCCTCTCACTGCTCCCAACAACTGATCAAAGCACTTGACTGCTCCGTACAGCTGATCAAAGCTCCTCTCACTGCTCCCTAAAGCTGATCAAAGCGACTCTCTCACTGCTCCCTCCAGCTGATCAAAACGACTTTCACTGCTCCCTAAGCTGATCAAAGCTCCTCTCTCACTGCTCCCTATAGCTGATCAAAGCTCCTCTCTCACTGCTCCCTACAGCTGATCAAAGCGACTCTCTCACTGCTCCCTACAGCTGATCAAAGCGACCCTCTCACTGCTTCCTACAGCCGATCAAAGCTCCTTTCTCACTGCTCCCTAGAGCTGATCAAGCCTCCTTCCTCACTGCTCCCTACAGCTGATCAAAGCCCCCTCTCACTGCTCCCTGTAGCTGATCAAAGCTTCTCAGTCACTGCTCTCTCCAGCTGAACAAATCTCCTCCCTGCCTGCTCCCTACAGCTGACCAAAGCTCCTCCCTCACTGCTCCCTACAGCTGATCAAAGCTGCTCTCTCACTGCTCCCTACAGCTGATCAAAGCTCCTCTCTCACTGCTCCCTACAGCTGATCAAAGCGACTCTCACACTGCTCCCTACAGCTGATCAAAGCGACCCTCTCACTGCTTCCTACAGCCGATCAAAGCTCCTTTCTCACTGCTCCCTAGAGCTGATCAAGGCTCCTTCCTCACTGCTCCCTACAGCTGATCAAAGCCCCCTCACACTGCTCCCTACAGCTGATCAAAGCTTCTCAGTCACTGTTCCCTACAGCTGATCAAAGCCACTCTCTCACTGCTCCCTACAGCTGATCAAAGCTTCTCTCTCACTGCTCCCGACAGCTGATCAAAGCTTCTCTCTCAATGCTCCCGACAGCTGATCAAAGCTTCTCTCTCACTGCTCCGTACACTGATCAAAGCGACACTCTCACTGCTCCTTACAGCTGATCAAAGAGACTCTCTCACTGCTCCTTACAGCTGATGAAAGCTCTTCTAGCTGCTCCCTACAACTGATCAAAGCCCCTCTCTCCCTACTCCCTCCAACTGATCAAATCGACTCGCTCAATGCTCCCTCCAGCTGATCAAAAGTGACTCTCTCGCTGCTCGCTCCAGCTGATCAAAGCTCCTCTCACTGCTCCCTACAGCTGATCAAAGCTTCTCAGTCACTGCTCCCTACAACTGATCAAAGCCCCTCTCTACCTACTCCCTCCAACTGATCAAATCGATTCGCTCAATGCTCCCTCCAGCTGATCAAAGCGACTCTCTCCCTGCGCCCTCCAGCTGATCAAAGCTCCTCTCACTGCTCCCAACAACTGATCAAAGCTCTTGACTGCTCCGTACAGCTGATCAAAGCTCCTCTCACTGCTCCCTAAAGCTGATCAAAGCGACTCTCTCACTGCTCCCTCCAGCTGATCAAAACGACTTTCACTGCTCCCTAAGCTGATCAAAGCTCCTCTCTCACTGCTCCCTATAGCTGATCAAAGCTCCTCTCTCACTGCTCCCTACAGCTGATCAAAGCGACTCTCTCACTGCTCCCTACAGCTGATCAAAGCGACCCTCTCACTGCTTCCTACAGCCGATCAAAGCTCCTTTCTCACTGCTCCCTAGAGCTGATCAAGGCTCCTTCCTCACTGCTCCCTACAGCTGATCAAAGCCCCCTCACACTGCTCCCTACAGCTGATCAAAGCTTCTCAGTCACTGTTCCCTACAGCTGATCAAAGCCACTCTCTCACTGCTCCCTACAGCTGATCAAAGCTTCTCTCTCACTGCTCCCGACAGCTGATCAAAGCTTCTCTCTCAATGCTCCCGACAGCTGATCAAAGCTTCTCTCTCACTGCTCCGTACACTGATCAAAGCGACACTCTCACTGCTCCTTACAGCTGATCAAAGAGACTCTCTCACTGCTCCTTACAGCTGATGAAAGCTCTTCTCGCTGCTCCGTACAGCTGATCAAAGCTCCTCTCACTGCTCCATACAGCTGATCAAAGCTCCTCTCACTGCTCCCTACACTGATCAAAGCGACTCTCTCACTGCTCCCTACAGCTGATCAAAGCCGCTCTCCCTCCGCCCGCCAGCTTATCAAATCGACTCGCTCAAGGCTCCCTCCAGCTGATCGAAGCGACACTCTCACTGCTCCCTCCAGCTGATCAAAGCTCCTCTCACTGCTCCCTACAGCTGATCAAAGCTTCTCAGTCACTGCTCTCTCCAGCTGAACAAAGCTCCTCCCTGCCTGCTACCTACAGCTAACCAAAGCTCCTCCCTCACTGCTCCCGACAGCTGATCAAAGCGACTCTCTCACTGCTCCCTACAGCTGATCAAAGCTCCTCTCTCACTGCTCCCTACAGCTGATCAAGGCTCCTCCCTCACTGCTCCCTACAGCTGATCAAAGCTTCTCTCTCACTGCTCCCTACAGCTGATCAAAGCTTCTCTCTTACTGCTACTGACAGCTGATCAAAGCGTCTCTCTCACTGCTCCCTACAGCTGATCAAAGCTTCTCTCTCACTGCTCCGTACACTGATCAAAGCGACTCTCTCACTGCTCCTTGCAGCTGATCAAAGAGACTCTCTCACTGCTCCTTACAGCTGATGAAAGCTCTTCTCACTGCTCCCTACAGCTGATCTCAGCCGCTCTGCCTCCGCCCGCCAGCTTATCAAATCGACTCGCTCAATGCTCCCTCCAGCTGATCAAAGCGACACTCTCCCTGCTCCCTCCAGCTGATCAAAGCTCCTCTCACTGCTCCCTACAGCTGATCAAAGCTTCTCAAGTCACTGCTCTCTCCAGCTGAACAAAGCTCCTCCCTGCCTGCTCCCTACAGCTGACCAAAGCTCCTCCCTCAGGGTGCACGACAGCTGATCAAAGCGACTCTCACTGCTCCCTACAGCTGATCAAAGCAACCCTCTCACTGCTCCCTACAGCTGATCAAAACTCCTCCCTCACTGCTCCCTACAGCTGATCAAAGCTTCTCCTCATTGCTCCCTACAGCTGATCAAAGCTCCTCTTACTGCTCCCTAAAGCTGATCAAAGCGACTCTCTCACTGCTCCCTCCAGCTGATCAAAACGACTCTCTCACTGCTCCCTACAGCTGATCAAAGCGACTCTCTCACTGCTCCCTACAGCTGATCAAAGCGACTCTCTCACTGCTCCCTACAGCTGATCAAAGCTCCTCTCACTGCTCCTTACAGCTGATCAAAGCTCCTCTCACTGCTCCCTACAGCTGATCAAAGCTTCTCAGTCACTGCTCTCTCCAGCTGAACAAAGCTCCTCCCTGCCTGCTCCCTACAGCTGACCAAAGCTCCTCCCTCACTGCTCCCTACAGCTGATCAAAGCTCCTCTCTCACTGCTCCCGACAGCTGGTCAAAGCTCCTCTCTCACTGCACCCTACAGCTGATCAAAGCTCCTCTCTCACTGCTCCCTACAGATGATCAAAGCTCCTCCCTCACTGCTCCCTACAGCTGATCAAAGCGACTCTCACTGCTCCCTACAGCTGATCAAAGATCCGCCCTCACTGCTCCCTAAACCTGATCGAACCGCCTCTGACTGCTCCCTACAGCTGCTCAAAGCTCCTCTCTCACTGCTCCCCACAGCTGATCAAAGCTCGTCCCTCACCGCTCCTTACAGCTGATCAAAGCTCCTCTCACTGCTCCCTACATAGAACATAGAACAAAGAAAATACAGCACAGAACAGGCCCTTCGGCCCACGATGTTGTGCCGAACCTTTGTCCTAGATTAATCATAGATTATCATTGAATTTACAGTGCAGAAGGAGGCCAATCGGCCCCTTGAGTCTGCACCGGCTCTTGGAAAGAGCACCCCACCCAAACTCAACACCTCCACCCAACACCAAGGGCAATTTTGGACGCTAAGGGCAATTCATCATGGACAATCCACCCACTGATCAAAGCGACTCTCTCACTGCTCCGTACAGCTGATCAAAGAGACTCTCTCACTGCTCCTTAGAGCTGATCAAAGCTCCTTTCACTGCTCCTTACAGCTGATCAAAGCTCCTCTCACTGCTCCCTACACTGATCAAAGAGACTCTCTCACTGCTCCGTACGGATGATCAAAGAGACTCTCTCACTGCTCCGTACAGCTGATCAAAGCTCCTCTCACTGCTCCCTACACTGATCAAAGCTCCTTTCTCACTGCTCCTTACAGGTGATGAAAGCTCTTCTCACTGCTCCCTACAGCTGATCAAAGCATCTCAGTCACTGCTCTCTCCAGCTGACCAAAGCTCCTCCCTCACTGCTCCCGACAGCTGATCAAAGCGACTCTCTCACTGCTCCCTACAGCTGATCAAGGCTTCTCTCTTACTGCTACCGACAGCTGATCAAAGCGTCTCTCTCACTGCTCCCTACAGCTGATCAAAGCTTCTCTCTCACTGCTCCGTACACTGATCAAAGCGACTCTCTCACTGCTCCTTGCAGCTGATCAAAGAGACTCTCTCACTGCTCCTTACAGCTGATGAAAGCTCTTCTCACTGCTCCCTACAGCTGATCTAAGCCGCTCTGCCTCCGCCCGCCAGCTTATCAAATTGACTCGCTCAATGCTCCCTCCAGCTGATCAAAGCGACACTCTCCCTGCTCCCTCCAGCTGATCAAAGCTCCTCTCACTGCTCCCTACAGCTGATCAAAGCTTCTCAAGTCACTGCTCTCTCCAGCTGAACAAAGCTCCTCCCTGCCTGCTCCCTACAGCTGACCAAAGCTCCTCCCTCAGGGTGCACGACAGCTGATCAAAGCGACTCTCACTGCTCCCTACAGCTGATCAAAGCAACCCTCTCACTGCTCCCTACAGCTGATCAAAACTCCTCCCTCACTGCTCCCTACAGCTGATCAAAGCGACTCTCTCACTGCTCCCTACAGCTGATCAAAGCGACTCTCTCACTGCTCCCTACAGCTGATCAAAGCTCCTCGCACTGCTCCCTACAGCTGATCAAAGCTCCTCTCACTGCTCCCTACAGCTGATCAAAGCTTCTCAGTCACTGCTCTCTCCAGCTGAACAAAGCTCCTCCCTGCCTGCTCCCTCCAGCTGACCAAAGCTCCTCCCTCACTGCTCCCTACAGCTGATCAAAGCTCCTCTCTCACTGCTCCCGACAGCTGATCAAAGCTCCTCTCTCACTGCACCCTACAGCTGATGAAAGCTCCTCTCTCACTGCTCCCTACAGATGATCAAAGCTCCTCCCTCACTGCTCCCTACAGCTGATCAAAGCGACTCTCACTGCTCCCTACAGCTGATCAAAGATCCGCCCTCACTGCTCCCTAAACCTGATCGAACCGCCTCTGACTGCTCCCTACAGCTGCTCAAAGCTCCTCTCTCAATGCTCCCCACAGCTGATCAAAGCTCGTCCCTCACCGCTCCTTACAGCTGATCAAAGCTCCTCTCACTGCTCCCTACATAGAACATAGAACAAAGAAAATACAGCACAGAACAGGCCCTTCGGCCCACGATGTTGTGCCGAACCTTTGTCCTAGATTAATCATAGATTATCATTGAATTTACAGTGCAGAAGGAGGCCAATCGGCCCCTTGAGTCTGCACCGGCTCTTGGAAAGAGCACCCCACCCAAACTCAACACCTCCACCCAACACCAAGGGCAATTTTGGACGCTAAGGGCAATTCATCATGGCCAATCCACCCACTGATCAAAGCGACTCTCTCACTGCTCCGTACAGCTGATCAAAGAGACTCTCTCACTGCTCCTTAGAGCTGATCAAAGCTCCTTTCACTGCTCCTTACAGCTGATCAAAGCTCCTCTCACTGCTCCCTACACTGATCAAAGAGACTCTCTCACTGCTCCGTACGGATGATCAAAGAGACTCTCTCACTGCTCCGTACAGCTGATCAAAGCTCCTCTCACTGCTCCCTACACTGATCAAAGCTCCTTTCTCACTGCTCCTTACAGGTGATGAAAGCTCTTCTCACTGCTCCCTACAGCTGATCAAAGCATCTCAGTCACTGCTCTCTCCAGGTGAACAAAGCTCCTCCCTCCCGGCTCCCTACAGCTGATCAAAGCGACCCTCTCACTGCCCCTTACAGCGGATGAAAGCTCTTCTCGCTGCTCCCTACAGCTGATCAAAGCCCCTCTCTCCCTACTCCCTCCAGCTGATCAAATCGACTCGCTCAATGCTCCCTCCAGCTGATCAAAGCGACTCTCTCCCTGCTCCCTCCAGCTGATCAAAGCTCCTCTCACTGCTCCCTACAGCTGATCAAAGCATCTCAGTCACTGCTCTCTCCAGCTGAACAAAGCTCCTCCCTCCCGGCTCCCTACAGCTGATCAAAGCTGCTCCCTCACTGCTCCCCACAGCTGATCAAAGCTCCTCTCACTGCTCCCTACAGCTGATCAAAGCATCTCAGTCACTGCTCTCTCCAGCTGAACAAAGCTCCTCCCTCCCGGCTCCCTACAGCTGATCAAAGCTCCTCTCTCACTGCTCCCCACAGCTGATCAAAACCCCCTCACACTGCTCCCCACAGCTGATCAAAACCCCCTCACACTGCTCCCTACAGATGATCAAAACGACTCTCACTGCTCTCTACAGCTGATCAAAACTCCTCCCTCACTGCTCCCTACAGCTGATCAAAACGACTCTCTAACTGCTCCCTACAGCTGATCAAAACGACTCTCTAACTGCTCCCTACAGCTGATCAAAACAACTCTCTCACTGCTCCCGACAGCTGATCAAAGCTCCTCCCTCACTGCTCCCTGTAGCTGATCAAAGCCCCCTCACACTGCTCCCTACAGCTGATCAAAGCTCCTCTCTCACTGCTCCCAACAGCTGATCAAAGCTCCTCTGTCACTGCTCCCTACAGCTGATCAAACCGACTCTCTAACTGCTTGCTACAGCTGATCACAGCTTCCCTCTCACTGCTCATTACAACTGAATAACGCTCCTCTGACTGCTCCCTGCAGCTGATCAATGTGACTCTCTCACTGCTCCCTACAGCTGATCAAAGCGATTCTCACTGCTCCCTACAGCTGATCAAAGATCCACCATCACTGCTCCCTAAAGCTGATCAAAGCGACTCTCGAACTACTCCCTACAGCTGATCAAAGCGCCCCGGACTGCTCCCTACAGCTGATCAAAGCGACTCTCTCACTGCTCCCAACAGCTGATCAAAAATCCTCTCTCACTGCTCCCTACAGCTGATCAAAGCGAGTCTCACTGCTCCCTACAGCTGATCAAAGCGACTCTCTAACTGCTCCCTACAGCTGATTAAAGCGACTCTCTCCCTGCTCCCTCCAGCTGATCAAAGCTCCTCTCTCACTGCTCCCTACAGCTGATAAAAGTGACTCTCACTGCTCCCTACAGCTGATCAAAGCTCCTCTCACTGCTCCCTACAGCTGATCAAAGCGACTCTCTCACTGCTCCCTACAGCTGATCAAAGCGACTCTCTCACTGCTCCCTACAACTGATCAATGCTCCTCTGACTGCTCCCTACAGCTGATCAAAGCGACTAACTCACTTCTCCCTACAGCTGATCAAAGCGACTCTCTCACTGCTCCCTACAGCTGATCAAAGCGACTCTCTCACTGCTCCCTACAACTGATCAAATCTCGTCCCTCACTGCTCCTTACAGCTGATCAAAGCTCCTCTCACTGCTCCCTATACTGATCAAAGCGACTCTCTCACTGCTCCTTAGAGCTGATGAAAGCTCCTCTCACTGCTCCGTACTGCTGATCAAAGCTCCTCTCACTGCTCCCTACACTGATCAAAGCGACTCTCTCACTGCTCCTTACAGCTGATCAAAGAGACTCTCTCACTGCTCCTTACAGCTGATGAAAGCTCTTCTCGCTGCTCCCTACAGCTGATCAAAGCCCCTCTCTCCCTACTCCCTCCAGCTGATCAAATCGACTCGCTCAATGCTCCCTCCAGCTGATCAAAGCGACTCTCTCCCCGCTCCCTCCAGGTTATCAAAGCTCCTCTCACTGCTCCCTACAGCTGATCAAAGCTTCTCAGTCACTGCTCTCTCCAGCTGATCAAAGCTCCTCTCTCACTGCTCCCTACAGCTGATCAAAGCCCCTCTCACTGCTCCCTACAACTGATCAAAGCGCCTGACTGCTCCCTACAGCTGATCAAAGCTCCTCTCACTGCTCCCTACAGCTGATCAAAGCTCCGCTCTCACTGCTCCCTGCAGCTGATCAAAGCGACTCTCACTGCTCCCTACAGCTGATCAAAACTCCTCTGACTGCTCCCTACAGCTGATCAAAGATCCGCCCTCACTGCTCCCTCCAGCTGATCAAAGCAACTCTCACTGCTCCCTACAGCTGATCAAGGCTCCTCTCACACTGCTCCCTACAGCTGATCAAAGCTCCTCCCTCACTGCTCCGTACTGCTGATCAAAGCTCCACTCTCATTGCTCCCTACAGCTGATCAAATCAACTCTCTCACTGCTCCCTACAGCTGATCAAAGCTTCTCAGTCACTGCTCCCTACAGCTGACCAACTCGCTCATATTTATTATCATAAATTACTCGCTCTGCTGCCATTTCTCACAGTTTGATATAAATATTCTCAATAGGTGTAAAAGATGTTGCTCTGGACAAATTTACATAATCGGCACAGCCATTTGGCAACAAAGCTTAATTGAGTTCAGGAAACACTGCATTGTGGTAAACCCCATTAATATATCAAGCATATTTTTCAATTTGCTTCTTCAGTTCGGCCTTGGTCGAAAGGCTAAGAAACTCTAAATATACACATACCTGCCCTGGGGTTTTCCCTGATACCAGTCTCCTTCGTAGACTGCATCCTTAAATCGAGGGTTATTGATAAAAGTGTAGGCCGCAAAGCGACAAGCAGGCACACTGCATGAATCTTCAGAACCTTCTTCACCCCACAAAGGGAAATCCAGCTTGCCGTCTAGATGCTGTCGAATGGCTTGTTTCAGCTTCCAAAACCATACCATCTGTGAATCAGAACGGAACACAACAGGGTGAATATGCGAAGATAGTTTGCATTTAAATGGCACTGTTCACAACCTCAGACTATCCCAAAACTCTTTCTAGCAAAGTATGTTGTGAAGTATAATCATTGTTGCAAAATGTAAAACAGCAGCCAAACGGCATACAGCAATGTTGTTCTGTCACATTCATGCAATTCAAACTTCTGAACTATAAATATTAAGTTCTGAAGTATAAACCTGAAATGGACTCTTTCCAAGCACAAAATGAAATTGAGGTGTCAGGTGACCTTTTTTCTTGCCAACAAATGGAACTATAAGAACACTTAACTCATTGTCATGTCCAGTCAAGTCTAGGCAACATCATTAAAATGCTCCTACTTTTGATAACAGCTGCATTTCTCCAACTGGGTTCAAAATACAGATTGCTGCCTCTACTGGAACATAGCATGTTGTCACAAACATAGCAACCAGAAGAAATCCAAAATCAGTGAGTGCGAAAGGATCGATTTTATCACGTTGGCCTGCGGATGAGTGACATCTAGACTCCATTGTCTGACAATGACCTAACCATTGGAACGTTTGATCAGGACCAAGGGAAATGGTGCACTAGTCACATGATAGCGATAAAAGGTGCGATTCTCCGTTTCAGAGACTAAATGCCGGTACTGAATCGTGGGTGTTCTACAGTCCTAGTGGCAGCACCGGTCCCCGAAGCGTGAGAAGACTGGAGGGGGCCCACTGAACCTGCGTCCTTTCACCAACGCAGAGCAGAGGGCAATGGATCTGGTTGGTGGGGTTGGAGAGCTAGCAGTTACAGAGGTAAAGGTTGGCATCGGAGATCCATGTGAGCCCCCAATATCTTGCAGGATTACCTGATAACGCATCAGGTCTATCCGGGATCCCTCATCCCCAGCCACAATCCGGCAACTCGCCTGGCGAGGAGTCAGGACCTGCTGATGACCTACGCCCCAGCCAACCCTGGATCACATGTCCGGGGATGACACGGACATCTCGTCACTGCTGTCACCAACACCCTCCACCATCACAGAGACTCTCACCTAGCTTGGGAACTTTAGTGAAGAGGCTCCTGGGGCACTATCTGGTGCTCAACACACACATGCAGTGAGTGGTACATCAGGTAGAGGTAGGAACCCCCTATGGGGTGGACAGTCGGAGAGCGGACTGCACGGTCCGGAGGAGGTGCCGACAATGCATGTCACCCAGGCCAACACCACACAGGTGGCATCTGCAGTGGAGGCCTTGGTTGCAAAGGTATCTGCCATGGGTCAAGATGTCCAAGGCCGGGGGCATTCTGTGTAAGTGGTGGCCAATGCACAGGACAGAGCGGCCATGTCACAAAGGGCCATAGTTGCGGGTGTCGATGGCATTGGCCTGGTGCTGGCTGGCCTGAGCCAGTCCAGAGGGGTGTCGCACAGTCCCAGAGGGGCGTCGCACAGTCCCAGAGGGGCGTCGCACAGTCCCAGAGGGGCGTCGCACAGTCCCAGAGGGGCGTCGCACAGTCCCAGAGGGGCGTCGCACAGTCCCAGAGGGGCGTCGCACAGTCCCTGTGCTCCATGGCCACGAGCACAGAGACCCTGGTCGAGATGAGAGGGGATCTCTAGCTCTGGCAAGCCAGGTAGCTGCCAACCCCCTGAAGCTCGATCAGGCTGTGCCCCCATCCCAATGAGTAGCTCAGAGCTCATTGGACCACAAGAGATGTACTGGAACACCGCAGCGCCTCTGAAACCCCCCCCCTCCCCACCTACCCCTGTGGCATCTGATGGACAGCAGGCAAATCAGAGTGGCACCACTCCACCGGCAAAACCCGGAAAACTGTCGGGCCTCATGGACTGCCCATCCTGGCCCTCCTCTGAGTTGGCCAAGGCCTGCTGTACATGAAGATGTCGTGCACACTGCTTGGGTATCGGGTGCATGGTGTGCAGCTAGTGGTCACACACCGATTTCGCATGGAGGGTTTGCGAAGGGCACTCCCTCATGCAGTGGTGCTCACAGGGGGACATGAATTCTGCCAATCACCCCTTGGACCTGGGGCATACCAGCGATGGCAGCGATTCCCGCTGTCCGGGCAACCTGGTGGGCTCGGTTCATATTCAATTTGATGCATTGTGCTGCCCGGACATACAGGTCCTCTGTTAAGGCATGGATGCACCTGCGCACGGAGGTCTACAAGAGCCCAGACAGGTCCCCACTGGGTGCCTGCAAGGACCACGTGACATAAACGTTCAGGGCGTGTGTCACCTTGACAGCCACCAGGAGCGGATGTCCTTCCCCGCAGCTCCAGATGCGCCATGATCCGGCAGATTTAGCCGGACTGTTCAGCGACACGCTCGATTCAGTAGGCCCTCGAACGACAGGTGCTGTCGGTATACACGGGGTCTGATGCAATGCCTCCGTCTCACCTCCTCCTCGGCCCATTGGATGGCCGGCTCCCCATCCTTACCAGCTGGCTCCTGCTCCTCTGGGGCAGGCTCCGGTTCTGTAGGGCCCTCCCCAAGCAGCTCCTGCTCATGCAGCCACAGTGCGTCCGCTAGAGCTGCGGTGGCTAGGCAGATGCCAACCACTCCTGGTTGGATATCGAACTCCATTATCTGCTGGGGGTGAAGCTTTTATTGCAAAAGGACTAGAGTACAAAATTAGAGAGAGGTGTTGTTGCAATTATATAGGATGTTGGTGAGACCACAACTGGAGTATTGTGTCCAGCTTTCGTCCCTTTATTTGAGGAACAACATGGTGGCATTAGAAGCAGCTCAGAGGAGGTTCACCAGATTGATTGTGGGGGTGAAAGGCTTGATGTCTAAGGAGAAATTGAACAGTTTGGGTTTAAACTCACTGGAGTATTGAAGAATGAGAGGGGATCTGATCGAGGTATAAAATATACCCAGAGGGATCGATAAAGTAAATGCAGACCAAATGTTCCCCCTTGTAGGGCAATCTAGAATGAGAGGTCACAGATATAGGTTGAGAGGCGGTAGATTTAAAACTGAGATGAGGAGGAATGACCTCTCGCAGAGGGTGGAACTTGCTGCCCCATAGTGCGGTGAAATCTGAAACATTAAAATGGTTTCAAGATAGATAGATATATTTCTGATTTTAAAAATGGATTAAAGGGATATGGGGAACAGGCAGGGAGGTGGATTTGAGACCAGGAAGAGATCAGCCATGATCTGATTGAATAATGCAGCAGGCGTGAAGGGCTCAATTGCCTACTTCTGCTCCTAATTGCTATGTTTCCGTTAGCATGGTGAGTACCCCTGTCCAACGGGCTGCACGGCGGCCCTGGATTGCACTGCAGCCCCTGCCCCGGCATGTTCCCCTCCCCGCCTCCCATTTCCACCCCCGGCCATTCCACCAACTGGCATTATATTGGGTTGCTCAAATAATTACTCCTGTTTTGCCGGGCTCCATAAAAATAAGGATGTGAGGCAACCCGCCCCTACCACCCTCCCAGGCAGTGCATTCCAGACCATCCCCACCCTCTGGGTAAAAAAGTTTTTCTTCACTTCACCCCCTCAACCTCCTGCCCCTCACCTTGAACTTGTATCCCCTTGTGACTGACCTTTCAACTAAGGGGAACAGCTGCTCCCTATACATCCTGTCTAAGCCTCCCATACACCTCGATCAGGTCACCCCCTCAGTCTTCTCTGCTCCAACAAAACAACCCAAGTCTATCCAACCTCTCTTCATATCTGAAATATTTGAAATACAGACCAAGGCAGGCCAGCAGCACGGTTCGATTCCCGTAACAGCCGCCCCGAATGTGGCGACTAGGGGCTTTTCACAGTAACTTCATTTGAAGCCTACTTGTGACAATAAGCGATTTTCATTTCATTTCAAATGTTCCATCCCAGGCAACATCCTGGTGAATTTCCACTGCACCATCTTCCTTTAAATGTGGCCACCAGCTGCGGCCTCACTAAAGTTTTGTACAACTCCAATATGACCCCCATGCTTTTGTAATCTATGCATCAATTGATAAAGGCAGGTGTCCCATTTGCCCTTTTCACCATTCTGTTAACCTTCCCTCCCGCCTTAAGGGACCTATGGACAAGCACACCAACATCCCTTTGTTCCTCGGAAATTCCCAGTGTCAGGCCATTCATTGAATACTTCCTTGTCACATTACTCCTTCCAAAGTGTATCACCGTACACTTTTCACGGTTAAATTCTATCTGCCCACTTTTCTGCCCATTTGACCATCCCATCTATATCCTTCTGTTTCCCAAAACACTCAACACCTCACTGTTAACCACCCTGCCAATCTTTGTGTCATCCGCAAACTTGCTGATCCTACCCCACACATAGTCATCTATGTCATTGAAAAAATGATGAATAACTGGGGACCCTGTGCTATGACACTGGACACTGATTTTGAGTCACTAAAGCAGCCGTCTGTCATCACTCTCTGTCTCTTACAACTAAGCCAATTTTGAATCTACCGTATTAAAGTACCCTGTATCCCATGTGCATTTGCCTTCTTTATATGTCTCCCATGTGGGACCTTGTCAAAGACTTTGCTGAAATCCATGTAAACTACATCAACTGCACTACCCTCACCTCACCCCTGGTTGCAAGCTCAAAAAACTCAATCAAATTCTTTCAGCATGACTTCCCTCTGACAAAACCATGCTGACTATCCCTGATCAAACCTTGTCACTCCCAAGTGTAGATAGATTCTCTCCTTCAGAATTGTCTCCAATAGTTTTCCTACCACTGACGTGAGACTTATTGTCCTGTAGCTCTCTGGCTTATCTCTACAACCATTTTTTAAATTGTGGGTCAACATTGGCTGTTCTCCAGTCCTCACCTCCCCTGAGGCTACAGAGAAATCAGAGCCCCTACAATCTCCTCCCTCGCTTCCCACAGTATCCAGGGACACAATTCATCCAGACCTGGAGATTTTGTCCACTTTTAAGCCCGCCCGCCAAGACCTCCACTACCTTGTCACTCCCTATGACAATTTACTCAAGAACCTCACAATCTCTCTCCCCGAATTCTGTATCTACCCCCTCATTCTCTTGGGTGAAGACAGATATAAAATATTCGTTCAACAACCTACCAATATCCTCTGGCTTCACCCAGAGATTTCCCCGTAGGTCCCTACTCTTTCCCTGGTTATCCTCTTCCCATTGATATACCTACAAAATATCTTGGGATTTTCCCTACTTTTACCAGCCAGAGCTTTCTCATATCCCCTCTTTATTCTCCTAATTGCTTCCTTAAACTCCATCCTGAACTTTCTGTACTCCACTCCTTTGACTTGCTAAAAGCCTCTCGTTTCCTTCTCATCGTGTCCTGATATGTCTCTGGTCATCCATGGTTCTCTGGGCTTGTCACTGCTTCCTATTTCCCTAGAGGGAACATGTTGGGCTTGTACTCTCCCCATTTACTTTTTGAATGCCCCCCCCCCCCCCACTACTCTTCTGTAAATTTCCCCGCTAGCAACTCTTTCCAGTGAACCGTGGCCAGATTCGGATTTATTTTATTAAATTCTGCTCTCCCCCACTCCACAACCTTTTTTTACAACTTGTCCATTTCTTTGTCCATAACAAACTTAAATTGTACCATGTTGTGGTCGCTATCACAAAAATGCTCCCCCACGAACACATCAACCGCCTGTCTAGCTTCCGTCCCTAGAATTAGGTCCAGCACTTGCATCATCTCTTCTTGGACTCTCTACATATTCACCTAAAAAATTCTCCTGCATACTGGTGGGAGTTTGGAATTTGCGACCTGAAAGGGCGGTGGAGGCAGAGATCCTCATAACATTTGATAAGTATTTAGGTGCGCACTTGTGGTCCAGGACATACAAAGCTACGGGCAAAGTGCTGGGAAATGGCATTAGAATGGTTAGGTGGTTGTTTTTCACTGGCACAGACATGGTGGGCCTTTTCTGTGCTATAGGACTGTATGACTTAACTGGGTGGAAGCTACACAGCATACAAAGTCTAATGTTCATGCCACTAGCTCCCTTTTCTTTCCGATGGAGTGTTCAAATTAACCCTGGAGTGAAGTTCCCTCTATTCAAATTAGCATTCTGGGAAGAATTCCTCTGTTCATTATCTCCGAGCGTGTTCTAAAATAATGAATTTAGGATTTCACTTGAAATAGCAAAAATAAATAACTTGTTTTTTTAATTTCGTCCTCAGAACCTCCCAAAGTGCTTCACAGCTAAATAATGAATTTTATGGTCTCGTCACTATTATTACATTGTTATCCAATTTGACCACAGTAACACTGCACAGAGATAATGACCAGCAGTTGCTTTTGGTTGCAATGTAAATGCAGTTAAAGACAACGGGTGAACGTCCTTGCATTCTTCAACTATAATTGGATCTTGAACTATGCAGGTAAAGCCTTGACTTGACATTTGATCCAAAGTACACACTACTTTTATGAAGCATTCCCTTATAACTGTACTGGAGCATTCGGTTAGATCATGTCTCCTTACTTGAGAAAGGACGTACTGGCAGAGGAGTTTCACTAGGTTAATCCCAGAGCTGAAGGGGTTGGATTACGAGGAGAGGTTGAGTAGACTGGGAGTGTACTTGTTGGAATTTAGAAGGATGAGGGGGGGATCTTATAGAAACATATAAAATTATGAAGGGAATAGATAGGATAGATGCGGGCAGGTTGTTTCCACTGGCGGGTGAAAGCAGAAGTAGGGGGCATAGCCTCAAAATAAGGGGAAGTAGATTTAGGACTGAGTTTAGGAGGAACCTCTTCACCCAAAGGGTTGTGAATCTATGGAATTCCTTGCCCAGTGAAGCAGTAGAGGCTCCTTCATTAAGTGTTTTTAAGATAAAGATAGATAGTTATTTGAAGAATAAAGGGATTAAGGGTTATGGTGTTCGGGCCGGAAAGTGGAGCTGAGTCCACAAAAGATCAGCCACGATCTCATTGAATGGTGGTGCAGGCTCGAGGGGCCAGATGGCCTACTCCTGCTCCTAGTTCTTATGTTCTCAAGGCTTGAATGTCTCAAGAGGCCAGAATGATGTCAAAAGATTCAAAGTGGCAACAGTGAGCAAACTCCTAGCATGTTGCCATTAACATAGCAACCAGAAGAAATCTCCCTCAAGTCTCTGCTCGCTTCAATCTCAGAATCACCAGTGAACCTTGATTTCCTACACAGCTATCTGGAATTTAAGTTTGGAGTCAATTAGGAGCAGTTCTGAGATATAATCTTAGGCCAAACAGCAATTCCATTCAGAGCGTCTAGATGCATTTCACAAAGGATCTTAACACAGCCAGAACGGTAGGCATCCATTCCACCTGTCTGAACTGCTTCAGAGTTCAGGGGCTGGATTCTCCGCTGGTGGGCTGCTCCGTTTTGCCGGCAGTCCGCGGGTTTCCCGACAACGTGGGGCTGCCCCACAATGGGAAACCCCATTGAACGGCCGGCGTAACGGAGAATCCCACCGGCAGGGTGAGACAGAAATGTGAAGCGGCAGGGCAGAGAATCCAGTCCCAGAAGGCCCCAAACACTTCCTTCAGCCCTCCCTTTTGTCAGTGTCCAAACCTTTCACTCACCTTATCCTGGGAATCTTCCATGGTGAATATAAATTCTTCCTCTGGGACAAGGACCTTCAATTGATTTCTGAACAAAACAGAAATACATTTTGTCGATATGGTATACAAGAAGAGACTCCAAGCTCCTGAGTGGAAAAGACTTTGAGGCCCATTAGCTAAATTGTTACATTTAGAGATAGACTGTGCAAAACCACAGGCCATGATTTGCTTAGAAGTTAGGTAGAAATTTAAAGAGTGTTCACTCAAACTATCCAGCTACCAACATGGGCTGAGCGCTGACACTTTTCATTCTAAAGTACTGTAAAACAACCAATACAGGAGCTATGCCAAGGATGGGGTAGGGGGTTGGTGGAAGGGTGCTGCTGCTGCAGAGGCGATGAAGCAACACTATTCGCTTACCATTTATCCAAGGTGAACAAATGATTCTAGTGCATGATCCACTCAGATGTGCTGCAGGACATCATTCTGTACTTCAATGGACAACTAACCGTAATCATTGGATGGAGACAAGAGCCGGGATTGTCCCGCAATCGGCGGGGCCGGCTGTACTGGCACCAAAGAGTGGCGTGAACTACTCCGACGTCGGGCCGTCCGGAAGGTGCGAAATCCTCTGAACTTCCGGGGGCTAGGCCGCCGCTGGAGTAGTTGGCGCCGACCCAACTGGCGCCGAAGGGCCTCCGCCGGCCGGCATGAGTTGGCGCATGCGCAGGAGCGCCAGCGTGTTCTGGCGCATGTGCAGAACCGCTGGCGTGTTTCCTGCGCAAGGGCAGGGGGCTTCTTCTCCACGCCGGCCATCGCAGGGCCTTACAGAGACTGGCGCGGAGGGAAAGAGTGCCCCTGTGGCACAGGCCCGCCCGCAGATCGGTGGGCCCCGATCGCGGGCCAGGCCACCGTGGCCCCCCCCCCTCCCCGCACCGAGGACTCCGCAAGCCACCATCTAAGCCCGGTCCCACTGGTATGGACCTCGTCTAATCCACGCCGGCGGGACTGGCCGAAAGCTGGCAGCTGCTCGGCCCATCGGGGCCGGAGAATCGCCAGGGGGGCCGCTGCCAACATCCCCCGACTGGCGCGTCGCGATCCCTGCCCCCGCCCAAAAATTCAACAGCCGGTGTCGGAGCGGCGGGGCGGGATTCATGCCGCCCTCTGGCGATTCTTCGACCCGGCAGGGGATTGGAGGATCCCACCCAAGCTTCTTCCTGGGAAGTAAAGATTGTGCATAAACCTCCTCTCTCACTTTACTCATGATTATCGGGGCACCCAGGAGACAATTCTGGTAAAGCCACAATTTCTTTGAAGATGGCACTTCCCTGCTGTCTTTGCATTGGGTAACACTTGTTATGGCCGAGGCGTTTTCAGAACCACACAATGTATCATGGAGTTCAACCGACCTCTCCCTTTTATGTATTTGTTGCTTTTCCAAGCAAACGGCTTTTCCCTAGGTGTGGGATTACAATTATGGACACTTGAGTTTTTAAACACAAAACACTGTTTATTCCATGAACTCAACTTAACATCTGAAATAAACATTGGATCTCTTAACACCCCTTACTTCAAAGATAACTCAGAAAATATTACAGCAGTAAATAATTCCTTAAAATGTTCCTTCAAACTTCCAAGAGACTTAACACCTTTAAACAGTATCACATTAGGTTAAAGGCTTCACTATTTTAAGTTTAAATCACCCAAATGATCCAGAGATGGTCTTTTATTGCAGAGATCCAGCTCACTGCAAAACACAGACACACACCCACCTCTTTTCCTCCAAACTTGCAGCTCTCTGGAAACACACAGACACTCCCAAGCTCTTTTCAAACTGGCTTTCTCCTTTTAATCACCTCACAGCAAAACAGCCAGGCACTTTGAAGCTGCTCTCAGCAAAACCAGCCAGGCACTTTTCAAAACTGCTTTCAGCAAAACCAGCCAGGCACTTTTTTACACTGAAACTAAAAACCTGCCAAATTAAACTGCAAAATGCTGACCTGACCTCCACCCCACCCACTCTCTGACATCACTGTTTTCTTAAAGGTACATTGCTTAAACATCCATGTCTTAAAAGTACTCTCACATGACACACTACCCAAGGGTCCCTTCTCTAAACTACCAGACGAGTGGTTCCACCGTAATATAACCAGATTACCGCTCATGGCTCATGACAGAAATCAATTGCTGCTGGTAGGTTATGTAGCTCTGATGATTAACAACTAAAAGCCTAACAGAAATTTTTATTAGTTGCTCAGGGTGCAACCTCACCAAAAGCTGTTGCCTTCTGACTTGCGAGGTTACTTCATCTCCAACCACGCAACACTTCACCAGTGCTGCAGCTGTGTGTCAGATTAATTTACAAATTCAAGTCCAAGAGGAGGCCTTGAATCCACAATCTTCTCGAGAGTAAATATGTTGAGATGCTCGTGCCCAAGCTCACCCAATTCCCGGGACCCTCCCTCTGCAGCCAGGCAACGGCAGAGAGGCACATGAGCAATGGGCTTACCTTCTGCCCCCCCCCCACCCGAGGTCCAGCATGCCAGGCTAGGGTGTCACTGCCAGGGTGGTGAAGACAAGGGGCAATGCCAGGGGGGGATGCCTGAGGGGAGAGGGTGGGGGGTCGGATCACTCTCATGCTGGGGGGGGGGGGGGGGGGGGGGGAGGGGAGGGAAGGAGTAACCAGTTATTCCCTTGGTGGGGGGGGGGGGGCGGGAGAGAGAATGCTTCTTCTTGATGAGGGGCTGGGGTACTGCATTTATCAGTTGGGGTTGGGTCACCATTTGTGTTGTGGGGGGACGGGGGTTGGCCTTTCTCTGGCCACTGGTCTCGGGGCATTCATTTAGAATAGCAGCCCGAGACCAGTAAGGGCAGGGAAACCGGCGTGTTTACCGCTATGCATAATTCTGCATTGTAATGGGTGCATGAATACCATCTCGGTAATGCTCCTAATGCGATTCTTCGCAGGTGGCAACACTTTGGGCGGGAAATCACGTCAACGATCGGCCAGGGAATCCACGTTGGCGCCGAAATCGGGGGGTGGCGCTGCTTTTGCAATGCACCACCCCCTCCAAAATGGCATACTCTAGGAGTACGCCGCACGCCGTATGGACGACCTCAGGACATTACCGGAAGCCTTCTCCCCCCCTCGGCCGAGTTCCCGACGGCGTGGGTCTCTCATGCTACTTTTGGGGGGAACTCGACGTGGCGGCTGCATACGGAATCCAGCACCACCACAGAGGGGGGGGGGGGGGGGGGGGGGAGAGCCAATCCGCGGACAGCAGGGGGGGGGGGGGGAGCTTTGGCAGGGGCTGGGGCCACTAGTGTGGGGTGGTCCGGTGGATGGTGAGCCTGGACAAAGAGGGGGAACTATTTGGCAGGACAGGTCCGTGCGTAGCTGGCGCGATGTTGTACGGCGCGGCCACTGTAGGCCCCTGCCATGCACATGCACGGCCATGGACAAGGCAATTCTACGGCCGTATTGGCAGCTAGAGCCGCGTGCTCTACGCTGTGTGCCTGCTGGCTCCCACCAGTCGGTGGCCGTTTTGCGCCAATTTATCCGTCGTAAAATGCCACCGTTCCCACGCCGGCGTCAGGACATAGTCTCCAAATCGGAGAATCCAGCCCATAACTTTCTGAAACAGAGAATCCCGCAAACTAACCTGTCTTTGGAATGATGAGATGAACAAGATAATGAAAGTCAAGGGCAAACCCTCCAGAATGTTGGACGTAATGTCGAATAACTTTTTAGTTGATGATGAAACATGCAACCATTTTGTCAGGAGATTAGTGCCTATGTGACTGCTTGCAAGATGTGGCAGATTTCAGTGAGTAGCTCCATAAAACAGAGATGTTGTGCACACAGTTCTCATTCCGGTTAATGCAAGAGAAATGCTCCCGTAAAGCTCCTGGGTGGATATGCCCTCCTCCAAAAGCCCTTCCCCTCCTCCTATCTGTGAGAGGTTTGTTCTCAAGTTCAACTGCGAGTGTTTAAGAGAGGACACTGAGCATTGTCATCAAAACTTACAATGTTGGTGTCAAGTCAGTGTTGCAGGAGACTGCCATCACAATCTACCTACTCTGTGCACACACAGTACAGTGCACGCTCATAACATCAACTAAAATGAGGTCTGGCACAAAAAAAAATAGCTCCAAGCTAATCTCCCCGTCAGCATTAGCCAACATCATTACTCCAATCAGAGGCCGAAAGTTTTATTGAACTGCAGCAAGCCTCCCCCTCTCATCCCAGCCCATGAGCCTGCAAGCAACCCACATGGTTTTACTTGTGCTTCCCACATGGTGGCACAGTGATTAGCACTGCTGCCTCACAGCACCAGGGACCCTGGTTCAATTCCAGCTTAGGTGACTGTGTGGAGTTTGCACGTTCTCCGTGTCTGCGTGGGTTTCCTCCGGGTGCTCTGGTTTCCTCCCACAATCCAAAGATGTGCAGGTTAGGTGGATTTGCCATGCTAAATTGTCCCTTATAATCTTTATTAGTGTCACAAATAGGCTTACATTAACACTGCAATGAAGTTACAGTGAAAATTCCCCAGTCGCCACACCACTGCGCCTGTTTGGGTACACTGAGAGAGACTTCAGGATGTCCAATTCACCTAATAAGCACGTCTTTTGGGACTTTGGGAAGAAACTGGAGCACCCGGAGGAAACCCATGCAGAAACAGGGAGGTGGTGTGTGGTAGTCACAACTGTTCACTGTTGTATATATCACATACAAGATGTAATATGGTAAGGCTACTGTACTACAAGTACGGGGGGGGGGGGGGTAGATACCTGCCTGCTGGCTCCGCCCACTAGGCGGAGTATAAATGTGTGTGCTCACCGAGCTGCAGCTATTTCAGCAGCAGCTGCAGGAGGCTACACATCTCTGTGTAATAAAGCCTCGATTACACTCTACTCTCGTCTCGGCGTAATTGATAGTGCATCAATTTATTAAGCAGAGGTTTTACAACGATGGACCTCCTCATCAAGTCGGATTGCCTGCAGCTGCACCCTCAAGCAGACAACGCCAAGTCGGCCGTCGCACATTGGCTAGCTTGCTTTGAAGCCTACATCGGATCTCCGACAGAACCACCCTCAGAGGCACAGAAGCTCCAGATCCTGTATACACGGCTGAGCTCCGATATCTTTCCCCTCATCCGGGACGTGCCTACATACGCTGAGGCCATGGCGCTACTGAAAGAGAACTACACTCAGCAGACCAACAAGCTCTAAGCCAGGCACCTCCTGTCCACACGGCACCAACTCCCCGGTGAGTCTGTGGAAGATTTTGGGCGTGCTGTGCACGCCCTGGCGAGGGACTGCGATTGCCAGGCCGTTTCGGCCGTTGAACATTCCGAACTCCTAATTAGGGACTCTTTCGTTACGGGCACAGGGTCGGCTTACATCCGCCAGCGCCTCTTAGAAGGGGCTACCCTCGACCTCGCGGCGACCAAGAAACTCGCGATCTCACTAACGGTCGCCTCCCGTAATGTACAAGCGTATGCCCCCGACCGCACGGCGCCCCCCCTCCTGGACATCGTGGACCCCGCCAGCGAACACCCCATCGTGGACCCCACCAGCAACCGCCCCCCAGCCAGCGCCGCGCGGCAGCCAGCCAACCCCGGTGACAGTGACCCAAGCCAGGATTCGAACCCGGGCCCCTGAATCTGTGAAGCAACTGTGCCGCCGAAAGGTTTGTGTCCCAAAGGTTAGGTGGGGTTACTGGGATAGGATGGGGGCATGGACAAAGGTAGGGTGCTCTTCCAGAGGGTTGGTGCAGACCTGATGGGCGGAATGGCCTGCTTCTGCACTGTAGAGATTCTATGGTTCATGGCCAGCTCTGCTGTTGGGTAAGTGCCAGTGGTGGCTGAATGGGGTCCTTAAATGAGCATTAATTGCTACATTCCTGTCTGATTAAATGTCCCCCACTGCTAAACATGCCATGGGAGAGGGCATTAAATTCTATCCATACTTGTTTGTGTACCATGGAAACATACACCAACTACTGCAGACAGAAGAGGATATGCGTGTGCCCCCCTCCTTTTGGACACACGGAGCAATAATTGAAACCCTTTCCTACTCACCTTTCAAAGCAAATATTATCCAGTGTTTCCACCCAAAGTGTGTCAAGCTTGTAGATGCTACTTTCAGAGCCCTAGGGAGAAAAAGGAAAACGTAACTTAGAGTAAAGTAGGTAAATCTACAACTAATAATGCCAGAGGCACCAAGCTGTTAAAGAAGGATCTGTGTTTATAAACTCAGTTCCCACTTGAGGTCTGGCAGTCTTTGGTCAGTGGCTGTACGCCAACCGTTAAGTAAAAGGTTGCAGGTAATGTCCCGAGCCTTAGAACATATAATTTAGGCTGTTAGTTCAGTACTAAAGGAGATGAGATAACAATCTGAGCCTCTATCTATCTTCTCAGTTAGTTGAACCGCTCAATTGGATTCCAGCATTGAAACGATCCACCCCCACCCCCGCGCAGCACTATTAATTCTGGAGGTCCGCAAGAATTTATTGGCCCTCTATTTCTCATCAACATACTGTCTTTTAGCAACGTCATCAGAGAGCACTGGTCACTGCCTCACCATCGCTTATCTTGGTGACACCAATGCCTTTCTGTCGTCAGACTGCTCATCTGACATTCAGAACTGGCTGGACAGGGATATATTCCAATTTAACATCGAGTCCCAGCCACCAATTCCATTTCCCCTTCTTGGTCACGGCCCAAGGCTGAACAGGAATGTTCTTAGCCTTGCGTTCTATTTGATCAAACTGTGCCCATTCCATATCCTCTCCATCCCTTTCACCTCTGTCATATTGCCCAATACCCACCCTTGTCCAGTCAGCCCTCCGGCTGCTGAAAATCTCATCTATGCCTTTGATCATCTCCAGATTACCATTCCAGCGTTCTCCAGGCGGACCTATCTTCCAACCCTCTCAGAAATCTCAGCTCATCCAAATCCCACATCCTAACTCACATCAAGCCACTTCCATCCATTATTCCTGTACTCGTTGACCTACATTAGCTGCTGGTCCAGCAATCCCCCATTTAAAAAATTCTCATCCTTGTATTCAGACCTCTCTAGAGACTTGTCCTTCTCCATCCCTAACAGCCTCAGACCCTCAGGCCCCCAAGACCTTTGCTTCAGAGCCATCCTAAATTCCCAGAGGAAATCATCTGAAACATTTGATTAGATTCCAGTCTGTAACTTTCTCCCAAGAATTCAATATCCCGTGTATGCATGCATTCTCCATTCCATTATTTGCAAAGCAGATTGACAATGAAACTGTGTTAATTTCCCTGACAGAGAGCCCTTTACCTGAATTATTGCCAGGCTGTCATCAAAGAGCAAGAACCTGCCTTCGGGACACGACAATGGGATATTTTTGCTGTCTTCTCTCAGACGACGTTCTGGAAGAAACAATAGCTCCTAAAACAGAAAATATCTGTGTAAGGTTTTGACAACCACCACATTTGTTTTTGGAACCTGCACTATATTTGGAATTTATTCCTTAACCACGTTTAAAAAAGGTTCAATTTGATTTTGTGTTGGACAATTAACAGTCAAGACAATTGGGGAACAGGAGAGCTGGCAACGGGGGGGGGGGGGGGGGGGGGGGGGGGGGAGATCAGGTCAGTCCTGGGACGGGGTTGTGTCAGACCGGGAAAAGGGAGGGGGGTGTCGGATCGGGTCTGACAGGTGGGAGGGAGGGGCTGTGCGTCCCCTGCCCAAGTGAATCTGGGTCTAGATTTTTAAAATAGTTATTCTGGAGTTAGAAGTGTGCGAAACATGTTATGAAGAACCCTGCATGCAGATGTTGGGGACTCACCTGAACATTACTTGGGGCTGCCTCCAGGGTTCAGGATGGAGGCCGCTGGCAGCCCTGGACTCCAGAATACCACAGCAGTGGGTGGAGGAGCATCTGTAGGTGGACCTTCAGATTCAGTGTCCTGGAGGGGTCCATCCTCCTGACTCAGAATACTCCTGGACATCTATCTTCTTTCTCAGGAGGTATCCTATCTTCATTGGGCAGCACAGTAGAACAGTGGGTAGCACTGTTGCTTCACAGCACCAGGGTGCCAGGTTCAATACACGCTTGGGTCACTGTCTGTGCGGAGTGTGCACCTTCTCCCAGTGTCTGTGGACGTTTCCTCCAGATGCTCCGGTTTCCTCCCATAAGTCCCGAAAGATGTACTGTTAGGTGAATTGGACATTCTGAATTCTCCGTGTACCCGAACAGGCGCTGGAGTGTGGCGACTAGGGTATTTTCACAGTAACTTCATTGCAGTGTTAATGTAAGCCTACTTGTGGCAATAATAATAAAGAAGAAGATTTTCAGGAGGTCAACTTTCTTTCTTCAATAGTGGGTTGGTGACATTAGGCGCCTTTTCGATATGGGAGCCAGATCTGACAGCACATTATGCACCATCAAGCCTTCTCTGCCACGGAATAGGGTGCAAAAGGTGTGCTGCCTTCTTGAACCACTGCAGTCCAGGTGTTGGAGGTACACCCACTGTGCTGTTAGGGTTTTCCAGGATTTTGACCCAGTGACAGCGAAGGAACAGTGATATATAGTTCAGGATGTATTGACATTAGTCGCCTGTTCTCCCAATAATTGTTTCCACTGATGATACGGTCACTTAAAGTCAAAACTTAGGAGACAGCCAGGAGGATATAGTGACCGATCAGAACAATGCAGATTGGTAAAATCGGAAGGTTCATGGAAGATGAAACTTAACACAGTGGAGCATGAACTAATTTATGCAAGAATAAAAGGGAAAATATAAACTAAATGTAGATTTAAAGTGGATGCATGAAATTAAAAACCTGGCGATGTATGTGCATGAATCTGTGATGGTCGCAAGACAAGAAGGATGGTAAATAAAGACAGAGAACAAAGGTAAGGAATTACGTTAAACTTTCATAAAACACTGGCTAGGCCTCAGCTAAACAAATATGGGCATCACAATGTAGATATGATGTGACGGCCTTAAAAGAGGATGCAGAGGAGATTTATTTCAAACATACTCGGGATAAAAGACATCAATTTCATGAATATTCTTCAGAAGCCCGGGTTATACAAGGCCTTGGTGAGGCCACACCTTGAGTATTGTGTGCAGTTTGGTCTCCTAGTTTGAGGAAAGGCATTCTTGCTATTGAGGGTGTCCAGCGAAGGTTCACCAGACTAATTCCCGGGATGGCAGGACTGACATACAAAAAAAGATTGGATTGATTGGGCTTGTACTCACTGGAGTTTAGAAGAATGAGAGGGGATCTCATAGAAATATATAAAATCCTGATGGGACTGGACAGGCTGGATGCAGAAAGAATGTTCCCAATGTTGGGCATGTCCAGAACTAGGGGTCACAGCCTAAGAATAAGGGGTAAGCCATTCAGGACTGAGATGAGGAAGAACTTCTTCTCTCAGAGAGTTGTGGAAATCTCTACCGCACAAAGCTGCTGGGGCCAGCTTGTTGGAGATATTCAAGAGCGAGCTGGACGTGGCCCTTGCGGCAAAGGGATCAAGTGGTATGGAGAGAAAGCAGGTGTGGGACACTGAATTTGCATGATCTGCCATCATCATATTGAATGGTGGTACAGGCTCGAAAGGCCGAACGGCCTACTCCTGCACCTAGTTTCTATGTTGTTCTATTTGGAGAAGAGTAGGCTTAGGAGGGATTTGATAAGGGTGTTCAAAATGGTAAAGAATTTTGATAGAGCAAATAATTTCCATTGGCAGAAGAGCCTCTGACCATAGGACACAGCTTTGAAGCTAATTCATAAATGAACCAGAGGTGACAAGAGAAAACAAAACGCAAAGCCTGCAAGCACGGTGGAAACAGATTTAATAAGAACTTTCAAATAGAATTGGATAAATACTCAAAGGGGAGAAACTTGCAGTAACTCCCACAAAATATGACACAGTGTATGGAAAGGCTCAGTAAACCAAGGTCCACCACACTAAGAAAACAAAAAGGGACGGTCAATAGAGAATTAAAGGTGCTATATTTAAATACGCGCAGTGTACGGAACAAGGTAGATGAGCTTGTGGCCCAGATTGTGACTGGCAGGTATAATGTGGTAGGCATCACAGAGACGTGGTTGCAGGGGGTTCAGGACTGGCATTTAAACATCCAGGGATTCACAACCTATCGAAAAGACAGAGAGGTGGGCAGAGGGGGCGGGGTTGCCTTGTTAATTAGGAATGAAATTAAATCAATAGCACTAAACGACATAGGGTCAGATGATGGAGTCTGTGTGGGTAGAGTTGAGGAACCACAAAGGCAAAAAAAAACAATATGGGAGTTATGTACAGACCTCCTAACAGTGGTCAGGACCAGGGGCACAAAATGCACCACTAAATAGAAAGTGCATGTCAGAAAGGCAAGGTCACAGTGATCATGGGGGACTTCAATATGCAGGTGGACTGGGTAAATAATGCTGCCAGTGGACCCAAGGAAAGGGAATTCATTGAATGTTTACAGGAGGACTTTTTGGAACAGCTTGTGATGGAGCCCATGAGGGAACAGGCCATTCTGGATTTAGTGTTATGTAATGAGCCAGATTGATAAAAGATCTTAAAGTAAGGGAACACTTAGGAGGCAGTGATCATAATATGGTAGAATTCAATCTGCAATTTGAAAGAAAGAAGGTAGAATCAGATATAAAGGTGTTACAGTTCAATAAAGGTAACTACAGGGGTATGAGGGAGGAACTGACGAAAATTGACTGGGAGCAGAGCCTAGTGGGAAAGACAGTAGAACAGCAATGGCAGGAGTTTCTGGGAGTAATTGAGGACACAGTACAGAGGTTCATCCCAAAGAAAAGAAAGGTTATCAGAGGGGGGGACTAGGCAGCCATGGCTGACAAAAGAAGTTAGGGAATGCATCAAAGCAAAAGAGAAAGCCTATAATGTGGCAAAGAGTAGTGGGAAGTCAGAAGATTGGGAAGGCTACAAAAACAGATGGTAACAAAGAGAGAAATAAGGAAAGAGAGGATCAAATATGAAGGTAGGCTAACCAGTAACATTAGGAATGATAGTAAAAGTTTCTTTAAATACATTAAAAACAAATGGGAGGCAAAAGTAGACATTGGGCTGCTCCAAAATGACGCTGGTAATCTAGTGATGGGAGACAAGAATAATAGCTGAGGAACTAAATAAGTACTTTGCGTCAGTCTTCACAGTAGAAGACATGAGTAATATCCCAACAATTCAGGAGAGTCAGGGGGCAGAGTTGAATATGGTAGCCATCACAAAGGAGAAAGTGCTAGAGAAACTAAGAGGTCTAAAAATTGATAAATCTCCAGGCCCAGGTGGGCTACATCCTAGAGTTCTAAAGGAGATAGCTGAAGAAATAGTGGAGGCGTTAGTTATGACCTTTCAAAAGTCACTGGAGTCAGGGAAAGTTCCAGAGGATTGGAAAATCGCTGTTGTAACCACCCTGTTCAAGAAGGGAACAAGGAAAAAGATGGAAAATTATAGGCCAATCAGCCTAACCTCGGTTGTTGGCAAGATTCTAGAATCCATTGTTAAGGATGAGATTTCTAAATTCTTGGAAGTGCAGGGTCGGATTAGGACAAGTCAGCATGGATTCAGTAAGAGGAGATCGTGCCTGACAAACCTGTTAGAGTTCTTTGAAGAGATAACAAATAGGTTAGACCGAGGAGAGCCAATGGATGTTTATCTATCTTGACTTCCAAAAGGCCTTTGATAAGGTGCCTCACGGGAGACTGCTGAGTAAAATAAGGGCCCATGGTATTCGAGGCAAGGTACTAACATGGATTGACGATTGGCTATCAGGCAGAAGGCAGCGAGTTGGGATAAAAGGTTCTTTGTCGGATTGGCAACCGGTGACGAGTGGTGTCCCGCAGGGTTCAGTGTTGGGGCCACAGCTGTTCTCTTTATATATTAACGATCTAGATGACGGGACTGGGGGCATTCTGGCTAAGTTTGCCGATGATACAAAGATAGGTGGAGGGGCAGGTAGTATTGAGGAGGTGGGGAGGCTGCAGAAAGATTTAGACAGTTTAGGAGAGTGGTCCAGGAAATGGCTGATGAAATTCAACGTGGGCAAGTGCGAGGTCTTGCACTTTGGAAAAAAGAATAGAGGCACGGACTATTTTCTAAACGGTGACAAAATTCATAATGCTGAAGTGCAAAGGGGCTTGGGAGTCCTAGTCCAGGATTCTCTAAAGGTAAACTTGCAGGTTGAGTCCGTAATTAAGAAAGCAAATGCAATGTTGTCATTTATCTCAAGAGGCTTGGAATATAAAAGCAGGGATGTACTTTGAAGCTTTATAAAGCATTAGTTAGGCCCCATTTAGAATAATGTGAGCAATTTTGGGCCCCACACCTCAAGGAGGACATACTGGCACTGGAGCGGGTCCAGCGGAGATTCACACGGATGATCCCAGGAATGGTAGGCCTAACATACAATGAACGTCTGAGGATCCTGGGATTATATTCATTGGAATTTAGGAGGTTGAGGGGAGATCGAATAGAAACTTACAAGATAATGAATGGCTTAGATAGGGTGGACGTAGGGAAGTTGTTTCCATTAGCAGGGGAGACTAGGACCCGGGGGCACAGCCTTAGAATAAAAGGGAGTCACTTTAGAACAGAGATGAGGAGAAATTTCTTCAGCCAGAGAGTGGTGGGTCTGTGGAATTCATTGCCACAGAGGGCGGTGGAGGCCGGGACGTTGAGTGTCTTTAAGACAGAAGTTGATAAATTCTTGATTTCTCGAGGAATTAAGGGCTATGGAGAGAGAGCGGGTAAATGGAGTTGAAATCAGCCATGATTGAATGGTGGAGTGGACTCGATGGGCCGAATGGCCTTACTTCTGCTCCTATGTCTTATGGTCTTATTGGAATGAGCATGGACATGGGCTAATTGGATAGCTCCTAAAAGAGCTGGCTCAGGCAGAATTGGCCAAATATCATTCAAGAAATGTGTGTCATGGGTAGCAGTTGAGACCCAGCAATTCCAATTATCAAGAAAGACATCTATTACAAGATTATCTGCCGCCTTCAGTTTCTATTCTTCTCATCCTTTCCTCTGGAGACAACTTTCCCATTAACTTGATTGTGCAATTCCAAACAGCACAGGCCGAGGCCAGGACATGTCTGTACTGGTGACCAGAAAATGGAATGCCGCTTTGCATTACCAAGAAACTCAGTTTTTAAAAAAAGATTTGCATCACTTTAGCGATAAAACAAGTTAATTATTCAGAGAACATTTCAGTAAACTTTAAAGTCAACGGTCTTGGCTGTCATTCAAATGAGCAGGGATTAGATCATTTCATCACTCTGGTGCCTCATCCAAAATGCTGGCAGGAATCAAAGGATACTGTACCCCAGCTAAGAAATTGTTCTGAAAGAACATCAAAACTTCCTCTTTGTTGTTTCAATCTCCTTCGAAGGATAAGCAATATCATATGGGTCCAAATTTAAAGCAATTGTTTTGGGGAAGGCTTCTGCACAACGTATGATCATATGAAATAGGAGCAGAACAGCTGGCCCTTCGAGCCTGCTCCACCATTCAATAATGTCATGGCTGATCTGTTTATGTTGCAAATTCTACATTCCCATCTACTCCGGTAACCTTTGATTCTCTCGTCTAATAAGAATCTCTCTGCCACCTTGGAAGGAGAGTTCCAAAGTCTCACAACCATCAAAAAATATCCACCTCCTTTCTGTCTTAAAAGGCTGACACCTAATTTTTTTAAAAACTAAGTGCCCCTTAGTTCTGGACTCACCCACAAGAGGAAACATCCTTTTCCGTGTCCACCTTGTCAATACTGTTCAGGGTCTTATATGTTTCAATTGAGTCACCCCCTCACTCTTCTAAACTCCAATGGAAACAAGCCTATCGTGTCTAACCTATCCTCATAAGACAACCTGCTCAGTTATCAATCTAGTAAACCTCCTTTCAACTGTCTCCAACCAAGTATAATATCCCTCCTTTTATGTTCAATTCCTCTCATTGTAAAATATAGCATTCCATTAGCCTTCTTAATGACTTGCTATACCCGTAAACTAACGTTTTGTGATTGATGCACTAGAACACCTAGATCCCTCTGTATCTTGGAATTTTGTAGTCATTCTCTGTTTAAATAATACTCTGCTTTTTTATTCTTCATGCCAAAGTGAACAATTTCACACCATAGTTCATTCCATCTGCTAGAATTTTGCCCACTCACTCATCCTATCTATGTCCTCTTCACAACATAATTTCCTACCTACCCTGGTGTGATCTGCAAATTTAGCTACCAAGCCTTCACTTCCCTCGACTAAATCATTGATATAAATTATAGAAACTTGAGGACCCAGCACAGAGTCCCTTCCATCTCCTGATTTACAGCTATAACTGAATGCTTTTTCTGTTCTCTATAGTGAAGACAGAAGCAAAATATTTGTCCATTTCACCATTATCTATTAACCTCCCATTATCAGTCTCCATATAATAAATTAATAAAAGTGAAGGAGATCTTGTACTTCTTCCTGAGGGGGGTTGGGGCCTCAGTTTAACATCTCATTTGAAAAACAGTGCCTTCAACTGCACAGCTCCTCAGTACTGTGTCAGCAAAGAATACATGATCAACGTCTGCATTTTCGCTTCCGAGTCAGGTAGTTGAGAGTCGGGAAATTTTCACCTCAGGAGATACCTGAATGGCGGGATCTTCATTCCCAGGGATGGGTATGGGATGGAGTTGGTCCCACCGTCTCCCTGGACGCAGATGGGAGGTGGCCACAGCGGCTGCCGAGTGCTGAGGCAGGCTGTTGAAAAGGCCCACCTCAGTTCAATAGAACTTTATCCCAGTTGTTCTGCTAAATATTAGGCCATCGAGTCCTCAACATTATCACACACTTGATACATGCCAACCCATGCCCTCTACCTACACCCATGGGCCCTTATAATGCCCATGTCAACTTATTGCCAACTCATGCCAATGCTCATCACCACTTAGAACCCCCATGACAACTTAATGCCATCCCTTTTCCTTGCACATTCCAAGCCAACTCGCCCAGCATCCTCCAAGGGCAGACTTCAAGAGCCAGTTAAGATGAACCAAAATTAGGTCTAAATATTTATTACCATAAGGCATAGGAGCAGATTGGCTATTCAGCCATCGAGCATGGCTTATATCCTTATTAATCAAGAACCTATCTGTCTGAAATACACTCAGTGAATTGGCCTCCGCAGCCATCTACAGCAATGAGTTTCACAGATTCACCAGCCTCTGGCTGAAGAAATTCCTCCTCATCCCAGTTTTAAAGGATCGTCCCTTCAGTCTGAGGCTGTGCCTTTGGGTTTTAGTTTTTCCTACATCGAAGTGGAAACATCGTCTCCTCCACTCTATCTAGGCCTCTCAATATTCTGTAAGTTTCAATGTTTCATTACAGCCTTTATTGTGGTTTGAAAATGCTTTTATGCATTAAAGTCCATTCAAAACATCTAAATTCCCTCAAGTACTTAAATCCTTATATTGACTTGTATTCATAACTGCTCAAAGACAGCTAATCCATTAATAATTTCTGCCATCTGTCAAACTGTGAATTTAGGATCCCCCGAGATAACAATAGGTTGTGGAAATTAGCCATGTAAGCCCTTGAGGTAATGTCAACAAAATATTATTGAATCTGTGAAAACAGATTATTTTCAACTCTCACTGACACAGGAAACTTATTTTTTTTCAATCACGGTTGGGGATTTTAAACTGCTTGACAGTTCTACAGACATTTATGACTACTCTAAATACCAATACAAATTTCCACACTGTTGGTTAAGGTACTTGCAAAAACCCCCGGGTTTGGGTTTCTCTAATGTGAGTCACCTTTCTCCTACTGGTGATAAGGGGGTATGTCAGAAATGGGTGAGGGACTTCTGAATCCAGGTCCAGCCCACCACTTTTAAAGCCCGTGCAGTGAAAATCCGGGCACAAGTCTCGAGTTAGGTGTGGATTGAAGCTTTATTTTAACAATGCTCCCATTGAACCAAAGTAATTTGACTACAATTTTCAGGTCCATTTCAAGTGGCATGAATTAATAGTTTCTGAATTAATGAAGATACTGGAGAAAAGGAAGAGACAATTATGATGAGAAGGACATCAAACATAACATGCTTTCCACTCACGGTTAATTTGCTTCCAAGCGAGTTCCAGAGGGTCTTGGTCAGAGTAGCCACATCCAATGACTGTCGGATCCATTTGTCCAGATCTATAAAAGTCGCAAGTGCATCAGTAATGGGTTTTGTCTCCGGATTCTGGAAATGAAAAGAAAGAGGAAAAACACCTGAGGAGTTAAACTGAACTTTTAACTTACTAATCCATTCCACCCGAGATCACCATATGTAAAACACCCCCAGTCTCCTCTGTACCCCGGGAACCAATCCTGTCCTGGTCTTGCAGCAACAGGCTCTGCCGGAGAGGTTTTAAATTGAAAGTGGATAAATATTTGAAAAATAAGAGTTGAAATATAATGGCGAGAAGCCAGGAGATTAGAACTAAGTTGATAAGCTAACTCATGCAGCCTACATGGTGAGCAAATACTTTTTTATTCTAACTTTGGCTAAAAATGCCCATGTATGGTGTAGGCTTTCAAATAAGTGCTGGAGATTCAGAATTAGTGGCCATGGGGCACAAGATGGGGTTTCACCAGGAGACATTCAATGAAGGAAAGACTGAGATGTAAGGAGTTCTTTAAATAGTGATCCATAAAACATAGACCGCCTCAAAAATAATCTTTTAAAGTCACCTTTCTGAATAAATGTTCACCTTGATCTGTAACATTAACTCTGTTTCTCGAACCTCATATACTGCCAGATCTGCCCAGCATTTTCTGTTTATATTACTTTTAAGGTCTCTGTTCATTTTAAAGGAGCAGATGGTGAAATGTGGAAATTACAGTACAATATGTGTGCATGAGTAGCTGACGCATGTATTTGATTGTCATCTGTTTACTTTTAAATAAAGGATTAATTCATTTTAAACAAATAGGTTAATCTTGGTCAAAACTGAAGGTAGAGGAATGTAATAACAAGTTAAATGTTCATCCTTTAAGATCAAACAGTACTTTCCAGCTTACAAATATGCTGTCATAGACTTGAATCTCTTAATAAATTTACCAACAAAGGTGATTAATGCTTAGAACAAAGAATGTGTCTAGCTGTCACTTTAACATGCTAAGAAACCATAATGCAAAGTATTCTGAAATCGGCAATTTGTCTCATGTTCATTATCAGTCCAGGCAGGCCTCCTGATTATTAATACATTTTATTGTTGTACCATTTAACTCTTATACAGGGTATGAAGGACATCTATAAAGGTCGCAAGTGCATCAGTAATGGGTTTTGTCTGGGCCAACAATTTGTTCATATAACAAGATAACACATACCAGTGTTATAAGCCTACTCAAGGTGACTCAAATAATACTGCCAACACTAAGGATGGAATTTTCCAGCCCTGTGGTCACGGAAAATATGGCGAGCCAGCCAAAAGTCTACCGACATCGGTGGGACTGGAAGATCCCGTCGGCAGGCAGGGCTGGAAAATTCTGACCCTACTCACACTCTGGCCAGGAGCAACAGTTCTTCTCATATTTACCAACACACTTGCATTGCACAGTAAGTTCTGCAGGTGGTTTTTAATATTAAAATACAGATGGGCAAGTTCTCCATCTCTCTCAACATCATGGGTGGGGGGGGGGGGCAGTTCCTGTTGGTCTTCCCAAGAACTTTATATCTGCCTCACTGGTTATGGCTCTGTGGACAGTGCAATGCTGGAGTAGTCTGAGATTTCAGTCTCATCTGGATTTCACCATTTGTCTGAAGCTACTTGCAATCAAGTTCAGATTACTCAATTAGGCAGCATTTCATCTCCTGGTTATATTCAAAAGCTGAAATGGGATAAGCTTCCTTGGAAAAAGATAACTGTAAAATTTCTGCAATTGGTATGCAAACTTCTGGTACAAGACTATTTCCTTTCCCATTGGCTTTTTGCAACATCTACAAGAGAAGTGACTTAACACCTGGATAACATTCAATGCATCCATGTACTAAAGTCCATTAACAATGCCAAGACAAATAAACCTAAAGCTCACTTTTAATCATAAACTCATAACGTTTTACAGCACAGAGAAACGCCCTTCGGCCCATCATATCTGTGCCGGCCGTTAAGCACCTCTATTCTCATCCCATTTTCCAGCACTTGGTCCATATCCTTGTATGCTATGACATTTCAAGTGCTCATCCAAATGCTTCTTAAAAGTGTGAGAATTCCCGCCTCCAAAACCCTTTCAGACAGTGGGCTCCAGATTCCCACCACCCTCTGGTTTTTCCTCCAAATCTCCTGCTCCTCACCTTAAATCCACGTCCCCACGTTATTGACCCCTCGACTAATGGGAAATGTTTCTTCCAATCTACCCTATCTATATCCCTGATAATTTTGTGTATCTTGATGAGGTTCCGCCCTCACACTCTCTGCTCCAAGGAAATCAACCTATCGAGCCTTTCTTCATAGTTGAAATGCTCCAGTCCAGGCAACATTCTGGTAAAGCTCCTCTGCGCCCTTTCCAGCACAATTGCAACCTTCTCACCGAGGCGACCAAAACTGCACACAGTACTCTAGCCGAGGCCTAACGAGCATTTTATACAGCTCCATCATAACCTCCTGCTCTTATATTCTATGCCTCGGCAAGTATCCCATATGCCTTCATAAGCAGCTTGTCTATCTGTCCTGGTATCTTTGGACATGCACCCCAAGCTCCCTCTGGTGCTCTGTACTTCCTAGCATCCTACCATTCATTGTGTATTCCAATGCCTTGTTAGTCCTCTGAAAGTGCATCACCTCACACTTTTAAGGATTAAATTCCATTTGCCGCGGTTCTGCCCATCTGACCAGCCCGTCTATATCATCCTGTAATCTAAGCCTTGCTTCCTCGCTAATTACCACACCGTTAATTTTCATGTTGTCTGTGATCCTACTGATTATACCCTCCACATTCACATCTAGATCTACATTGTACACTAGAAACAAGGGACCCAGCACTGACCCCTGCATTACACCACTAAACACAGGCTTCCAGTCACAAAAACAACCTGTGATCATTACCCACTGCCTCCTGCCACAAAGCCAATTTTGGATCCAATTTGCAAAATTGCCCTGGAACCCATTGGTGGTGGTGGTGGTGGTGGTGGTGGTGGTGGTGGTGGTGGTGGTGGGGGGGGGGGGGGGGGGGGGGGGGGGGGAGGAGGGTACAGTTCTGGGTTGTTTGTTATTCTGCCATTGTTCTGTATAAAACTGAAAATGTTGAATAAAAATATTTGTTTTTAAAATATCCTTTATTGATCAAAGTCACACTGCAATGCAACAGACCTTTTTCAAACACCAGCTGAGTTTTCGGAGGACGTCAATGTATTTTTGGACCTGGAGGCGGATGGGCTCGTGAAAGACTCGGTACAGGCTCACAGAAAGCGAGGCATTTGAGGACAAATCAAGGCGAAATCCCTTCACAATTTTCTTGTTCTTTTTCCAATAGTCACTGCATATATTTCAATGATTGAAGGAAGGAGAAAATACATTAAGGATTGCAGACTTTCCAGTGCCTAATTAATCCACATTTACAATCCAAATCAAAATACTACTTGTTAATGAGGATTTTCCTACTTTCATCGACCCACACTAGATGATTTACCACAAGCCAAAGCCCTTTCATCCTACACTTATACTGGAGACCGAGCCAGAAACAAATACTAACATTATTTAAGTGGGCCCATTGTGGAGGATGGTGGAAGTGGTTGTGTTGACCTATTAAATCCCAAGAGAATAGGGGCACAATCTAATGGGAAGAAAACAGAGTCCCGTTCTGGGCTGCAGTGCCAGACTGGCACCCAGGTGGCACTGCCAAAGTGCCCAGATGCCACTGCCAGGGTGTCTGGGTGGCATCAGCAGTGCCAGGCACCCTGCCCAGAGGCCAACCAACCAGGAGTCTCCAATCACTTGGGAGAATCCCCCCCAAATGCCATTCTGCCTGGTCCCCGTTTGTGAGGACTAGTGCATGGCATCTGGCTGGGGTCTCGTTGGCAAAGTCAGTAGATCCCGGGGGCCGGTTGGATCCGGCTTAAACGTAGTTAAGTGAGGTATAGGATTATGAGCAGCAGATATCTAAATTGAGCATACTCTGACTGGAAAAAGAGAAGAAAATTGAGAAGAAGGAGTTACACGATTGGTGTTTTTAGAATTCTGAAGGGATTAAATAATGTCGACATAGCATCCTTCACCTTGTTCAGAACTGTAGAACCAGTGGACACCATTTGCACTGATAGGGGGTAAATTCAAAACTAATCTGTGAAAGTATTAATTCATTAGCAAGTGGCCAATCTTCATTACAGGCTGTCTAAGGAGATGGTGGAAACAGACAGTACTTATTCATTCAGAAAGGCATTTCAGTGATTGTAAAGCAGCTTAGCACATCCCGAGGACATGAGGAAGCACTATATTAATAGAAGGCCTTTCTTTTTCATAACCAACAGACTTACAATAATGCTTCTCATATCTCCCGTAGCTCTTCTGCTCTGGTCAGTTCTCACCTCCTGACTCAAAAGTGGGTGGGGTACGTTCTATTATTATTTTTGTGCCCCCAAGCGCTATACTAATTGTGCGGAGATCCTGTCTGTTCACCAGGGTTAGTTAAAGAACTGGTCCAACCAATTGTGTGCAGATTTTATTTTTAAGGCAATTTGAGAGACTTTCCTTTTGAATTTCTACACAACTCAATGTGAAGAAAAAAAATGCATAAACATTACAAATTAGAATGCTCTTGTGTGTTCTTAGGGGTTAACTGAAAGTTGTGTTTAATTTCCAGCTCCACTGACCTTGCTAAACGCTGAACACTTTTTTTTTTGTCTATGTTTGCACAGATTGTGTGGGTAAGAGAGGCAACTGAGGAGAGGAAGTGTTATTCTTGCGGAATCATAAATCAACCTTTGATTATGCAACCCTCTTCTCGATAATTTTTCTTTCCTTTCTATCGTGAAGCTGCTGGATCTCATTATGGTGCAGTTCTGTGCACATCTCTCCTGCAGGCCTGTTTGAATCTGGGACTAAAATGACGCTAACCATTCTCACAAAGAATATTTTCAGGTGCCTGGAACTATGGTGCATTATTCCTCCTCATCGTCCATTACCTCTCGATGGCCTTTTACCCAGCAGGTATTCTGTCCTCATCCAACACTACTCCTCCATTGTTTAGCCTGCTACAAGAACACAAGGAACAGGAGCAGACCATATGGCCCATTGAGCCTGCTCTGCCATTCAATAAGATCATGGCTGATGGTGGGTTTCAATTGCGCTTTCCTGCCCACTCCCGATATCCTTCAATTCCCAGGGAGACCAAAGATCTGTCTATTCCAGCCTTAAATGTATTCAACGTCGGAGCATCCAGAACCCTCTGGGGTGGACAATTCCAAAGATTCACAACTCTGAGTGAAGTGGTGAGGAAAGTAATGGAAGTGGTCGGACTACTTTTGCTCATTTCCATTCTGGCCTATCCACGTGCAACCAAAGCTGTTCCGGCAATGGCTCCTCTACCCATATTCTTGCCTTTGGTATAACTCAAAGATCCACCCTTCAGTGCTTTATCTTCCTCACTCGCATTCTTCCCTCTAGGATTATTGAACCAGTTTTAAGTATATTTTAAATATATTTTAAATATAAAACAAAGGAGAGAAAGGAGTTTTACTCTATAACTGACCATGCTGTACCTGAACCTGAATGTTGGTGGGACAGCGTAAAAGATATTTTGTTCCCGTCACATAAAGACTGTTAAGAGTGCTAGACTTTATAAGACAGCTATTTTTGAACTCTTTAAGTAGTGGTTAGCACTGTAGCTTCACAGCTCCAGGGACTTGGGTTCAATTCCCGGCTTGGGTGACTTGGCTGTGTGGAGTCTGCACGTTCTCCCTGTGTCTGTGTGGGTTTCCTCCAGATTCTTCAGTTTCTTCCCACAAAGCCTGAAAGATATGCTGTTAGGTAAATTGGACATTCTGAATTCTCGCTCAGTGTACCCGAACAGGCGCCGGAATGTGGCGGCGAGGGGATTTTCACAGTAACTTTATTGCAGTGTTAATGTAAGCCTACTTGTGACACTAATAAAGATTATTATAAAAATGTCCTATACTGTATAAATATGGGATTGGGTTTTCAGTTGCCTTAGCAAGTCAATAACACTTTCTCTGTTGATTATTCGTGTATAAGTTATTGAAGTAACGTAAATTAATGTTTTTTAAAATAAATTTAGAGTACCCAATTCATTTTTTCCAATTAAAGGGCAATTTAGCGTGGTCAATCCACCTACCCTGCACATCTTTGGGTTGTGGGGGTGAACCCCCCCAAACACAGGGAGAATATGCAAACTCCACACGGACAGTGACCCAGAGCCAGGATCGAACCTGGGACCTCGGCGCCGTGAGGCAGCAGTGCTACTCACTGCGCCACCATGCTGCTCGTGTAAATTAATGTTAATCTTAGTTTACTACAATTAGTCACTGGGAAATGTATCTCTCTGATTAAAAGTGGTTTCTCGATGGGATTGTAGGACTGGTAATTAAAAATTTGCTCAACTAGGTATGGATTAAGGAGTATAGTAAAAAGCGGAAAGAAGGATACTTTGCGTCTAACCTGAACTGTAGTTAATTGTTACCGAGAAGTTTCCCATTCCCCACTCATTCCTGAACTTCAAAACACAAATTCATGCACAGAAGTAAAGCAAAACACAAAGGAATGAATTAACATTCTATGTCTCCAACTGTAAAGTCACCTTAACTCTATCAATGACACGTACTGTTTTCCCTTGAACTCATACCTTGTTTGTTTTGCAATGTGTTCAAAGCCACAGAGAACAACATAGTTTGTGAAGGCTGTGAAGTACCTGAAAATAGAAAAGCAATTACTCAAGGGAGAGAAAACACACAGGCACGGTTCTGGTAGATCATCGAGTAACCAAGAGAGTAGTGGTAAAGTGCAAGAGTAGGAAGAGAAGTGGTGAAAGATGAATGATGAGGACCAATTACTCAATTATGCTGGTTTCAAAACATCTCATAGGTTCAAGAATTGATCGAGTTTGAATCGGTTTGTTTATGTAGATCAACATTACAGTTTGGAATATTTCCAATCAAACCAGATAAGATTGTGCCTTTGACAGTTCAGAGATATAGCTGAGAGGCTCCCTTGCACACCCCTAAGTTCATTTCCATCCTAGGTGACTGCCTAGAATTAGCATTCTAAGTCTTACATCACCAGATTAAAGTCCAACAGGTTTGTTTGGAGTTACTAGCTTTCTGAGCGCAGTTCCTTCATCAGGTGAGTTAAAATTAGCATTGACCTGGTTGCCCATTAATTAAGAGCCGAAGGCCTGTTGAAGGACCCCTCTGGAAAATTTGTCCCTGATGAGCAAAGCCAATGTTCGGCCTCAAATTCTTAAGTCACTGCCTGTGAAAGCAGAGTCTTTTCCCCAAGTACGAAGTCTTACAACACCAGGTTAAAGTCCAACAGGTTTGTTTCGATGTCACTAGCTTTCGGAGCGCTGCTCCTTCCTCAGGTGAATGAAGAGGTCTGTTCCAGAAACATATATATAGGCAGATTCAAAGATGCCGGACAATGCTTGGAATGTGAGCATTAGCAGGTGATTAAATCTTTACAGTTCCAGAGATGGGGTAACCCCAGGTTAAAGAGGTGTGAATTGTGTCAAGCCAGGACAGTTGGTAGGATTTTGCAGGCCAGATGGTGGGGATGAATGTAATGCGACATGAATCCCAGGTCCCGGTTGAGGCCGCACTCATGTGTGCGGAACTTGGCTATAAGCTTCTGCTCGGCGATTCTGCGTTGTCGCGCGGTCCTGAAGGCTGCCTTGGAGAACGCTTACCCGGAGATCAGAGGCTGGATGCCCTTGACTGCTGAAGTGTTCCCCGACTGGAAGGTTAACTTTAAAATAAAAATTCCCATGGCATCCGTGCTACTATTGTGGTGTTGTGGCTACAGCTGAAGTCAGGCAGGCGAGGAGGGCCTCAAAGCCTGCCTGAAATATTGGCCTCCTGGTGCTGCCATGTGGCCACCTCCAGGCAGCTAAATTTCAGACAACTGGCCTGGGATTGGGTTGAGCCAGAGAACCGGCACACTGGCCTACAAAGTGAATTTACATATTTTCCCCACATGCCACCCCCACTAGGGTCTAAAAATCCATTCTTTAATATGGGACCAAAGACATATGTAGTTGAGACCAGATGGAGATTACTGAATCATAAAATCCCTACAGTGCAGAAGTAGGCGGTTCGGGCCAACAAGTCTGCACTGCCCCTCTGAAAGAGCACCCTATCTAGGCCCCCACCTCATCCCCGGAACCACACCTAACCTGCCCATCTTTGGACTGTGGATGGAAACTGGAGCACCCAGAAGAAACCCATGCAGACACGAGGAGAACATGCTAATTCTACACAGTCACTCAAGGCTGGAAATGAACCCAGGTCCTTGGTGCTGTGAGGCAGCAGTGCTAACCACTGTGCTGCAAGGCAAGTTTCCTTCCCTAACATGCAATTCATCTGGTGCCAAACCACCAATTAGCAGATTTGCTGAATGCAATCCTGCCATGCTGAAAGTTGAACTCTCAACCTGCAGGTTGAAAGTCGAATGCGATAGCCACCAGGCTACCCTACCCAGTTAAGTTCAGTTTTGATCATCGCAAACTTTGGCACTAAATATTTAATCATTTTGATTTGCTGGGCACTTGAAACCATTAGCTAGCTCGCTTACCAAATGTAAACTCTCTTGAGCTGTTGTGTGTTTTTGAGTAGGTAGAGCTCCTTTTGGGTCAAAGAATCCAAGGTATCCGCAAGATGCAGGCAGTGTTCTTCTGATTCATTGCAGAGAGCCTCTAAACTCTCCTCCAAGACAAGGAGAGCCTCTTTCAGCTGTGGCCGATTCTTTTGATCGGAACTTTCTGAAGAAAAGTGGACACTGTTACTGGTGTGTACATAAAGAACAGTTAGGGAGGGAAACCAAAAGCTTGGCAGCAGCACAAAGCAAGTGTTATACAGGACAGCCAATATTCGGCCCAAACAAAGTCAATGGAATGAAGGGTGTATAATTGAGCAGACAATTCAGTACCATTCATTTTGTGCATATGCCCAAGACAAATTTCTACACGAGCCAGTTCCAGATTAAATGCACAACTGATACCAATGTGTGGAATTCCAATTAACCAAAAAACTATTATCTTCCCTTGTATAACATTGCAATGGACCTGTCACCTGTCCATTTTAGTTATAGAAAATCAATATAGGTCCTGCTGTATTTAATTTTCAATCCATTAATATAAATGGACAGGCATGGCAGTCGCTCCTTATTAGCACTATTCAATCCCATCAGTGCGAAACTGGGAGTCAACTTGCTGAGGAAGTGAAATGGCTAGTCGAAGGACATTTAGTTATTGGTCTTGCACTATTGAACTCCATCTCTCAGAGTTTTGCCCACTCAGTTAATCCATCCATGGAACTTTCTGCTCTCATCTACACATTTACCATGCCATCTCACTTGGATAGATGGTTCTCTAATTCCTTCATGGAGCCATTGCCAAATATGAAGAAAACCAGAGGTTCTCGAGCAAGTCACTGGGGGACACCACAAGTCACATCCAATTTGAGTATGTAACCATTATACCGACTCTGTCTCCTGCCTCCAAAGCAATTCTCACCCAAGTTTATGGGCTGCCTGAAACTCCATGTACTTTTACTTTTGTTAACTGCATGAAACCTTGTTGAATGCCTTGTCAAATGCCTTCTGGAATCCATATCAATAACATCCATAGACACTTTACCTCCTCAAAAAATTAACTTGGCTTGTTAATGTTCTGTATTTTCCAATGCCCTTCTGCTTAGTATATCACATGATCACCTGACTTCATCAGAGGCACATGGGAGATTTCCCTCTCTCTTGCATCTTAGACTGTGGGCCCGATCCAATGGCCATGCTGGGCCCAAATAGCAGCTCGTCGCAGCGCAGCGTGGCCAATAAAAGTCGGGAGACCCTGCTCTCAACACCTCCCGATTTGGCAAGACGTTGCGATGTAAATCCCGCCCATTTTAGCAAATCTGTATATTAGAGCGAGACTGCTAGGTCAGGGGCTTCAGAGATCAGGACGCCATTTTAAAATGGCACCCCGATCTCGTGCCGCACTGAGTTCCAGCGAGCGGAACTCCTCAGTGCAGAAAACGGGGCGGTGTGGTGCCTCCGTCGCGCATTCCCCGCTGAGCCCCTTATTTAATGTGAGTGGCATTGTACAGACATGTGTTTCTCGCCGCTGTGAGCACTGGAAAACTCACGGCTAAACGCGCTCGCTATGGGACTTTGTTCCCATTTAGTTGAATCACGCCCAGCCAGAAAGCAACAACCCTGCAATAAACTCTCATAACTGGTTAAATAACCTACGGTGTGACAACCTGGTTATCCTTTGTCTATACTGTAAGTTAAAGTAAACCCGCGCAAATATAACATTAAACATAACTTAACTGTTACAAATCCATACTGGTGCTCTCTGATCAACTCATTTTTCCAAATGCTCAGTCCTTCTGTCCATCGCAGCAGATTCTAGTAATGCACATTATTCAACCACAATTACAGTCACAGAGTCAGAGGCTTCCAGCATGAAAAAAGGCCCTTCGGCCAACTTGTCCATGCCACCCAGTTTTTACCACTAAGCTAGTCCCAATTGCCCACATCTGGTCCATATCCATCTATACCCAGCTTTCCCATATAACTGTCTATAGAGACAAAGGAGTAAAAATTGACGAAGGAATAAAAAAAGTTATTCAAATGTGATCCTATCCTAAGTTCAGATCCATCTAGAAAAATCAACTGTTCCCTGATTCGAGAAAATTGTTCCTGTTAGGGGGTGGCACAGTGGTTAGTGTTGCTGCTTCACAGCGCCAGGGACCCGGGTTCAATTCCGGCTTTGAGTGACTGTGTGAAGTTTGTACGTTCTCCATGTGTCTGGGTGGGTTTCCTCCCACAGTCCAAAAATGTGCAGGTTAGGTGGATTGGCCATAATAAATTGCTCCCCAGTGTCCAGGGATGTGCAAGTTAGGTCATGTGGTTACAGGGATAGGGCGGGGTGGACATGGGTAGAATGCTCCTACGAAGGGTCGGTGCAGACTCGATGTGCTGAATGGCCTCATTCTGCACTGTAGGGATTCAATTCTATGAAATAACACCAAGACTTTGTCTCCTGATGCAGTCAGATACATTTCCTGACATCTGTCCTAGATTTGCCGTCACGTCCCTCATTTCACTTACACGGCTTCCAAGATTTTCGACACCATGTTCAATCTTACAGACTTAGACAATTTTCCCTCATAATCACCACATTTTAAGATCGGAGTGACCAGCTTTTTGCTCTTGGTTCTGTTTTGAGACACTCGTGACTTCTATATATAGTCCAGGAATTCAATATTTCCCTTTCTTCCTGTTGAGCAAAACTAGATAGTCGCTGTTGTTAGCCTGCTTACCAACATTTCACGCATCCAGTCTTTGATGATCCAAGATTTCATCCAGCTAAAGATCAGTAAAATCAAAACCATTGTCTTCAGCCCTCGCTACAAAATCTGTATCCAAACCATTAATTCCATTCCCCCTCCTTGGTCACTGTCTCAGACATGGACCAGACTGTTAGTTACCTAATGGTGCAGAATTAAATTCCAATCAAAATAATATGAATACTCACTTCCATCTGTAACACTGCCTGTCTTTGCCTTTATTTGAACTCATCCCATGCCACAACCTTCAACCATGCCTTTGTCACCGTAACACTATTCCAGCCAGGCTCCCAACTTTTGAGCTTAATCAAAACTCTACTGATCATATCTTATCCCTTATCAAGTCCTATTTACATTGTTACAGTCTTCACTGTACAATAGTGGTTATTGTATCCATACACACAGCAATCACCGCACCCCCTCCCATACACGCACCCAGCTTCCCATCCCCCGACACCCCCTCTCCCCAAATCCACCACCTTACATTCCCACACCCGCCTAAACTGAGACTTCCGAATTTCCATCGGGATAGTTTTAATTCCTTCAGGATTTCACTCCTCTTTTTCTTTAGGATCTTTCCACAAAGCATCCCTGCTTCTCTCACACCCCTCACCTCAGCCACTAATACCCCAAACCTGGACCAGAACTCGTCAGTCCTCTGACTCTGATTTCTTCTACATCTTCCGACCCTCTGCCCTAACCCTGGCAGCTGTACCTTCAGCCAGTAAGGGACCAACTTTGAAATTCTCTCCCTAAATCCTATAATGCTCCACCCAAACTAGGAACATAGATCCCTCCCTTGTCTAAGATTTTGGCCTTCCCTCCTAATACCTCTTCCTTTGGGGCAGGATTCATTTTTCTCTTTTGCCTCTAAGAAATGGGGTGTCTACATAAATGCAAGTTATTCAGTATTCTAGGTGCCGTTAGAAAAAGAGCATGGTGAATTTGGTATGGGAATCATAGAATTTACAGTGCAAAAGGAAGCCATGCAGCCCATTGAGTCTGCATTGGCCCTTGGAAAGAGTACCGACTTAATCTTTTTTAAAAAATCTTTATTATTGTCACAAGTAGGCTTACATTAGCACAGCAATGAAGTTACTGTGAAATCCCCTAGTCGCCACACTCCAGCGCCTGTTCAGGTGCACTGAGGGAGAATTCGGAATGATCAAATTACCGAACAGCACGTCTTTCGGGACTTGTGGGAGGAAACCGAAGTGCTTGGAGGAAACGCGCGCAGACACTGGGAGAACGTGCAGACTCCACACAAACAGTGACCCAAGCCAGGAATCGAACCTGGGACCCTGCTGCTGTGAAACAACAGTGCTACCATGCCGCCCACTTAAGCCCACACCTTCACACTATCCCGTAACCCAGTAACCCCACCTAACCTTTTTGGACATTAAAAGGGTTGGAATAGCAGAATACGAGATCAAAGATGTTGGGTTAGAGATCGAGAGTTGGGTGCAGCGAGAACCCCCTGTGACAGAGATTATCTTAATTTAGGAATACAATGTAGCACCCTAACTGTTAACCCACAAATTTTAAGTTTTAATAGGTGACAAATTTATACAGAAGCAAATTTGTGTTGCTGCTGCATGATGTGTTGGGTGCTCTGGATCCGTGGAACACATACAGGCCACCAACACTTAAAATAGTGCAACACTATTTTATTCAGTCAGAAACTGTTGAACATACTTTCACTGTGAGTTAACACGATATTAGATTGAACTAAAGACCTATGCCTTGTCCTAACCAGTCTATGCACTCAGCACATGGTGAAGATCTGTGCTGCAGGCTGTGAGCTCTGTCCTACTAGGAGGCTGCAGCTCGAATGAGCGGGAACTCTGATGCCCCCTGTCTTTATAGTGCGCGTGCTCTAACTGGTGATTGGCTGCGGTGTTGTGTGTGTTGATTGGTCCCGCTGTGTGTCCATCAGTGTGTGCATCTGCACCATGATATACTGGTGTATATTATGACATCCCCCCTTTTATAAAAGAATGTAAATGTGTGGCAATAAATAGTGTATGGTGAGAATGTTCCTAACGACTTCCGGTTGCGGCTATGCCTAGGTAGGTCGCACGTTCGGCAGCTCCCGCCGGGAACGGACTTTTGGGCTCTCCAGAGGGGCCCCAACAGCAATTGTTCGATGGCTTCCAGTGTGGGAAGGTGACAGCAGGGTCCCCCCGACATTATATGGATTGGACCAGGAGTGGAGCGGTGAAAAAAGTGATCTTGGGGCAGCGAAAAGTGCGAGGGAGGAAAAGCAAGATGGCGACGGGTGGAGACCAAGCAGCATGGGCGCTGTGGTCGCAGGAGTTTCTTAAATGCTGCTTTAAGGAGCTGAAGACAGAAATGCTGGTGGCGATTCAGAAGCTTGTGGAGACCCAGAAGGCCCAAGGGGCGGCGATCCGGGAGGTGCGGCAAAAAGCCTCGGAGAACGAGGATGAGATCTTGGGCCTGGAGGTGAAGGTGGAGGCGCACGAGGCGCTGCACAAGAGGTGGGTAGAAAAATTTGAGGTCCTGGAGAATAGGTCGAGGAGGAAGAATCTTCGGATTCTGGGTCTCCCAGGAGTGGAGGGGCCCGATGCCGGGGCATATATGAGCACGATGCTCAATTCGCTGATGGGCGCGGGAGCTTTCCCGAGGCCCCTGGAGCTGGATGGGGCTCACCGGGTCCTGGAAAGGAGACCCAAAGCCAACAAGCCGCCAAGGGCTGTAGTGGTGAGGTTCCACCACTTTATGGACAGAGAGTGTGTCCTGGGATGGGCCAAAAAAGAGCGGAGCAGCAGGTGGGAGAACACAGAGATCCGAATTTACCAAGATTGGAGTGCGGAGGTGGCTAAGAGGAGAGCTGGTTTCAATCGGGCTAAGGCGGTGCTCCATCGGAAGGGGGTGAAGTTCGGTATGCTACAGCCAGCACGATTGTGGGTCACGTTCCAAGATCGGCACCACTATTTTGAAATGCCCGATGAGGCATGGAACTTTATACAGACTGAAAAGTTGGACTCAAATTGAGGGTTTGTCGTGGGAGGATGTTTACTGTGTTCACTGTGTTTATTACATTTGGGGAATGTTCTTTTGGTTTGAGTGCTGGGTGGGGATGGGTGAATGGATTTGATGTGGGAGCTGTGGGAGAGTGTGGGCGTCTGTGTTGGAGGGGCAGGCCCCCGTGGAGGAAGAGGGGGAGCGGAGGCCCGGGGATGGGGAGTTGGGGTAAGGCCGCAAAAAGGAGCTACGCCAGAGGGGGCGGGGCCGGCTCAGGAAAGCGCGGGCTTTTTCCCGCGTTAGGGAAGGACGGGGGTGGGGCCGGTGCTGGAGAGGAGCGCACATTGACTGCCAAGGGGAGGGGGGATTCTCACACTGGGAGGTCGATGGAATGGCGGGAGAGGCCGGGGACAGCAGGAGTCAGCTGACTTACGGGAGTGTTATGGGGGGAGCAAAATGGCTAGATCTGGATCTAGCGGGGGAAGTGGGGGGGGGGGGGGAACAGGGTTGCTGCTGCATTGGCCAAAGGGGAGCTGGAAGTAGGAGAGGTGGTCGGGGCGGGGGTCCGCCGCCTGGGGGACTGGAGGGTGCAGGAGGCGCGGGCCCGTGGCTGGCCTAGAAAAGGAGATGGCTAGTCGGCAGGGGGTGGGGTGGGCGAGAAGCCCCCCAATCCGGCTGATAACTTGGAATATGAGGGGCCTGAATGGGCCGGTCAAGAGGGCCCGGGTGTTCGCGCACTTAAAGGGACTGAAGGTAGACATGGTTATGCTCCAGGAGACACATTTGAAGGTGGCAGATCAGGTTAGGTTGAGAAAGGGATGGGTAGGGCAGGCCTTCCATTCAGAGCTGGATGCGAAGAACAGAGGGGTTGCAATACTGGTGGGGAAGCGGGTGTCGTTTGAGGCAATGAATATTGTAGTGGATAATGGAGGTCGATATGTGATGGTGAGCGGTAGGTTGGAGGGGGTGCGGGTGGTACTGGTGAATGTATATGCCCTGAATTGTGATGATGCCGGATTTATGAAACGCATGCTGGGTCGGATTCCGGATCTGGAGATAGGAAGCTTGATAATGGGGGGGGGGGGGGGGACTTCAACACGGTGCTGGACCCAGCACTGGATCGCTCTAGGTCCAGGACGGGTAAGAGGCCTGCTGCGGCCAAGGTGCTCAGGGGGTTTATGGACCAGATGGGGGGAGTGGATCCATGGAGGTTTGTCAGGCTTCTTTTCCCACGTCCATGGAGCCTACTCCCGGATAGATTTTTTCATTTTGAGTGGGGCTCTAATCCCGAAAGTGGAGGGAACGGAATGTTCGGCCATAGCCATCTCGGACCACGCCCCGCATTGGGTGGAGCTGGAGTTGGGGCAGGAGAGGGACCAGCACCCGCTGTGGCACCTTGATGTGGGACTGTTGGCGGATGAGGAGGTGTGCGGGCGGGTGCGGGGGTGCACTGAAAGATATTTGGAGGCCAATGACAACGGGGAGATGCCAGTGGGGGTAGTCTGGGAGACTTTGAAGGTGGTGGTCAGGGGAGAGCTAATCTCCATTAGGGCCCACAGGGAGAAGAGAGAGGGGAGTGAGAGGGAGAGGTAGGTGGGGGAGATTTTAAGGGTGGACAGGAGGTACGCAGAGGCCCCCCGAGGAGGGGCTACTCAGGGAGCGATGGGACCTCCAGACGGAGTTCGACCTGTTGACCACGGGGAAAGCAGAGGCACAGTGGAGGAAAGCGCAGGGTGTCATGATATTCAAACACACATCACAACACACACATCATGATAGACAGACCAATTAGCACACATAACACGACAGCCAATCACAGACAAGGGCAGAGACAGCATAAGACAAGAAACACGACACCTGGTGGTCAGTCCATCTGGAGACAAGGACAAGGACAGGACCTGATTAACAAGACACTCAGAGAATCACCACATGCGGAGTACCAAGACAGATCTGTAAATAACAAGTTGGAATAAAACTGCGTTGTACCAATTGCAACCGTGTTGGTTCATCTGTACCTCAGAGCACCCAACTCCACATGATACCAGTGAGTGGATCGATACTTGCCGGCAAATCTGCCATCCTGAGCCATGGACATCAACAACAAACCGCAGCCGTTGCAAGTCGCTGGGAACCTGGGCACCAATTGGAAGCTCTTCAAGCAGCGATTTGAACTGTACATGCGAGCCAACGAAAAACAGGGTGCCTCGGACGAAACAAAGATTGCCATGCTCCTCACTACCGCAGGCCAGCACGCCATCGATGTATATAACTCCTTGGTGTTCGCGGAAGGCGAGAACCAATCTAAATATGACACGGTCCTCCTCAAGCTCGACCAGCACTTCAACGTTGAGGTAAATGAAAGCTTTGAGAGGTATATCTTTCAGCAACGCCTGCAAGGTAAGGATGAGCTCTTTCAACCCTTTCTGACGCACCTCCGCATACTCGTGCAGTCCTGCGGTTACGGCAACACCTCAGAGTCCATGATCCGGGACCAGGTCGTTTTTGGCGTTGCCTCCAGTGGCCTACGCCAGCAGCTTCTTAAACGTATGAGTAAGGGGAGAAGGCGAGTCGGATGCTGGCACACCAGCTTCGTAAGAGGGAGGCAGCGAGGGAGTTTGGTGGAGTTAAGGATAGAGGGGGGAATACGGTGCGGAGTGTGGTGAGAAGGTATTTAGGGACTTCTATGGGGATCTGTACAGGTCTGAGCCCCCAGCGGGGGAGGAGGGGATGCGACGATTCTTAGATCAGCTGAGGTTCCCGAGGGTGGAGGAAGAGGAGGTGGCTGGTTTGGGGGCGCCGATTGGGCTGGAGGAGCTGGTTGAAGGATTGGGGAGCATGCAGGCGGGGAAGGCCCCGGGGCCGGATGGGTTCCCGGTTGAATTCTACAGGAAATACGTGGACCTGCTGGGCCCGTTGCTAGTGAGGACTTTCAATAAGGCGAGGGAGGGGGTGACCTTGCCCCCGACAATGTCTAGGGCGCTGATTTCTTTGATGATTAAGCGGGACAAGGATCCACTCCAATGTGGGTCGTATAGACCGATCTCGCTCCTCAATGTTGATGCTAAGTTGCTGGCAAAGGTGCTGGCTACGAGAATTGAGGACTGTGTCCCGGGGTGATCCATGGGGATCAGACGGGATTTGTGAAGGGTAGGCAATTAAATACAAATGTGCGGAGGCTCCTCAATGTGATTATGATGCCCCCGGTGGAGGGGGAAGCGGAGGTAGTGGCAGCTATGGACGCGGAGAAGGCCTTTGACCGGGTGGAGTGGGAGTATCTTTGGGAAGTGTTGCGCAGGTTTGGGTTCGGGGAGGGGTTCATCAGCTGGGTCAGGCTGCTTTATAGAGCCCCAGTGGCGTGTGTGGCTACGAATCGGCGGAGGTCGGAGTACTTTCGGCTATACCAGGGGACAAGGCAGGGGTGCCCCCTGTCCCCCTTGTTGTTTGCACTGGCAATTGAGCCTCTAGCCATGGCACTGAGGGAGTCCAGGAAATGGAGGGGACTGGTCCGAGGGGGGGGGGGGAAGAGGAACACCGGGTGTTGTTGTATGCTGGCGACCTGTTGCTGTATGTGGCAGATCCAGTGGAGGGGATGGCGGAGGTCATGCGGATCCTAAGGGAGTTTGGGGACTTTTCGGGGTATGAACTCAACGTGGGGAAGAGCGAGCTCTTTCTGGTTCATTCAGGGGACCAGGGAAGGGGGATAGACGAGCTACCGCTGAGGAGGGCTAGGAGTTGGGGGGCCCTGCACAAGCTCAATTTGACATGGTTGGTGGAGCAGATGGAGGAGGATTTTAAAAGATGGGATATGCTGCCACTCTCACTAGCGGGTAGGGTGCAGTCGGTCAAAATGACGGTCCTCCCGAGGTTTCTCTTTGTGTTCCAGTGCCTTCCCATTATGATCCCCAAGGCCTTTTTCAAACGGGTAAGCAGATGCATCATGGGTTGTGTGAGCGAATAAGACCCCGAGGGTGAAGAGAGTGTTTCTGGAGCATAGCAGGGACAGGGGGGGGCTGGCGCTGCCGAATTTGTGTGGCTATTATTGGGCAGCCAATGTGGCGATGATCTGTAAGTGGGTAAGGGAGGGAGAGGGGGCGGCGTGGAGGGCGCTGGCGACGGCACCGCTGCCGTTCTCGCCGACAAGGTACACCACGAGTCCGGTGGTGGCGGCGACGTTGAAGATCTGGGGGCAGTGGAGGCGACACAGGGGCGAGGTGGGAGCCTTGGTTTGGTCCCCGATTCGGGAGAATCATCGGTTCGTCCCGGGAAGGATGGATGGGAGGTTTCGGAGCTGGCATCGGGCAGGGATTAGAAGAATGGGGGACCTGTTCATCGATGGGACGTTTGCGAGCCTAGGGGCGCTGGAGGAGAAGTTTGGGCTACCCCCGGGAAATGCTTTCAGGTACATGCAAGTGAGGGCATTTGTGAGGCGGCAGGTGAGGGAATTCCCGCTGCTCCCGGCACAGGGGATTCAGGACAGGGTGATTTCGGGTGTATGGGTTGGAGAAGGCAAAGTTTTGGCGATTTACCAGGAGCTGAAGGAAGAGGAGGAGGCCTCGGTGTAGGAGTTAAAGGGCAAGTGGGAGGAGGAGCTTGGGGAGGAGATAGATGAGAGTCTGTGGGCTGATGCCCTGAGAAGGGTTAATTCTTCCTCCTCTTGCGTCAGGCTCAGCCTAATACAGTTCAAAGTTACTCACAGAGAGCATATGACAGGGGCGAGGTTGAGTAGGTTCTTTGGGATGGAGGACAAGTGTGGGAGGTGCTCAGGAAGCCCGGCAAATCACGTCCATATGTTCTGGTCGTGCCCAGCGCTGGATGGGTTTTGGAGGGGTTTTGCGAGGACTATGTCCAAGGTGGTGAAAGCCCGGGTCAAGCCGAGCTGGGGGTTGGCATTATTTGGGGTAACGGACGAGCCGGGAGTGCAGGAGGCGAAAGAGGCCCGTATTCTGGCCTTTGCGTCCCTGGTAGCCCGGCGGAGGATTTGGCTATTATGGAAAGATGCGAAGCCTCCTAGTGTGGAAGCTTGGATCAATGACATGGCAGTGTTCATCAAGCTGGAGAGGATAAAGTTTGCCTTGCGAGGGTCTGTGCAGGGGTTCCTCAGGCGGTGGCAAACGTTCCTAGACTATCTCGCTAGGAGGAGGTCAGCAGCAGCAGCAGCAGCAGCAGCAGCTCAGGGGCGGGGGAGGGTATTTGGGTGGGTGGGGGGGGGGGGCTTCCCTATTGGTGCTTTTAAATGTCATATGGGGGGTTATTGTATATGGGGGAAATCCAATGTATAATTTTTGATTGTTGTGTTCTTGTTTCTTTCTTTTTGTTGGGGGGGGGCGGTTTGTTGAAAATCTGTTGAAAAATTTGAATAAATATATATATTTTTTTAAAAAGAGAATGTTCCTAACTACGTGTGGGGTGCGAACACATATTTACAGGACTACGTACATGAGAACTAAGCTATTTACATGGGAAGGTGCCTGGTGCAGAGAAGCAGTATGCAACAAGAATAACGAGATCAACACTAGATACAAACCAGTAAACGATCAAATAAAGCAACGAAACAGTTCAGAAAGTCTATAAGTCCGCAAAGTTCAGAAATTAAGTCTCTGAGGTGAGCGACAAATTCTGGTTGACCGTCTCAAGGGTGGCACACCACTCATCGTCTGGATCGATGCTGTATACCGATAGAAGCTGGATTCTTTGCTTCGGGGACACCTTGTTATTTGTAATGATACCGACTCGAAAAGGCGCCTTCGGGTCCTCGGTGTCAATGTTGGGTAGTAGGTCTGCATCGGACTCGGTGACCGTGGGTTGAATGGCCCGGACATTCCTGCGAGGCGGCGGCGGGCAGACGCTGTCCATTTTGCAGGATGACGGTATGCTGGTGGAAGGCAGATCACTTGCAGGTAGGTCTAAGAAGTTCTAATATCCCTCAACTCCTAGTATCATGATGTGTTGGGTGCTCAGGATCCGTGGAACACATACAGGCCACCAACACTTAAAATAGTGCAACACTATTTTATTAAGTCAGAAACTGTTGAACATTATTTCACTGTGGGTTAACACGATATTAGATTGAACTGAAGACCTATGCCTGTCCTAACCAGTCTATGCACTCAGCACATGGTGAAGATCTGTGCTGCAGGCTGTAAGCTCTGTCCTACTAGGAGGCTGCAGCTCGAATGAGCGGGAACTCTGATCTTTATAGTGTCTTTATAGTGTGTGTGCTCTAACTGGTGATTGGCTGCGGTGTTGTGTATGTTGATTGGTCCCGCTGTGTGTCCATCAGTGTGTGTATCTGCACCATGATATACACTGCACATTCTTGTTAAGGATCAACAAAACACCAAAGGCATCTTCCAATTTCATCTCAGTTAACATTAGGCTGAGCCTGACGCAAGAGGAGGAAGAATTAACCCTTCTCAGGGCATCAGCCCACAGACTCTCATCTATCTCCTCCCCAAGCTCCTCCTCCCACTTGCCCTTTAACTCCTACACCGAGGCCTCCTCCTCTTCCTTCAGCTCCTGGTAAATCGCCAAAACTTTGCCTTCTCCAACCCATACACCCGAAATCACCCTGTCCTGAATCCCCTGTGCCGGGAGCAGCGGGAATTCCCTCACCTGCCGCCTCACAAATGCCCTCATAAAAGTATAAACATCACCATTTTTTTCCCCCAACATTATATTACTTTAGTTGCATCCATCATCCTCCTTAAATCGCCTTACCTTTTGGATGCCAGAGTTTTGTTTTTTGTCCCGGTATACGTTTAAAGATTACAGGCTACTAAAGGTTCTGAGCGAATTAAATCTCTCTGGCAACAGGGTTCTCTTTGACTCCATCTTAAATTACTTTAAGCTGACCCAACAACTGACAGTTACTTACCAGTCTTCACAAGAGGCCGCAGAATGTGAGTTTTCAGATCAGTCACTGAGTTTTTGAAGGACTGTTCCAACTTAAATAGGTAGGCGGCTTCCCTTTGGCATTTCTCCTTTAGGTAAAACAAATATCAAGAGTTTCTATTTTCATGGAGAAGATCAAGGTCCAGAGGGCCGAAAATCACACTTAGCCTGAAGAAAGTTAAAATAGTGGTCGAGATAATTCCCAATTTGACATTATATTGTAGACGGTGCTCAGGAGTCCCACTGTTTTGAGGATCTGGGGAAGAACGAGAATACAGGGAGAAGGAAGAGCAAATAGCACTTTTGAGGTTTAGAAGAAACAGAGGAAAGATTAAAGGAGCAGATTGGACACAATCTAAACGGATGGGAACAGAGTCCCATAACGAGCGCTCGGTACCCATTTGGGTAGACTCTGGGCCTCAGCGGGGAACTCACCGACGAGGCCGTACTTAGTCCCGTTTTCTGCACCGAGGAGCTCCGCTCGCCAGAAATTCACAGTACAGAAGGAGATCGGGATGCAAATTTTAAATGGTGCCCGATCTCGATCCCCCGATGCGATCCCCAAATCCCTAACACCTATAAGGGGATCCTCAGGCACCACCCTGCACCCGTGCATGGCACCCCAGGCCCTATCCCTGTCATGGGAAAGATGCCAGCTTGGAACGTTGATACTGCCAGCCTCGTACCCTGGCAGTGCCCTTGCCAGCTATCAGTGCCAACTGGGCATCTTGGCAGTACCAGGGCCAAGGTGCCCAGGTGGCACCAGAGTGCCAGGATGCCACCCTGCCCAGAGGGAAAGCACCCGAGGCGTCTAATCCTGTGGGAGACCCCCACAAGTGCCATCCTGTCTGGTCCCCATTTGTGGAGACCAGCAATGAACCCAAGGTCTCCAAGGGGTTAGATGCCAATGCCTTGGTTAGATCGTGGGAGTGCATTTTAGAGTGAGACGAGCTGTCTCATTCCAATGTGCAGATGTGCTAAAAGGTGAACCGCCCACAATGAGCAAGAATTAACGTCGCAACGTCTTGCGAGAACGCGTTGGATCTTACGAGGCATAGCGAGCAGGGTAGATCCCAGAAGAGGGATCTCCCGGCAGTGTCGCGCCGTGCTGCCTTTTGTGAAGTGGACATGTTAAATGAAACTGCAACCAGTTAACATGCAACTCTTAGTAGGTGAAAACCAGTATGGAGGAAGTCATTTTATTCTCAAGTTAATTTTGAAACACTTCAGTAGTTTCCCCTTATACTCTGCAAAATATCTCGCTATCAGTTATGAAGTCGCCTCACAGGAAGTGTGGGATTAAGCAGATGGACATCAGCAAATGCATAACGGCAGGATTGGTATTTTGATTGGAAAGGTGGAACAAAGGGGGCTGGATTCTCCAAAAATGGGGCTATGTCTCCACGCCAGCGTAAACACACTGGCGTTTCACTCTTGATTTTCCTTAAAAAAGTCAAGGTTATGATTTCCGCGCAATGATTGATTCTCTGCCCCCACGCCAAACGCGATTTCGGCGTGGGGCTGCGGAGTATCCCGCCAGGGTCCTCATAATTTGAGAGATGTTGCAGCATACACAATTTCACTTGAGAAAGTAAAAGGAATAGAGGAATGTAAGTTTCCTTGTTCAGGAGTCAACAAGAACAAAGAGTCATTAAAGTTAGTGCTCGGGAAGGTATAAAACATAATAAAAAGGCAAATGAATGCTTGCTTGTTTCTCACGGTAGTTAGAATGCAAAGTAAGGACTTGCGTTTCAGTTGCACAAAACCCTCGGTCAAACCACATCTGGAATATTACAGTTCTGAGCATCAACCGCAGGGCAGAAATATTTAAAGGGTCACATAGCAGATTCATCAGAATTATACCAGGGCTGAAAGAGTTACATTGAGGGCCAGTTGTCTAAAGAAGTTATGTTTTCCCTCGAGTTTAGCAAGAGTGAGAAGTGGTCAGATCACTAGAATAAAGTCAGATCGGGTCAGGGCCCTTTCCTGTTCTTGCATTCAATTTTTAAAAAAAGTTCAGAAACACCTTCAGATGTGGGACAAATGGTAAGAGTCTTGGATGGTTCTTCAATTTACCTTAATCTCCGGTCCCAATCCGAGGGCTTCTTTGGAGCTTGATGCAGACTTTGAGAAAGATGTACTCCAATTTCTGGAAAATCTGCTCCTCTGTGACAATGTGTCTGAACCGGGCTGCTGGATGGGACAGTTTGAGTCCATTCTGCGGCTCAACTGAATATCAGAATCTCCATCTTCCTCAACAGATTGTTTTCAAGACAGCTTACTGGTTAAATAAAAAAGGAAAACCTAAGTATTGCAAATCAAGCACTATTTTCTCCCTTTTCTCTAAAGGGGTGAGATTCATCGTAATGAGATTCATTGAGAAACTTTCAGACATTTATTAAATTATCCCTAAATGGTGGCATGCATCAGCGCCAGCCAAGCTTTACGCATGTGTTGGTTACCTCAGGGATTTAACTGGCTAACACCACAAAACTTATAATCGCAGCCCTCTGCTTGTCCATCTATTCAATTTCTCAATTTCATGGCATCCGAATCCCAAGTACCGGAGAGTAATTGAAAATTGGCAAGTGCGGCCACAGATGATGAAATGTTTATGTCGCAAGGTGCTTCGCAGCTAAATGGGCCAGACTCAAGTGGGAAGAAGAGAAAAATTGGGAAAGCTTTGTGGAGTGTTATCAAGGATGGAGCTGTAGGAAGAAAAAGGGAGATTGTACACAACTGTAGAGAATATAGAACATAAAACAGTACAGCACAGAACAGGGCCTTCAGCCCTCAATGTTGTGCCGAGCATTGTCCCAAACCAAGATCAAGCTATCCCACTCCCTGTCATTCTGGTGTGCTCCATGTGCCTATCCAATAACCATTTTGAAAGTTCCTAATGTGTCCGACTCCACTATCACAGCAGGCAGTCCATTCCACACCCTAACCACTCTGAGTAAAGAACCTACCTCGGACATCCCTCCTATATCTTCCACCATGAACCTTATAGTTATGCACCCTTGTAACAGCTACATTCACCCGAGGAAATAGTCTCTGAACGTTCACTCTATCTATCCCCCTCATCATCTTATAAACCTCTATTAAGTCGCCTCTCATCCTCCTCCGATCCAAAGAGAAAAGCTCTAGCTCCCTCAACCTTTCCTCATAAGACCTATCCTGCAAACCAGGCAGCATCCTGGTAAATCTCCTTTGCACCCTTTCCAATGCTTCCACATCCTTCCGATAGTGAATTGACCAAAACTGCACACAATACTCCAACCAGGGTCATGTACAGTTGCAGCACAACCCCGCGGCTCTTAAACGCAAGCCCCCCGTTAATAAACGCTAACATACTATAGGCCTTCTTCACGGCTCTATCCACTTAGGTGGCAACTTTCAGAGATCTATGGACATGAACTCCGAGATCTCTCTGCTCCTCCACATTCTTCAGAACCCTGCCGTTAACCCTGTAATCCGCATTCAATTTTTTTCTCCCAAAATAAATCACCTCACACTTATCAGGGTTAAACTCCATCTGCCATTTTTCGGCTCAGCTCTGCATCCTATCAATGTCTCTTTGCAGCCTACAACAGCCCTCCACCTCATCCACTACTCCACCAATCTTGGTGTCATCAGCAAATTTACTGACCCACCCTTCAGCCCCCTACTCCAAGTCATTGTCTAAAATCACAAATAGCAGAGGACCCAGCACTGATCCCTATGGTACACCGCTGTTTAACTGGTCTCCAGTCTGAACATTTTCCACCCACCACCACCCTCTGCCTTCTATGTGATAGCCAGTTACTTATCCAATTGGCCAAATTTCCCACTATCCCACAGCTCCTTACTTTCTTCATGAGCCAACCATGGGGAACCTTATCAAACGCCTTACTAAAGTCCATGTATACGACATCAACTGCTCTACCTTCATCTACACACTTCGCCACCTCCTCAAAGAACTCAATCAAACCTGAGAGAGGAAGATGATTTGATGGGTCTGTCACCAATGGCAAAGCATGGTGGGGAGGGTTAGAAGGGCAGAAGTGTGAGATCCACGATGTTGGGTTAGAGATCACGAGTTGGATGGAGCAAGACCATGGAAGAGACAGAAGCTGAAATAATGGTCAATTAAAATACCTATTTATTTTACCTATGAATCTAGAACATCTTTGCCTTGAAGTTTTAAATTGTCACAAAAGGATCCAAACAACAGGGTTTAAGTAGGAAAGATTACCAAACCTCTGGCCTCAGTCCATATTTAGAAATTCTAGCTATACGCCAATAAGCGAAAGAAAAAAAACGGAATGCAGGAATTTTAGTAATTTTAGCATAAAAGCCTTTCAGCTCCTCGCCTGATCCAACACCAGGGGCTAGATTTTCAGAGAAGAGGTGGGAAGGTCAAGTTGGGAAACTTCCCAACTCAACAGACCTGTGTCCTTTAAATAGGCCCCCACCCTCCCATGTTTTCAATCCTGGGAGGCGGGGCAGGATGAATTCAGATCTACCGCCTCTGAGGCAGTTCAGAGACGGCCATCGAGATGAACGAGCACTGAGGCGGGTTGGTTAGAAGGCCCATCTTGGTTCTCCCAGTTGTGTTAAGGGCTGTTAGGCCCTCTAATCCTCACTCTTCACATATTCTCATCCTTACTTCGCCCTCATGCCCTCCATGCAAGGGCCTCTTAACTACCAGTTACATCCCAGTGTTGGTGACATGGTGGTGGCATTAATTGCAACACTTGAGGGTCTCAATTAGCCTGCTGGCCTTTAAGTTGCCCCTTTCCCTTCAAACCCACCAATGGGAGAAAGTCCAATGATTATTGGCAGAAACACACAAGAGAAGCCGGTTTCCTGTGCACAGTAGATTCCCATCTCAGGTGGAGATAGGCAGAGAAATGCATCCAAGCCAATTTTTAAAATGTGGTAGATAGTGGAAAATAGGGTCTCCCGAGGATCCATACTGGGGCTACTGTTAATGTGAATTGTGAATGATTTAGACTTTGGAATCAAAGTAAGATTTATAAATTTGCAAATGATGCCAAATTAAGGGATAGTTAAAACTGATTGCTGCAACAAAACTTGCAGAATCAGCATATAGTCAGCCAATGATTTCCAACATAGATATAAATAAATAAAAATAAATAATCTTTATTAATGTCAAATGCAGACTTTCATTAACACTACAATGAAGTTACTGTGAAAAGCCCTTAGTCGCCACATTCAGGCACCTGTTCAGGTACACGGAGGGAGAATTCAGAATGTCAAATTCACCTAACAGCACGTCGTTCGGGACTAGTGGGAGGAAACCGGAACACCCGGAGGAAACCCACGCAGATACAGGGAGAACAGGCAGACTCCGCACAGTGACCCAAGCGGGAGTCAAGCCCGGGACCCTAGCGCTGTGAAGCAACAGTGCTAACCGCCGTGCTACCGTGCTGCCCCACGGCAGTGCAAGGTAACGAGCAAATGGATCTGGAGTATAAATCGGTGGAATTAGCAATGCAGGTCAATAAGCATACACACACAAAAACAAGTCAAGCGTGAGAGTTTATTTCTAGAGGGATATAATTGAAAAATAAAGAATTCATGCTCAACTTTCATGAAATTGGTTAGACCACACTTGAGTGCTGTGTACAATTCTGGTCCCTTTATCATATAAAAGGATATAGAGGCATCCGAAGAAAGTACAACATTTTTTTTACAAGAATGATTCCAGAACTGCAAGATTAGCGCTATGAGGAAAGGCTGGATCTGTCTTCTTGAGAAAGACAGGGCTGAGGAGTGATGATCTAACAAAGGTCTTTAAAACAGAAGACAAATGAAGTAGGTTTCCTTTTGGGGGAATTACCTAAAAATAAACTAAGGACCATCAATACAAGATGGACATCAAGAAATTAAATTGGGAATTCTGAAGAATTATTTTGCACAGGGATCAAAAGTTCATGTGGATATTATAGATTTATTAAAGGAAGCTAGCTAAAAATATGAGGGGGCAGCGAGTAGAGGGTTACGTTGATCGAGTTAGCGAAGGATGTGCAAGATTAATATTGTGCAAGAGATTCAAACCAATTGGTTGTAGCAAATCTCTTACTGCCATCCAGCAGAGTTTGAAAAATTAGTATTTAGGCAGCAATTTACATTTCCAAGTAGCTTATATATTATCGGCAAGGATACGAGGCGAAGTAGCTCACATAGTTCTCTTCTTACTTATCTTCGACCCTCATCTTAGTTTTGATAATAAAGCAAAGCAATCATTTGGCTTCAATCAGAATTTGCATTTGTGACTTCCAGTGGCGGCCTTCGAATGGGCGACCGCACACAGGGCGGCCAAGGCCCGAACGTGTTTGTTTTGGCCCTTTTCACCCACATTTTGGGTAGATTTGGCAGAAAAGTGGAGCGGAGAGTGTAAGGGAAAAAGTTCTCCCCTGGATTGGCATGTTTACTGGCTATCAGACCTGACAGAAAACAGTGCGGGATCTGGCTAAGGAGATGGAGGAGATGACTCGTGGCGCAGCACAAATTGTGAAAATGGTGTTGCGGGCAGGGCCATCGTTGACAGGAAAGCCTCAGATGGAGCAATTGATGAGCTTCAACAAGGAGGATTTTCGGCAGCAGAGGAAGGAAATGCAGAGCGACTGGTCAAAGGCGATTGAGGGGGCAGTGGCCCATCTTCATGGGTCTCAGGTTCGGGTGGAAAAGTGTCTCAAAGCACAGGGGGTGATGATCCGTGAGGTGGAAAAGGTGGTGTCCGACCAGAGTGACCGGATTGTGTCCTTGGAGGCGGACGTGGAGATCCTGGGAGACCTATGCCACTGTGGTCGAAGGTGGAGGAGCAGGAGAATAGGCCCGGATGTCAGAACTTGCGGATTGTGTGTCTGCCGGGGGGAGTGGAGGGAACAAGTGCCACAAATTATGTTTCGAGGATGTTGGCCAGGTTGGTGTTGGAGAAAGTGTTGGACAGGGCCCCAGATTTGGGCCTGGCCCATAAGTCCTTGGTGCAGAAGCAGAGAGAAGGGGAGTCGCCGCAGGCGGTGATTGTGCGGGTGCACAGGTTTTTGGACAAGGAGAAGATCCTGAGGTGGGCCTGGGCGAAATGAGTCTGTGAATGGGAGGGCAATCAAATCCGGATCTACCAGGACATTAGAACGGAGCTGGAGAAAAGGCGAGCAGGATTCATCATGGCCAAAGCAGTGCTGTACAAGGCAACAGATTTGGTTTGGTGTGTTGTACCCCCCAGACTCTGGGTGACTTATGACGGCAGGGAATATTACTTTAGGATGCTGGAGGAGGCAAATTACTCTATCAGGGACCATAAGCTGAAAGAGAGCTGAGAGATGGGATGGGATGGAGGAGTTAAGTCCACAAAAGTTGCGATTTGTTGTTCTGGGTTGCCGATGGGGGAATATTCAAAGAAGTTGTAAGTTTGTACGGGGGGGGGGGGGGGGGGCGCAATCACTCTCCACCCCCCCCACCCCCCGACATTTGAGGTTGTGTTGTGTGTTTTTTTGGGTGATTGTCCATGTTAGGGATGTGTTATATGAGGCTTTTTGGGTTGCGTTGTTGGTTTTGATTATTTTAAGGGTTGTTAGTGGTCTGTTGCGTGTGCTAATGTGGGGTTTGTAGGGGGAAAAGGGCGGTGAACTGTGTCAGGGGGCCTTCAGGCTGGAGTCGCCATGTTAGCAAGCAATGCTGGTGAACGGGAATGTGCTGGGGGAGGAGGCCGCAATGGTTGGCCAGTTTTGTTTGGGGGGGGGAGAATGCGACGTGGCAGGTATGGAGGATGAGTGTGGGCATGGGCACGGTGGGGGGTGCCACCTTGGATTGGCCTGGTTCAGTGGGTGGGTGAGGCAGAGCTGAAAGGGGTGTGGGGGTTAATGGTGGTCTTAGAGGGGGGTGGAGGCGTAAGCCTCCGGTAGGAATTGAGACATGGAATGTTCATGGGTTAAGCAGACCAGTCAAAACGTCCCAGGTTTTTGAACACCTGAAATGTTTGAGGCTGGAGGTGATTGTCTTGCAGGAGATACATTTCCGGAGAAGGATCAGATTAGGTTAAGGAAGGGATGGGTGGGACAAGTATTTCACTCGAGGTTTGACTCGAAGTCGAGGGGGGTGGCCATTTTCTGAGCAAGAAAACGGGGTTTGTGGGGGCCAGGGAGGTGAGAGGTACGTGATAGTGAATGGGGTGTTGAAGGGGATGTCACTGGTGTTAGTCAACGTGTATGCATCTAATTGAGACTCTGAGTTTGAAAAGAGGTTACTCGGGGCGATTCCAGACTTAGGTTCTCACCAGCTGATTATGGGAGCAGATTTTAATTGCGTTATGGAGCCAAATGTGAGGGAAGGTCGAGAATGGCAAAAGAGTTGTGAGGGTTCTGGAAAGGTTGGGGATGATGGATCCGTAGAGGTTAGGGAACATGGAAGGAAGGGAGTATTCCTTCTTCTTGCATATGTATAGGGTCTACTCTAGGATTGATTTTTTAATGATGAGCTGGGCGGTGCTGATGGGGATGGGGAGGGTGGAATATGCAGGAATTGTTATCTCAGATCATGCACCGCACTGGTTGGATGCGAGGCTTAGTTCGGGACAGGTGCAAAGGTCGGGGTGGAGGTTGGAGTCGAATCTTCTGGCAAATAAGGCGTTTTGTGAGAAGGTGATGGTGGCGATTAAGGACTATGTGGAACTTAATCAGAATCGTGAAGGTGTCAGCGGCCACGTTTAGGGAGTCATTGAAGGTGGTGGTCCGAGGTGAGATTATTTTGTTCAAGGTCCATAGGGATAGGAGCGCCGGTGGCTATTAGAAGAGATAGTTGAGGTAGATAGAAGATATTCGGTGGCCCCCATTAAGGAGTTGTTGGCGGAGAGGAAGAAGTTGCAGGGGCAGTTTGATCAGTTGAAGGCGGGCAAGAGGGTGGGGCAGCTGCAGAGGGCGAGGGGAGTGCATTAGGAGTATGGGGAGAAGGCGAATCGTATGTTGGCCCACCAGTTGCAGCGTCAGGAAGCATCTAGGGATATTTTGCAGGTAAGCGCAGAGAAGGGGGAGGTGGTGTCGGAGCTGGAAAAGATAAATGAGGTGTTCAGCCCGTTCTACGAAAAGATGTATAAGGCTGAGCCGGTTGGAGAGGCGGGGGATATGTGGTGGTTTCCGGATGGGTTGAAGTTCCCAGAGTTGGTGGAGGGGTAGAGACAGGCACTGGAGCTAAAGGAGGCGATAGATTGTATCAGTAGGATGCAGTCAGGGATGTCCCAGGGGCCGGACGACCTTCTGTGGTGTTTTATATGCAGTTGGCAACAGAGTTGGCCCCACCTTGTTCAGTGAGGCGATGAAGAAGGATGATTTGCCAGCAACGTTATCACAGGTGTCGATCTCTGATCCCGCAAAAGGGGAAGGACGCACTGGAGTGTGGGTCCTACAGACCCATTTTTTGTTGAACACGGACGTGAAAGTCCTGGCGAAGGTGTTGGTATGTAGGTTGGAGGAATGTGTGTCAGAGGTGGTCTCAGAGGATCAAGTGGGCTTTGTGAAGGGTCGGCAGCTCTCCTGCAACATTAGGAGGATGCTGAATGTAGTTATGACTCTGTCATTGGGAGAGCACCTGAGTTTATTGTATCCATGGATGCAGTAAAAGCTTTTGATCAGGTAGAGTGGAGGTATCTGTTTGAAATTCTGGGTAGGTTTGAGTTTGGGCCGAAGCTTGTGGCATGGGTTCGACTTTTGTATGCGTTGCCTGTGATGAGAGTGTGTGTGTGTGTGTGTGTGTGTGTGTGTGTGTGAAGGAGATGGGATCAGCATATTTTGGGCTACATAGGGGAAAGAGGCGCGGATGCCCGTCACCATTATTATTTGTGATGGCGATTGAGCCCTTGGCAACGACCTTTCAGGCATCGGCTGAGTGGTGAGGGATTGCAAGAGGGGTGTAGGGAGCACTGATTGTCACTGTATGCAGACCATCTGCATATTTGCATCGGACCCACTGGGAAGTAAGGGCAGAATTATGGGCCCGTTGGAGAGATTCAGTTACAAGTTGAACGTAATGTAGGACAAGGTGTTTCCGGTGAACACGGCAGGGCAGGGGCAAAACCTGGGGATGCTACCATTTAAGGTGGCAAACGAGTTGTTCAGGTATTTAGGGATTCAGATAGCACATGAGTGGACCACAGGTGGAACTTGACAGGGTTAGTGGAAGAAGTTAAGGGGGATTTCAAGAGGTGGGATACTTTGCACTTGACGTTGGCAGGGAGGATGCAGGTGGTAAAGATGAAGGTGTTGCCAAGGTTCCTGTTTGTCTTTCAAACCTTCCTGATCTTTCTCCCTGTAGCGCACAAAGACTCCGAGAGACGAATAGAGTGAAGTCGATGAGGCTTTATTAAGCGTGACTGTTTCCCCCGCAGTTCGGTAGTAGACTGCCTGCGGGGGAGGACTCCAGGTACTTATACTCCGCCTTCAGGGCGGAGCTAGAGGTCAACGTCCAACCAGGACCCGGGATCTGTCAGCCAATGACATCATGGCTGCACAGTCCCACATGACCCCTAATGCATACTACCACATTCACCCCTTGTTAAAAATGAACCCGGCGGGGTGATGCTTCGCATGGTGGTAAGGGTTTACAAGGCTGGTCCTGGGAGGAAAACTTTCACATGTTATAACAGTATGTACAAGGTTTTTTTTTGTTTCAAACTATTTACAGTAATCGTCAGAAAAAGACAAAAAGTTCTCGTTAAAGTCCACCTTGTACTGTTAGATCGACGCCACGAGTCGGTCGGGCGGTCTGGTCGTCCGTGTCGATCGCCTCGGCCCCGGTGGTGGTGGTGGTGCTTGTTCGGGTGTTGTCTTCTCCGGGAGCCTTACAGTTTCAGCTTGGGCTTTATTCCTGGTCGGGCCTGGGAGGAGGACTGATCCTCCTGGGAAGGGGGTGGTCGCGGGGTGCGGCGGTGGCAGGAAGGGGGGGGTTGGGTGATTGGTGTCGGGGGGGTGTGTGTGTTGCCGGCGGGCGCCAGATCTCGCAGAGAGACCGTGTCCTGTCGGCCGTCGGGGTACTCCACGTAGGCGTACTGCGGGTTCGCGTGAAGGAGGTGAACCCTTTCGACCAACGGATCCGACTTGTGCGCCCGCACGTGCTTTCGGAGCAAGATGGGTCCTGGGGCCGCCAGCCAGGCCGGCAGCGACGTTCCAGTGGAGGACTTCCTGGGGAAGACAAGGAGGCGCTCATGATTAGTGCTAGTACACAGAAGTGACCGGATGGAGTGGAGGGCGTCCGGAAGGACCTCCTGCCACCGGGAAACTGGGAGGTCCCTGGACCGTAGGGCCAGTAGGACGGTCTTCCAGAACGTGCCGTCCTCCCTCTCTACTTGCCCGTTCCCCCGGGGGTTGTAGCTGGTCGTCCTGCTCGAGGCTATCCCGTTGCTGAGCAGGAACTGGCGCAGCTCGTCACTCATGAAAGAGGACCCCCCGTCGCTGTGGACGTATGCGGGGCAACCGAACAGTGTGAATATGGTGTTCAGGGCTTTAATGACTGTGGCCGCGGGCATGTCAGAACAGGGGATGGCGAATGGGAAGCGGGAGTACTCGTCCACCACATTAAGGAAGTATATGTTGCGGTCGGTGGAGGGGAGGGGTCCTTTGAAATCCAGACTAAGGCGTTCAAAGGGGCGGGAAGCCTTAATCAGGTGCGCACCATCCGGCCTGAAAAAATGCGGTTTGCACTCTGCGCAGATGTGGCAGTTCCTTGTGACTGTACGGACCTCCTCTAAGGAGTATGGGAGGTTGCGGGACTTAATAAAGTGGAAAAACCGAGTGACCCCCGGGTGGCAGAGGTCCTCGTGGAGGGTTTGGAGGCGGTTAATTTGTGCATTGGCACATGTGCCGCGGGATAGGGCATCGGACGGCTCGTTCAGCTTTCCGGGACGATACAAGATCTCGTAGTTGAAGGTGGAGAGCTCGATCCTCCACCTTAAGATCTTGTCGTTTTTGATTTTGCCCTGCTGTGCATTATCGAACATGAAGGCTACCGACCGTTGGTCAGTGAGGAGAGTGTGACGAATGTGATATAAAATAGTTACTTTAGAGATATTAGTTAATGTAATGTAGAAATAAGCCACTTTGATTCTGGCAAGTAGAGACAAAGGATTTTAGACCGCATGGAAAAAAGCAGGAAGAGGTGTGTCTATGAGAGTGATGCTGAATTGATAGGGGCCGGAGAAAGGGATTGGAAGTGAGCCAATCAGAATAGATCAAACAAGTCAGAAGGGACATAGGATGACCTATGGGTGTCGAGTATGTGAAACATGATGCCATTTGAATGTATCAGTACTGATCTTTGTCTGGGACATTCACTTAGTTCCCGGGGCTGCAGAGAGCAACATGTTATCTGTATCACTGTGGACTAGGTAGCTTGCAAGCTGAATAAAATAACTAATGTTATACTTGCAAATCCATCTCGACTTTTATTGAGGCCAGACTGACGGATAAAGAAATTTGGGATTCAACAAGTGAATCTCCTGCCGGCCAGGTAATGCCTCCAATGTCGCACAGCTTCCACCATGGCTTGGGCTTCCTTTTCCACTGAGGAGTGGCGGATTTCTGAGGCGTGGAGGGTTCGGGAGAAAAAGGCCACGGGTCTGCCCGCTTGGTTAAGGGTGGCCGCTAGAGCTACATCGGAGGCGTCGCTCTCGACCTGGAAGGGGAGGGACTCGTCGATGACGCGCATCGTGGCCTTTGCGATATCCGCTTTGATGCGGCTGAAGGCCTGGCAAGCCTCTGTCGACAAAGGGAAGATCGTGGTCAGTATTAGGGGGCGGGCTTTGTCTGCATACTGGGGGACCCACTGGGCGTAGTATTAAAAGAACCCCAGGCAGCGTTTTAGGGCTTTTGAGCAGTGCGGGAGGTGAAATTCCATGAGGGCGCGCATACGTTCGGGGTCGGGGCCTATTATCCCATTGCGCACTACGTAGCACAGGATGGCTAGCCGGTTGGTGCTAAAAACGCACTTGTCCTCGTTGTACGTGAGGTTCAAGGCTTTAGCGGTCTGGAGGAATTTTTGGAGGTTGGCGTCGTGGTCCTGCCGGTCGTGGCCGCAGATGGTTACATTGTCGAGATACGGGAACGTGGCCCGCAACCCGTGTTGATCAACCATTCGGTTCATCTCTCGTTGGAAGACCGAGACCCCGTTTGTGACGCCAAATGGGACCCTTAGGAAATGGTATAATCGCCCGTCTGCCTCGAAGGCTGTGTACTTGCGGTCACTTGGGCGGATGGGGAGCTGATGGTAGGCGGACTTGAGGTCCACGGTGGAGAAGACTTTATATTGGGCAATCCGATTGACCATGTCGGATATGCGGGGGAGAGGGTACGCGTCTAGTTGTGTGTACCTGTTGATGGTCTGGCTATAGTCTATGACCATCCTTTGCTTCTCCCCTGTCTTCACTACTACCACCTGTGCTCTCCAGGGACTATTGCTGGCCTGGGTTATGCCTTCCTTTAGTAGCCGCTGGACATCGGACCGAATGAAGGTCCGGTCCTGGGCGTGTACCGTCTGCTCCTAGTGGCGACGGGTTTGCATTCCGGGGTGAGGTTCGCAAACAAGGACGGGGGTTGCACCTTGAGGGTTGCGAGGCCGCAGATAGTGAGTGGGGGTATTGGGCCGCCGAATTTGAAGGTAAGGCTCTGTAGATTGCACTGGAAGTCTAATCCCAGTAATGTGGGGGCGCAGAGTTGGGGAAGGACGTGGAGCCTGTAGTTTTTGAACTCCCTCCCCTGCACCGTTAGGGTAACTACGCAGAAACCTTTGATCTGTACGGAGTGGGATCCTGCAGCTAGGGAAATCTTTTGTGCGCTGGGATGGGTAGTCAAAGAACAGCGTCTTACCGTGTCGGGGTGGATAAAGCTCTCCGTGCTCCCGGAGTCGACTAGGCATGGTGTCTCGTGCCCGTTTATCAGCACCGTTGTCGTCGTCGTCTGGAGTGTCCGGGGCCGAGCTTGGTTCAGCGTTATTGAAGCGAGACGTGGTTGTAGCAGTTGAGCGTCTTCTTCGAACCCCGTGGAGCCGTCGACACTGGGGTCCGTTGTTGCCGTCCAAGATGGCTTCGGGGATGAACAAAATGGCTGCCCCCAAGCATCGCACATGGCTGGGGCGTCACAAGATGGCGGCGGGGTGGACAAAATGGCCACCCCCATGCGTCGTACAGGTCTGGGGTGGTCCAAGATGGCGGCGCCCTTCCTCCCCTCGTGGTGGCCGGGACCCAAAATGGCGGCGACCGCGGGTCGCACATGGGACGCTGGGGAGGTTGGGGAGCGTTAGGAACACGCTGGGGAGGTTGGGGAGCGTTAGGAACGCGCGGGGCTCCCTCATCTCTGGGGACAGCAGTGGTCGGGACCCAAATTGGTAGCGCCGGCGGGTCATACGTGGGGCGCGGGGGGGGGGTTTGGGGGGCGTTAGAGACGCGCAGAACTCCCTCTTCTCCGTGGAGAGCGGTGGTCGGGACTCAAAATGGTAGCGCCGGCGGGTCATACATGGGGCGCGGGGGGGGGGGGGGTTGGGGAGCGTAAGCGGCGTGCAGGGCTCCCTGTTCTCCCGGGACCGCGGTGGTCGGGACCCAGAGTGGCTGCGCCTGCGGGTCGTACATGGGGCGCTGGGGGGGTTGGGGAGCGTAAGCGGCGTGCAGGGCTCCCTGTTCTCCCGGGACTGCGGCGACCTCGCGGGACCGGCACACAACCGCGAAATGGCCCTTTTTCCCGCAGCTCTTGCAGATCGCTGCGCGGGCCGGGCAGCGCTGCTGGGGGTGTTTCGCCTGGCTGCAGAAATAGCAGCGGGCGCCCCCGGTGCGACTTGGCGTTTGGACTGCGCAAGCCTGTGGGGTGTCCGGGGGGGGGGGGGGTGGGTTTGTCGTACAGAGCCCAATGGGCTGCCGCGCGGTCGGGGCCGTAGGCGCGGGTATTTCGCGCGGCCACGTCTAGGGAGGCTGCTAGGGCCCGTGCCGCTGAGAGTCCTCGCGACTCTTTTTCTAGAAGTCTTTGGCGGATTTGGGAGGAGTTCATACCTGCCACAAAAGCATCGCGCATTAACATGTCCGTGTGTTCAATTGCGTTCACCGACGGGCAGCTGCAGGCTCGTCCCAAAATTAGTAGCGCGGCGTAGAATTCATCTATCGATTCTCCGGGACTTTGCCGTCTCGTTGCGAGCTGATAGCGAGCGTAGATCTGGTTTACTGGGCGGACATAGAGACTTTTCAGTGCTGCGAACGCCGTCTGGAAATCCTCTGCGTCTTTGATGAAAGAGAAAATCTCCGTGCTTAACCTCGAGTGCAGGACGTGTAGTTTTTGGTCTTCTGTGACCCGGCCGGTGGCCGTTCTGAGGTAGGCCTCGAAACAAGTCTGCCAATGCTTGAAAGCTGCTGCCGCGTTCACTGCGTGGGGGCTGATCCTCAGGCATTCCGGGATGATCCTGAGCTCCATAGTCCTTTTTAGGCACGCTTAATAAATTGTAGCGCACAAAGACTCCGAGAGACGAATAGAGTGAAGTCGATGAGGCTTTATTAAGCGTGACTGTTTCCCCCGCAGTTCGGTAGTAGACTTCCTGCGGGGGAGGACTCCAGGTACTTATACTCCGCCTTCAGGGCGGAGCTAGAGGTCAACGTCCAACCAGGACCCGGGATCTGTCCGCCAATGACATCATGGCTGCACAGTCCCACATGACCCCTAATGCATACTACCACACTCCCCAAGGCCTTTTTCTGGAGGGAAAGGTACCGATGGTGAGGAGGGTGGTTGGGAGAACAGGGCAAGGCACAGATGGTATTGGATAACGCCTAAGTGGGAGGCGGAGTTGGGGAGGGATAGACGATGGGGACTTTGGTGTGAGGTGATATGGCGAATGAACTCAACTTCCTCCTGTGCTGGAATGAGCTTGATTCAGTTCAAAGTGGTTCACAGAGTACACATGACTTGGGCTAGGATGAGTGGGGTCTTCCAGGGGGTAACAGATGGGTGCGAGTGGTGTGGGCGGGGGCCAGCGAATCGTGTTCACATGTTTTGGAGCTGCGAGAAGTTGGTGAGTTTTTGGGGAGGTACCATTTGGGACATTATCCAGGGTAGACATTAAGCCTGATCCTGTGGTGGCGATCTTTGGGGTTTAGGAGGAGCAGAGCTGTTGAAGTGGAAGGAAGTCGATATCATGGCCCTCGCCTCTCTGATTGCCCGGCGAAGGATCCTATTGAATTGGAGGTCGGATACGCCGCCGCGGGTGGCAGCTTAGCTGGGGGTCATGTACGAATTTCTCCAGCTGGAGAATATTAAATTTGAGTTGAGGGGTCAGAAGAGGGTCTCGAAGTGCAGTGGAGGCCGTTCATGACCTTATTTGAGGAACTGTTTGTCTTGGGGGGCGCGGGGGTTAAAAGTGAAAAAAAAAATTGAGAAATTCTTAATTATGTCTTGGACTATAGTTCTTGCGAATATTGAGTATGTTTCAAATAAAATATCTTTGGAAAAAAAAAGAATTTGCATTAATTTGCCCAAGCGGCGGTATTTGTTCCACTCTCTACCTCTGCACCTTTCATTATAAATAAGTTCTCTCATATATTCCTGTTTCTTGACCACCTTGGATCCAATCATTCTTTCCTCTTGCTCTGCCAACCTGGTTGCACTTACTGTTCTCACATCTCCTTAACTCAATGATACCTTGAAAAGGGAATCCTTCTTTTCCTACACTTTTGAGTCTTGTGTTTTTCTAATTGGACATCATTGGTACTGTTCGACTTTGAAGTTGGTCACAAATACCGACAGCTACTTTTGTGCAACTCAGAAATCCAAGTACCTCTTAAAAATGTCTTGTCTGGGGGGGATTTTTAAAGATCCTGTTCAGGCAGTTTACATGGGAAGCCACTCGAGCAGCTGCATTCTAAAAGTGCGTAAGTTATCATTATCATGTCTTTGGGGGGGTGGGGGGGAACAGTTAGCTTAGATGGCAAACATGTGATTCAGAACAACGTCAAAAGCGTGGGTTCTATTCCTATTCGAAACTTAGAGCTGCTTCCTCATCCTGCTCAAGGGCAATGACAAACCACCACTAAAAGAGAAATTGCCAAGGAAATGATTCAGGATGAAACGTCAGCAGACTATGGGCAGGAAGGAGAGACCCAAGTGGTGCATGTATGGCAGAATGGCCTGTTTCCATACCGTATATTCTATGCAATTCCATGTTAGCTAATTTAATGTAGCCCAAGCCACAGTTGATCATGCTGACAGGTTGGTACATTGAGGGCAAGGCATCATTCCAACGCTGCTGGTGAGCTGCTGAGGTCAAGCTTGTCAGTGCAATATCAGTAGCACAGTGGTTAGCACTGTTGCTTCACATCACCAGGCTCCCAGGTTTGATTCCCGGCTTGGGTCACTGTCTGTGTGGAGTCTGCACATTCTCCCTGTGCCTGTGTGGGTTTCCTCTGGATGCTCCGGTTTTCTCCCACAAGTCCCGAAAGACATGCTGTTAGTTGAATTGGATATTCTGAATACTCCGTGTGTGTACTCGAACAGGCATCGGAATATGGCGACTAGGGGCTTTTCACAGTAACTTCATTGCAGTGTTAATGTAATGTGACAATAAAGATTATTTTTTTTTAAAAGATGGAGATGAGGCCAAGGTGAGTGTCAGCCATGATCGGATTGATAGGCAGAGAAGGCTAAAGGGGCTGAATTGCCTACTCCTAGTTCTTATGTTGGATTATAATGGTAGATTTATGGATGGAAACTAATGCTTGGCAAATCTGTTCGGAGTGTTTTTGAAGCTGTTACAGAATATCATACTTGGATTTTCAGTAGGCTCTTGAGAAAGATCCCACAGGTGGTTCATTAGCAAAATGAAAGTACATGAGGTAATATGCTGGCATGGATCAAGGACTGGCTAACAGGCAGAAAGCAGACTAGGAATAAATGGATTATTCTTGCATTAGCAGGCTGTGACTAGTGGCGTACCACAAGTACCAGTAATTCTCCCCCAGCTATTGCAATCGAGATCAATGATTTGGATATGGGGACCAAACGTAACTTTTCTAAGTTTGTGAATGACGCCATGCTGGGTGGTAATATGTGTTGCGAGGAAGATGCAAAATGGCTTTAAGACGATTTGGACAGATATAGTGAGTGGGCTGGAACATGGCAGATGGAAAAACGAGAGGTTACCCCCCATGAGTAGGTGGAACAAATTTGCAGAGTATTTCTAAAATGGTAAAGAGGTCAGACAGGGTAGATGTACAAAAGGATCCAGGTGTCCTCGCCAAGGTGTAGCAAGAATTTAGGAAGGCTGATGGTATGCTGGACTTTATCGCAAGAGAATTTGAGTAGTCAAGACCTGCTTCAATTGCATAGAGCCTTGGTTAGATCATACGTAGTGGTTAGATCACAGTAGTATTATGTGCAGTTTTGGTCCCTTTAATGGAGGAAGGACATTGTTGCCAGAGGAGTGCAACAAAGGTTCACCAGACTTGTTCCCAGGATGGCAGGATTGTCGTATTACGAGAAATTGGAGAAACTGTGCCTGTACTCTCTGGAGTTTCAAAGAATGGCGAGGTGATCTCATTGAAAACAACACAATACTTGAAAAAAGGAATACACAGGGCAGATGCAGGCAAGATATTTCCTCTAGTTGGGGTGTTCTAGAACCAGCGGACAGTTTCAAAATAAGCGAGAAGACAGCCACTTAGGGCCATGATGAGGAGAATTTGTTTTTCCACTGGGGATTGTGAATATTTGAAATTCTCTACCCCAGAGGGGTATGGAATCTCAGTCATTGAGCATGTTTAAAGTAGAGATTGTCAAATTTTAAATACCAATGAAATAAAGGAATATGGGCATAGTGTGAGGGGAAAAGCCTTAGATGTAGATGATCAGCCATGATCATACTGAATAGTGGGGCTGAATGGCATACTCCTGCTCCTATGCTCCGACATTCCTAGTCTTATGTTAGGACATGAGCACCACCTCCAGTGTGAAACTAAAATGATAAATTCAAATCATCGTGCTCCAAATGCTGACAGAGGCAGAAACAGCACCTTCCAGCCTCAGTAATGTTTCTTAGTAACTATTTCTGTACCATCTACATCACTAAACTAACCGAACTGCTGGTGCCGGGGCAGCCACCCAAAGTGGAGTGTCTATTCTGACTCCCTGTATTTCACAAATTCCCACCAGCTGCATTTTTGTACCTTGTGTGACTTCATATCCCACTTCCTCAATGCAGAGCACACCCTAGTTGTTACAACAGACAATCAACTTCCCTTTCCCCTCACTCCTCTCAGAATAAAAATAAGTCACATTAACCCTTTTGAGGACATTCATGTAAAATTTCTCATCAAAATTGTTTAGGGGAGGAGGGGAAAGAACTGGATTAGCATGCTCCATTCAAGGCGTGTGTGTGTTTAATGTTAACACTTGATGCCAAAAGTGGGAAGGGAGTGCCGTGCCAAGTAGAGACATGCCTCATCGTGATGAGCGCAGAATAAAAAGGGAAGATGCACACAAATTAAATCTAGAAAATAACTAATGGGGCAAAGCAAAACATACAAAAAGTTTTATATTATATTATATTAGCTGAAGTTAAATTTACATTAACGGCACATTAGTTTTACAGCAATCTTGCAGCCGAGACGGTGACTTTCACAGACTCATGCCCCACTCTCCCCGTGGCCTGACTTTGTGACGGTGTCAATAATGTGATGACTCAGTTATTTTGGTTAACACTGAGAGAAGAAGCAAGTTCCACAAGACCATGTCTGAGACAGTTTCTGTCCACATTAACTCGAGTCGATCTCAAGAAAACCTCATTCTAAAAAGCGCTAAGATTCAAACTGCAACTTCTTTTATCCATGGTCAGTGGCTATTAGTTAACTCCATTGTACGGTCCATTTGGAAATTCACAGCACCAGGAGAAAAAAAGGGACAAAGCTGAAAAGAAAGTGTTTTCTCTATGTTCGACTGATAGGTATTTTGAATACATCATGATTTCACATCCTCAGCACTTGCAGTCATTTGCTTTAGAAGCAGAGTCCCTGATCATTTCTCACCATGTGCGAGATCTTGTTGTTCGGTTTGTCTATACAACAATTAGTTTGCGCTGCTGGCTGAGGGGGGAAGGGGACATTGTGTCATGGAGTGTGAAATAGATCCAGCAATGATGGGTTGGTAGGTTCACCTTGGGATGGCAAAATTGTTTGAAGTGGCAATGGAGCCCCACAATCTATTGTAAAATTTCATTTCATAGAATTTACGGTGCAGAATGCCATTCGGCCCATTGAATCTGCACCGGCCCTTGGATACAGCACCCTACCCAAGCCCACACCTCCACCCTATCCCCGTAACCTCTCCCAATCTTTTTGGACACTAAGGGTAATTTAGCATGGCCAATACACCTAACCTGCACATCTTTGGACTGTGGAAGGAAACGGGAGCACCCGGAGAAAACCCACGCAGACACGGGGAGAATGTGCAGACTCCACACAGACAGTGACTTAAGCCAGGAATCAATCCTGGGACCATGGAGCTGTGAAGCAACTGTGCTAACCACTGTGCTCCAATGCTGCCCATTGTGGAGAATTCCATCCGGTTAGGAGTCCAGGATGGCTCCCGCATCATAGAATTCGGCATCTCTGCCTTCCCCATGGTGCTGTTTAAAAACAGGAGGCAACAAAGGAACTGCCCCCCCCCCCTCAATAAGTGGAACATTATCGATCAACTGTGGCTACCTATTGTAAAGTGGCATGAAAGACCTCCAAGAATCCAAAACCGAGCAATCAGCAACTCAGAATAAGGAAAAAAATAACTGAAAACCAACTCACTTACAAATCTGGAATGGCCCCTTTAATTTTGATTGGGTCTCAGCTTGCAGCTGCATGTCTGATCTTTGGTGAGTAATGTACAAACATGTGGCTTGGACTTACAGGAACAACATTTTTAATTCTGACATCGCAACAGCCAGTTTGGCTGCGAGATGTCAGGATAGCCCTGGATCAATCCGTTCTGTTGCACAGAGGCGGCACACACACACCCGAGTGCACGATTCTTCCAATCTCACGCCATGTAGGCAGCACAGGGTCATCAGTGCTAGACCTCTGTAGCTACAGGTGGCTCGACCTGAGGCCTGACTGGCCTAAAATGGGTGACTAATCAGGAGCAGCTATCGATAACAAATACAGAGTCAATTGTCTTTGGAAAGGCTGCCTTAATACGAGTTTAGGCTGAGATAGTCCTTAAGATTGCATGTTTATTTTTCATGAAACAAGGTGCAGCGGAATCTTTTCTTTTTTTGTCATGTTTTTATTAAGGAATTTATATATATAGTATATACACACACACACACACACACACACACACACACACATCAAACACAACCAATACCAGAAAGGGAACAAACAGGAAATCGTATAACAAATAAATAACCAACGTCCCTGCTGTTACCCTCCACCCACTCAGCCTCCTTTTTTTTTTAAACCCGAAGGTGTCCCCCCCCCCCCCCGCTGACTGAACGATTCTGGAAGAAATCGATAAACGGTTTCCATTTCCAGGCAAACCCCTCCATCGATCCTCTCAAGACAAACTTGATTTTATCCAACCTGAGGAATTCTGCGAGGTCGCTCACCCACACCCCCGGGCTCGGAGGCCCGAGTCCCTGCACCCCAATAGGATCCGTCTCCGAGCTACCAAAGAGGCAAAGACCAGAATATCGGCCTCTCACCCCCTGGACTCCCGGATCTTCTGACACTCCAGAAAGTGCCATTTCTGGACTCGGGACCACCTTCACCCTCAGCACCTCAGACATCACATCAGTGAATCCCTGCCAAAATCCCTCCAGCTTCGGACAGGACCAAAACATGTGGACAGGGTTCCTGCCCCCCCCCCCCCCCCCCCCCCGCGCACCCCGACCACACCCATCCTCCACCCCCTCAAAAAACCTGCTCATCCTGGCCAACGTCATAGGCGCCCTGTGAAATACTTTAAATTGGATAAGGCTAAGCCTAGCGCACAAAGAGGATGCATTCGCCCTTTTCAGAGCCTCCGCCCATAACCCAGCCTCCTGCACCCTCTTAGCTCTTCCTCCCACTTCAGCTTAACGTCTCCTATCGGGGTTCCCTCCCAGTCCATTAATTCTTTGTAAATCTCCGACACCCTGTCCTCACCAATCCCTGCTTTCGACATCACCTTGTCCTGTAACCCCGGGGGCGGCAGGTTGGGAAAGGACGGCACCTGTTTCTTCACATAGTCCCGAACCTGTAAGTACCGGAACCCATTCCCGCTGGGCAGTCCATACTCCTCTGTCAATCCATCCCAGGTCGAAAAGCTGTCCCCCACAAACAGGTCCCCAAACCGCTCAATCCCCTCCCGCCGCCACCTCCAGAACCCCATGTTCAACCCCCCCGAAACAAACCTGTGATTCCCACAAATGGGAGCCCAAACCGAGGCTCCTCCAGCCTCAGGTGCCACTGTCCCCACACCCTCAGGGCTGCCACCACTACTGGACTTGTAGAGTACCTGGACAGCGAGAGCGGCAGAGGCGCTATCAACAGTGTTCCCAATCTAGTGCGCTTACACGAGGCTGCCTCCATCCGCTCCCATACTAACCTCTTCCCCACCACCCATTTCCTTACTATAGCTATATCTGCTGCCCAGTAACAGTTCATTAAGTTTGGCAAGACCATCCCCCCAACCCCCCTCAACGTCCCCACTCCAGCAGCACCTTCTTCACCCGAGGGGCTTTCCTCACCCACACAAACCCCAGATCAATGTAGTGACCTTCCTAAAAAAGGCCTTTGAAATAAAAAATCGGAAGGTTCTGAAACAGAAATAAAAACCTCGGGAGTACCGTCATCATCATGGACTGCACCCGTCCCACCAATGACAACGGGAGCACGTCACACCTCTTATAATCCGCCTTCATTTGCACCACCAACCGGGCCAAATTCAGTTTATGTAATTGTTCACACTCCTGCGTCACCTGGATGCCCAGGTAACTGAAGCTTGCCCTCAACTACCTTAAACAGAAGCTAGCCCAATCTCCTCTCTTGCCCCCTCCCCTGGATTGGAAAGACCTCACTCTTCCCCATGTTTAGCTTATACCCAGAGAACCAGCCAAAATCCTCTAAAATGTTGATGATACCTCCAATACTTTCCAGCGGATCCAATATGTAGAATAACAGATTGTCTGCATATATTGAGACACTATGCTCTTCACCCCCCCCCCCTCCCCCACACTATCCCTTGCCAACCCTTGTGCGCTCTAAGCAACAGTGGCTCTATCTCCAAGGCAAAGAGTAATGGGGAGGGTGGGTGTCCCTGCCTCGTCCCACGATGCAGCCCAATATACCCCAAACTCACCCGGTTCGTCCTTACATACGCCGCCAACACCCGACACAACAACCGGACCCAGTCCACAAACCCCTGCCCGAACCCAAACCGTCCCAGTAACTCCCACAAATATTCTCATTCTACCCGATCAAAGGCCTTCTCCGCATCCATAGCGACCACCACCTCCACATTCCGTCCCTTCGAGGGCATCATTATAACATTTAACAGACGCCTAGCGTTAGACAACAATGTCTGGTCTTCCCCTATCAACCCCCGGCACATAGCCCTCAGTCCGTGAGGCCAAGATCTTAGTCAACAACTTGGCATCCAGATTCAGCAGTGATATCGGGCGGTAAGACCCACACTTGACAAATGTTGAATTCTTTACCCGTCAGTCTGGCCTCAATAAAACTCTAGATAGATTTGTAGGCATAGTATTATTTATTTTTAACCAACTAGCAAGTTTGACTCGCTTCTCAGGGACACAGAACACAGAACCAGTCTCCTGGACCCCTTGGAAACGAATGAGGTCAGAGACAAAGGGATCTCTGCAAATACATTAAAATGGCATCAAGTTTCACATACAGATTCCCATAGGTCATCCTATACCCCTCCTGACCTGGCCATACATCCTAATTGGCTCACTTCTCATTCCTTAACACTGGGCCTCTTGTTACCCAGCATCCTTTTCCCATCCTCTACCAGACCCCCCTCCCCCCCTTCCTTGCCATGCTTTCTGAAATCCTTTGTGCTTTGTCTTTTGTGAACTCACTAGAATTAAACTGGCCTACATCTACATTATTGTAACTAATATTTAAACTATTTTATATCACATTCGTCACACTGATCTAGCTACTTGTTCCTCTTCAAAATTAAAGCAATTGTTGATGTGTTAAGTAAGTTGGTTCAACGTTGACTGCAACTGGATGCAGGGAAACTAGAAGCAGGCTTCTGACACAGGAGATGGTCCAACACTGTTTCATTGAACTTCCTAATTGCTGAACATAGAGTGACAACTCACAGCAGACTATCAATCTAACTGATAACCTCCTACTGGCTTGACCAGACTAACTCTCTACGTCATGGTGATAGTGCTCACTGGCTTGTGCACTCTTACTATCTCAGTAGCTATGTCCTGTAGATAGTGGGAGAGTCTTAATGCCCTGTGTGCTTTATAGTGGTGGTGTCCTGTCTGGTGATTGGTTGTTATGTGTTGTGTGTGTTCATTGGTTATCCTGTGTGTCAATCACTGCCTGTCTGCATCTCATTATATACATGAGTGGATATTATGACATCTCCCCTTTCTGAAGTAAATTTTGGAACGCAGCGATATATATACATTCATCATTATATACATGTGGTGAGTGAATTAACATATGTACATGGGAAGGTATCTACCGTGCAGATACAGAGCAAACTGATCAAAATTTGCAAGATTTAAGTCTATAGATTCAGTTTTTGCGGATGGCGATGAATTCTTGTCGATCGCCTCAGAGGTGGAGGGGGGGACGCTGGCACTTGGACAGGCGGGATTGCTGCCATGTCGGTGGCCTCGTGGTGCGAGATGTCCGGAGGAGGCATGATGACATGCGGAGAAGTGCGGCCAGGCGGTAGGCAGATAACGTTTCATAGAGCCCTCCTGTTGCGCCGTAGAATGGAGCCATCAGCCATTTGGACAACGAAGGACCTGGGGGCAGCCTGCCTGACGATAAATAGCTGGGGCTGACCAACCTCCCTCAGGCAACTGGACGCGAACAACATCGCCTGGAGCCAGCGCAGGTAGATCCTTGGCATGAGCATCATACGTGATCTTCTGCTGGTCAGCTGGATCGCTGCACTTTCTGCAGCACCGTGAGGCGGTCAAGGTCTGAAACATGGATGGCTGGAACAGTCGTCCTCAGGTTGCGGTTGATGAGCAGCTGCGCTGGAGACAAACCAGTCGACAGAGGGGTTGCCCTGTAGGCCAACAGTGCCAGGTTGAAGTCCGAGTCTGCAACCTTACACAGCAACCACTTGACCATATGGACCCCTTTTTCGGCCTTCCCGTTTGATTTCGGGTAATAGGGACTGGATGTGATGTGACTGAAGTGGTAGGATCGTGCAAAGTCAAACCTCTCTTGGCTGTAGAAACATGGGCTGTTGTCACTCATTACTGTGAGTGGTATCCCCGTGCCTGGCAAACGTCTCTTTGCAGGCTTTAATCACGGACTTGGACGTGGGGTCCGACAGTTTCACCACTTCCGGGTAGCTGGAGAAGTAGTCGACCAAGTGCACGTAATCACGCCCATTTGCGTGAAAGAGGTCTATCCCCACCTTGGACCACGGAGAAGTCACGATCTCGTGCTATTGCAGTGTTTCCTTGGGCTGAGCTGGTTGAAACTTCTGGCATGTTGTGCAGTTGAGGACCGTGTTGGCAATGTCCTGGCTGATGCCAGGCCAGTAAACTGCCTGCTGAGCTCTGTGTCGACATTTTTCGACCCCAAGGTGACCCTCATGGATCTGTCAGAGCACCATGGCTTGCATGCTTTGGGGAATGACGATCCTATCGAGTTTAAGAAGGATCCCCTCGACAACCGTTAACTCGTCCTTGATGTTGAAGAACTGGGGGCACTGCCCCTTTTGCCAGCCATGGGCAAGGTGTTGCATCACGCACTGCAGTAGAGGATCTTTGGCAGTTTTTTCACGTATCTGGACAACTCGTTCATCAGTGGCTGGGAGGTTGCTGGCACACAACTGCACCTGTGCCTCGATGTGGCGAATGAAATTGCCCGGTTCACACGGCATGGTGATGGATCGGGATAGGGCATCCGCGACGATCAGCTCCTTGCCCGGTGTATAGACGAGTTCGAAGACATATCGGCGGAAACGAAGAAGAATTCGCTGCAGCCGAGGTGTCATGTCATTTAAATCCTTCTGGATTATGTGGACTAAAGGCCTGTGGTCTGTTTCCACCGTGAACCTCGGCAGACCGTATACGTAGTCATGAAACCTGACTATTCCTGTCAGGAGACCCAGACACTCCTTTTCGATCTGGGCATGCCATTGTTCCGTCGGAGTCATGGCCCTGGAGGCATATGCCACTGGAGCCCAGGACGAGGAGTCGTCTCGCTGGAGGAGCACCGCCCGAATGCCGTCCTGGCTTGCGTCTGTGGATATCTTGGTATCCTTGGTTGGGTCAAAGAATGTCAGTACTGGGGCTGTGGTGAGCATCGCCTTCAGCTCAAGCCACTCCGCTTGATGTGCAGGAAGCCACTGGAACATTGTTGACTTTTTAATGAGATGCCGGAGGGACGTGGTGTGGGATGCCATGTTGGGAATGAATTTTCTGAGAAAATTTACCATCCCGAGGAAGCGGAGGACTGCCTTTTTGTCCCCTCGTGTCCTCATGGCATCGATTGCCAGCACCTTGTCGGCGTCAGGTTGCACACCTTGCTGTGAAATGTGGTCACCTAAAAACTTGATAGCGGACCCCCCAAACGAGCATTTGGCCCTGTTGAGCTGGAGGCCATTTTCATGAATCCTCTGGAAAACCTGTTTGAGGTGAGCAATGTGATCCTCGGGCATCGTGGACCAGATGATCACGTCGTCCACATACACTCGCACCCCCTCGATGCCCTCCATTATTTGCTCCATTATGCGATGAAATACTTCAGAAACTGATATGATACCAAAAGGCATGCGGTTGTAGCAATACCTGCCAAACGGAGTGTTAAACGTGCACAGCTTCCGACTGGACTCATCCAGCTGAATTTGCCAGACGCCACGGGAGGCGTCCAGCTTGGTAAAGAATTTGGCGTGAGCCATCTCACAGGTCAATTCTTCACGCTTGGGATCGGGTAGTGCTCTCGCATGATGTGGCGATTCAGGTCTTTGGGATCAATGCAAATGCGGAGTTCGCCAGAGGGTTTCTTGACGCAGACCATGGAGCTGACCCAGTCTGTGGGCTCCACGACCTTTGAGATGATGCCCTGGTCTTGGAGCTCTCGTAGCTGCGTTTTCAGACGATCCTGGAGAGGAGCCGGCACCCGGCGTGGTGCATGGATGACTGGGGTGACATTCGGCTTGAGCAATATCTTATAGCGATATGGGAGCATGCCCATCCCATCAAACACACTGTGGTATTGTGCGAGAATGTCGTCTATCTCAGCCTGGAGATTCGCATTGGGCGAGGCCGTCGCCAGTGTCGAGGACATGGCATGAACTCGCTGTACCAGATTTAGGAGTTTGCATGCCGAGCACCGAGCAGGGATGCCTTGTCAGGCTGGACGATCTCGAATCTCAAAGTCGCCTTGATTGCCTTGTGAGAGACACCTAGCTGACACGACCCACTGGCAGCTATGGCATTACCATTGTAGTCAAGGAGCTGGCAGGCTGGTGGAAGAATGCTAGGTTGGTGTCGGATGATGTCGAGGTCCGACTGTGATATGAGGTTTGCAGACGCGCCAGTGTCCAATTTAAATCGGATGTGAGACTGGTTGACCGTGATGACAGCATACCACTCGTCGTCAGGATCCACACTGAGGATCGAAAGGCGGTTGGCAGGCACGGTAGAGACCAACTCACGTGTGGTGACGATGCCCACCCGACATGGAGACTCGAGGCAGTCAGCATCGGGGTCCGTTGGGCTGTCTGGATCAACAATCCTTGTTGTACGCAGCGGACACGTCTGCGCTGCAGCTGGGATCGCTGGCTGTTGTTCGGTGGAGCGGACCTGCAGAAGGCAGCGTAGTGGCCAGGCTTTCCACACTGTAAACATCGCCTGCCTTTCGGTGGACATTGCCGCTTTAAATGGGCGGAGCCACAATTCCGACACGTCATGACGCTGACGTCAGCACGTTCTGTGCGCCATCGCGCATGCGCTGTGCGGTCGGCCGACGTTCGCGCATGCGCCTCAGGGTCTTCGGCCTCATCGTCCACCCGGTCGTGGCGCGCATGCGTGGGGACCCGAGAAAAGCGCGCGAAACAGCCACTCTCCTCGATGCTCAGGCCTTGCATTTTCGCTATGGCCTGCACCCTTTCTGCCTTGTGGGAGGCCAGTTTTGCAGTTTCCGCCGCCCTGATGCGAGAGTAGCGATTTCTGGCATGCTCATGGACAACGCACGTTTCGATGGCGACGGAGAGGGTCAACGGTTTGATTTTGATGAGCTGCTCCCGCAGGGGGTCAGACTGGAGCTTGAAAACGATCTGATCCCGGATCATGGAATCAGTTGTCGAGTCATAATTACATGACTGCGCTAGGATGCGGAGATGGGTTAAGAAGGACTGAAAAGGTTCATCCTTACCCTGAAGCCTCTGTTGGAAGATGTACCATTCAAAGCTCTCATTCACCTCAATGTCGCAGTGGCTGTCGAATTTCAGCAGAACTGTCTTGAACTTTGTCTTGTCTTCGCCATCGGCAAACGTAAGCGAGTTATAGATGTGGATGGCGTGATCCCCTGCAGTCGACAGGAACAGCTCCATCTTTCTGGCATCCGATGCTGCCTCGAGGTCGGAGGCCTCGATGTACAGGAGGAACTTTTGTTTGAAGACTTTCCAGTTGGCGCCAAGGTTGCCGGAGATCCGGAGTTGCCAAGGAGGCTGGATCTTCTCCATGCCGCTGGATGGCTGCTTGCTGGTCGTCGCAGATGCACTCGAGGTAGGTTCGTTAGAATTAATAGCACTCTGGTACCATGATGTGTTAAGTAAGTTGGTTCAACGTTGACTGTAACTGGATGCAGTGAAACTAGAAACAGGCTTCCAACACAGGAGATGGTCCAACACTGTTTCATTGAACTTCCTAATTGCTGAACATAGAGTGACAACTCGCAGCAGACTATCAATCTAACTGATAACCTCCTACTGGCTTGACCAGACTAACTCTCTCCCTCATGGTGATAGTGCTCACTGGCTTGTGCACTCTTACTATCTCAGTAGCTGTGTCCTGTAGAGAGAGAGAGTCTTAATGCCCTGTGTGCTTTATAGTGGTGGTGTCCTGTCTGGTGATTGGTTGTTATGTGTCGTGTGTGTTCATTGGTTATCCTGTGTGTCAATCACTGCCTGTCTGCATCTCATTATATACACGAGTGGATATTATGACAATTGTGACTTGCGATAACATGCAAGGGGGGGGGGGGCTCATCCTACTCCCTCCCCTCATTTAATGCCCTTACCAGCAGGGGCCCCAAGTCACCCAAAAACGTTTTATAAAATTCTACCGGAAAACCATCGGGGCCAGGTGTCTTCCCTGCCTGCATTGCCCCCATGCCCTCCATCACCTCCATCAGTCCAATGGGTGCTCCCAAACCCTCTTCCAGGTCCTCCTCCACCTTGGGGAACTCCAACCTGTCCAGGAATCGGCACATACCGAGATTTATAAAACCTCCTTTAAAACTCCTCAAATCCGCCGTTTACCCCCCCACCAGGTCCAATACCATTCCACCCCTACCGTCGTTCACCATTCCAATCTCCCTCGCCGCCTCCTGCTTCCTGAGTTGGTGGGCCAGCATCCTGCTAACCTTCTCCCCGTACTCATACACTGCCCCTCTGGCCATCCGCAATTGCCCTCCTGCCTTCTCTTGGACACCAGCCCGAATCTGGAGCTTCTGCCTCTCCATCAACAATCCTGCCTCAGGGGCCACCGAATACCTCCTGTCCACCCGCAGAATCTCACTTACCAGCCTTGCCATCTCTGCTTGCTCCTCCTCCTCCCTATCTGTCTAGATCGATATGAACTTCCCCCTAACCACTGCCTCCCACAGCATGGTGGCCGAGACCTTCCCTGTATCATTGAGTTCCACATACCCCTGAATGGCGATACTCACTCGCTCACATACCTCATCTGCCAGCAACACTACGTCCAGCCCCCACAGTGGATGCTGGGCCCCTCCCCCAGTCCACTTGCAAGTCCAACCAATGCGGCTCGTGGCCTGACACCAGAGGGATGAATTCATGCATGCCATGAGTCTCACCATATCTGTCGAATGACTGAATGAGTTTCTCTTAAACAGTTGCCATGGAGACTCAGACACAAGCTTAATAATTCGATGCAGGAACAATGATATGGCCTTCACAATGTGGCTCAGTAGCCCATTAGAGTGATGAGAGGCAGATGCACAAAAGGTACTGTCACATGCCTTCCCACTCCTGCACAGCACCCAGGTATAGTTGTGCCCTGAAAGAGGCAGACATGACCTCCTCCTGAAGGCATGGGACTCGTCTTAAAGGCATCTCATAGACAACAGCCTACGCTGACCACTCTGGCAGAGTTACATGGACTGCCTCCTGTTCCCATTAATAATAATAATAATCTTTATTTGTGTAACAAGTAGGTTTACATTAACACTGCAATGAAGTTACTGTGAAAATCCCCTAGTCGCCACACTCCAGCGCCTGCTCAGGTACGCTGAGGGAGAATTCAGAATGTCCAATTCACCTAACAAGCACATCTTTCGGGACTTGTGGGAGGAAACTGGAGCACCCGGCGGAAGCCCACACAGTCACGGGGAGAATGTGCAGACTCCGCACAGACAGTGACCCAGGACGGGAATCGAACCTGGGGCCCTGGCGCTGTGAAGCACAGTGCTAACTACTGTGTACCTTGCCGCCTCATCGGTTGAAACTTAAAAGGAACCTCGGCTTGTTCAGCCTGCACCAGGCGCTGCTTCTCTTCATCTGAGGATGCCCAGTACTCATGCCATTCACCTCTCCATCACAGGCAATTGAGATATCTCAATATCCTTCCACATCTAATTTGCATTATCCACGCAAGAAATTGATGTAAATAGGTGCCCTCATATGTAGGGCATATGACCCATGTTATACAGCTGTCTGCAGCCAATTGAGAAACTTTACACCCCCTATTTCTTTCTCTCTGGTTTTTATCCCAATTAGGATTAAGGCAGTTGAACGTCACGAGCAGCATCATCCTATGGTTTCTGCAAGGCTTGGCAATTTGCTGAACATGACCGAGAATGCCTCAGATGATTTAGACACAATTACTTTAATTACAATCACTGCTGTAATGTAGGAGGGAGTAGCGAATTTTCATTTAGCAAGGTGCAATAAAAAAAACACACAGCAATTTGCTTAAACTGCTCAGCTCACTGATGCTCAGGTTGGGCTCCGTCAGGGCCATTCAGCTCCTGACCTCTTTACAGCCTTGATCCAAATATGGACAAAAGAACTGAAATCCAGGAGGTGAGGCAATAGTGCCTGCCCTTGGTCGATTATGGCACCAAGGAGCAAAACTGAAGTCAATGGGAATCGGGGGGAATTTTTCCACTGGTTGGAGTCATACCTAACACAAAGGAGATGGTTGGAGATCAATCACCTCAGTTCCACGACATCACTGCAGGAGTTACTGAAAGAAGTGTCCTCAGCCCAACCATCTTCATCTTCATCATGACCCTCCTTCCATTACAAGGTGAGATATGGGGATGTTTGCACAACATTCAACATCATTTTCAACTTCTCAGCTACTGGAGCAGTTCATGTTCAAATGCAGCAAGACCCGGACAATATCCAATCGTGGGCTGATAAAATCACAGTCACGCCTCACAAGCACCAAGCAATGACCATGCCCAACAAAACCATCACCCCTTGATATTCAATAGCATTGCCATCACTGAATCCCCTATCAACATCCTAGAGATTGCCATTGACTAGAAACTGAACTGGATTAACCATATAAATACTGCGGCTACAAGAGCAGGTCGGAGGTTAGGAATCCTGCAGTGAGTAACTTATCTCCTGATTCCCCAAAGCCTGTCCACAAATCAGGAACGTGATGGAATACTTTCCACTTGCCTGGATGCGAGCAGCTCCAAGAACGCTAGAAGCTCGACACCATCCAGGACAAAGCAGCCCATTTGATTAGCACACCTTCGACAAACATTACCTCCCTCCACCACCAATGCACAGTGGCAGCAGTGTGTACCATCTTTGAGATGCACTGCAGAAACTCACAAAGCCTCCTGAGATATTGGCGCAATTCAACTAATTGGGAACAAAGACCCATAGAAAGCGCATTAAACCACATGTTTCCCAGCGCGCGCATGCCGAGAAACACATGGCTATACAGCGCGACTCGCCTAATATAAGGGCCTCAGCGGGGAATGCGCATCCGTGTTGCACATCGAGGAGCTCCGCTTGCCGATCTCCCAGTGTAGGGAGAGATCGGGCGCCATTTTTAATGGCCCACTTCCCCCCCCCTCCCCCGCACGGCATCCCCAGCCCAATCAGGCGGGGGCAGTAAATGCCAGCTTGGCACCTTGGCAGTGCCAACCTGACACCCTGGCAGTGCCCCTTCCAGGTTGGCACTGCCAGGGGGCCCAGGTAGCACCTGCGGTGGCAGGGCACGACCCATGAGTGCCATCTGGTCCCCGTTTGTGAAGAGCCGTACCAAAGGGCACTCACCCAAGGTCTCAGAGGCCTTGGAAATCTGCACATTAGAGAGAGACTAGCTGTCTCGCTTTAATATGCAGGTTTGCCAAGTGATCCCGCCAAAAATGGGCAGGATTTACATCACAACATCTCACGAGATCGCGTTGGAGCTCGTGAGGTGTTGCCAGCTGGGTAGATCCCAAGAGCGAGTCTCCCAGCTTTTATCGGCCACCCTGCACCATGGCGAGCTGACTTTCAGGTGCAGTGTGGCAATTGGATCGCGCCCATTACCTTCCAAACCCCCCTGGAACTCCCTCCCTAACAGCACTGAGGGTGGACCTACACCACTGACTGCTAAGATTCAAGAAGGCAGCTTATCACCACCTTGTGAATGGAGATTACGAATAGGTAACAAAATACTGGCTGAGTCAGCGACACTCACACCCATAAATGAATAACAGCAACTTGCTTTGTATAATCACCTTTTAATGTAAAAACATCCCAAGGTGTATCACTAGACTAGTGTCATGAGACAAATGAAAATGGACAATGCAAAACTCATTTGCCTGCACTTTCATAATAGCTTTGTAGTTATCTCCGCTTCAAATATTCATTGAATGTTTCCAAAACAAATGCAATTGCTTTCACTGCAACCACCTCGTTTGGCAAAGAATACTCTCTAATAGCTCCCTATGTAAACAAAGTTCTCTTAACCTCGCCATGAAAATTTTAAACCAACGACCCTTAATCTAAATCATCTTTTCTTAGCCTCAATAAATATAATTAAAAATTCTTAACTCCTCAGCCTTCTCTGATCCATTAGAAATAATTTCAAAATCTCTAATTACGAGAAGAGACTTGAGAGGCTGGTTTCCCACCCCTTGCATCATCTCAGTGAATCGATCCTATTTGCTCTCCATGAATTTCAATGTCCTCTCTACAGTTAACTGCCTTTTATTCAACCATACCCTTGATCAACTATTCACTGAAAGTATAATCACAGTTTACCACCGCCCAACTACCATTTCATCTTGAACCATTTCAATATTCCTGGCTGCTTGCCAGGAACATTTCGTTTGTCAGCAAATCCCAAGGTTTGAAAACAATCATCGATATGTACAGAGTGCAAAAATGGGTGCAGCACATACTCCTGGAGTGCATTTAAAAAAATACTAATTCTTGGGATGTGGTGGCAAGGCCAGCATTCATTGCCCACCTCTAATCACCCTCTAAGGTGGTGATGAGATCCCTTCCCAAGCTGCTGCTGTCCCCCAGATACAGCCGCAGTGTTGCGAGGGAGGGAGTTCCAGAATTTTGACTTTGCAGCATTGAAGTAGAGTTTGAAAGCAGTATGGGGTGTGACCTGGAGGGGAAATTGTAGGCAGTGGTGTTCCTATGCACCTGCTGCCCCTTGTCCTTCCAGGAGATAGAGGTCACAAGCCATGAACATTTCATTTATTAATCTCTCCTGCTTGCACCCTATCACAGACGTTCCCTTTTGTTTATTTTCGCCCTCTTGTATTTGATCAAATCTTTTACATTTCTAACTGGATGGGAATAGAGGGATACGGACCGAGGAAGTGTAGAAGATTGTAGTTTAGTCGGGCAGCATGGTCGGCACCGGCTTGGAGGGCATGTTCCTGTGCTGTACATTTTTGTTCTTCCTTGTTCAGGCCCCCCCTTCCAGGACCCCCACCCGTCACCCCCCAAAAAAACCTCCCAGAGACCCGTACTTGTTTCCCTGCCCACTCCCACCCTTCAAAACCCCACCTCCACCCTCCTTTCAACGGTATGGCCACCCCCCCCTTGGAACCTGAACCTTGGCAGTGCCACCCAGGCACCTGGGCACCCTTGCACTGCAACCTTGAGTGCTCCTGCCAGCTTGGCAGTGCTACCAGGGCACCTTGGCAGTGCCAGGGTGGTGTTGACAAGGTGCCAACTGGGCAGTGGCAAGGTGCCCACGTTCCAGGGGGAGGGCCTGGATCAGTTCAGGGTGGCTCCCTGGCCTCCTCAAATTAACACCTGTTCTAGCTTCAACTGCTGTTTGTGGGAGAGATTTCCAAACCTCTGCAACCCTTTGCATGAAGAAGTGCTTCCGAACATCCCTCCTGAACGGTCTGGCCTTAATTTTTAGACTATGCCCCTTAGTTTTAGAATCTCCATCCAGTGGAACTAGTTTATCTTTGCCTACCCTTTCTTTCCCTGTTAATATCTTGAATATTTTGATTAGATCACCCATAACCTTCTAAATGCTTCTGGGGCCTTCTGGGAGGTGAGTAGTGTATTTAAAAACCTTACCTTTACAGGAGCAGCCCTTTGGATTTCGGCGGCAGCGGTGCGCAGGGGCCTTCTGGGAGGTGAGTAGTTAGTTTAAAAAGCCTTGCCTGGTCCCGTGTCTGTTCTTCTTTTCTGTTTTATTTGTTTTTATATAAGGCGGGAACCGGAAGTTCGACCTCTGGCAAGTCCCCCCACCCCCAACCAATAAATTCAGGTGGAGAGGAAACCCGAGACACTACACGTGTAGTGTCTCCCACCCGCCCTCCTCCTCTAACCTAATAATAAGACCCATTGGTGTAAGGTAAGTGCCATATTATATTATTATATTATTAGCATTGTGCAGGTCAAGGATCGGAGGTGGAGGAGCAGTCTCTGTCAGCGAGAGAACCTGAGAACATCTCAGACACTCAGAAGGTAAGAAGGTAGGTAAGTGATTTTTACTTTTATACCTTTTTTCAAATTGTGTGTGTCGGGGGGAAACTGAAGTGACATCACAGAAAAGCTGTGACCTGAGTGGCTGGTTGGGATACTAACCTAAATTTAAAAATTTTTTTTTTTTTTTTTTGAGTATTTGGGAACTAATTAAACATAATAACTTAATTATAATTTAGAGGATATCTAAGCCAGAGATCGGAGAGTATTATAGTTAGCTATCGCATTTCTATTAGAAATCTAGTGCTAGGAAACAGATAGTTGACAGTAACTTTGCAATTAAAAAAAAAAAAAGTATTAAAAAAAAAAGACAAATTTTAATTTTAATTAATTGACGCAATGTCAGTTAGAGGGGTGCTGTGCTCTGACTGTGAGATGTGGCAGGTCCGGGAGGCTTCCAGCGTCCCGGATGGCTTCATCTGCAGAAAGTGCACCCAACTGCAGCTCCTCACAGACCGCATGGTTCGGTTGGAGCAGCAATTGGATGCACTTAGGAGCATGCAGGTGGCGGAAAGCGTCATAGGTCGCAGTTATGTAAATGTGGTCACACCCAAGGTGCAGGCAGAGAAATGGGTGACCACCAGAAAGGGCAGGCAGTCAGTGCAGGAATCCCCTGTGGTTGTCCCCCTCTCGAACAGATATACCCCTTTGGATACTGTCGGGGGGGATAGCCTATCAGGGGAAAACAGCAGCAGCCAGAGCAGTGGCACCACGGCTGGCTCTGATGTTCAGAAGGGAGGGTCAAAGCGCAGAAGAGTAATAGTAATAGGGGACTCTATAGTCAGGGGCACAGATAGGCGCTTCTGTGGACGTGAAAGAGACTCCAGGATGGTATGTTGCCTCCCTGGTGCCAGGGTCCAGGATGTCTCCGAACGGGTAGAGGGAATCCTGAAGGGGGAGGGCAAACAGGCAGAGGTCGTTGTACATATTGGTACTAACGACATAGGCAGGAAGGGGCATGAGGTCCTGCAGCAGGAGTTCAGGGAGCTAGGCAGAAAGTTAAAAGACAGGACCTCGAGGGTTGTAATCTCGGGATTACTCCGTGCCACGTGCCAGTGAGGCTAGAAATAGGAAGATAGAGCAGACAAACACGTGGCTAAACAGCTGGTGTAGGAGGGAGGGTTTCCGTTTTCTGGACCACTGGGAGCTCTTCCGGGGCAGGTGTGACCTGTATAAGATGGACGGGTTGCATCTAAACCGGAGAGGCATAAATATCCTGGCCGCGAGGTTTGCTAGTGTCACACGGGAGGGTTTAAACTAGTATGGCAGGGGGGTGGGCACGGGAGCAATAGGTCAGAAGGTGAGAGCATTGAGGGAGAACTAGGGAATAGGGACAGTGTGGCTCTGAGGCAGAGCAGACGGGGAAAAATTGCTGAACACAGCGGGTCTGGTGGCCTGAAGTGCATATGTTTTAATGCAAGGAGCATTACGGGTAAGGCAGATGAACTTAGAGCTGGGATTACTACTTGGAACTATGATGTTGTTGCCATTACAGAGACCTGGTTGAGGGAAGGGCAGGATTGGCAGCTAAACGTTCCAGGATTTAGATGTTTCAGGCGGGATAGAGGGGGATGTAAAAGGGGAGGCGGAGTTGCGCTACTTGTTCGGGAGAATATCACAGCTATACTGCGAGAGGACACCTCAGAGGGCAGTGAGGCTATATGGGTAGAGATCAGGAATAAGAAGGGTGCAGTCACAATGTTGGGGGTATACTACAGGCCTCCCAACAGCCAGCGGGAGATAGAGGAGCAGATAGGTAGACAGATTTTGGAAAAGAGTAAAAACAACAGGGTTGTGGTGATGGGAGACTTCAACTTCCCCAATATTGACTGGGACTCACTTAGTGCCAGGGGCTTAGACGGGGCGGAGTTTGTAAGGAGCATCCAGGAGGGCTTCTTAAAACAATATGTAAACAGTCCAACTAGGGAAGGGGCAGTACTGGACCTGGTATTGGGGAATGAGCCCGGCCAGGTGGTAGATGTTTCAGTAGGGGAGCATTTCGGTAACAGTGACCACAATTCAGTAAGTTTTAAAGTACTGGTGGACAAGGATAAGAGTGGTCCGAGGATGAATGTGCTAAATTGGGGGAAGGCTAATTATAACAATATTAGGCGGGAACTGAAGAACATAGATTGGGGGCGGATGTTTGAGGGCAAATCAACATCTGACATGTGGGAGGCTTTCAAGTGTCAGTTGAAAGGAATACAGGACAGGCATGTTCCTGTGAGGAAGAAAGATAAATACGGCAATTTTCGGGAACCTTGGATGACGAGTGATATTGTAGGCCTCGTCAAAAAGAAAAAGGAGGCATTTGTCAGGGCTAAAAGGCTGGGAACAGACGAAGCCTGTGTGGCATATAAGGAAAGTAGGAAGGAACTTAAGCAAGGAGTCAGGAGGGCTAGAAGGGGTCATGAAAAGTCATTGGCAAATAGGGTTAAGGAAAATCCCAAGGCTTTTTACACGTACATAAAAAGCAAGAGGGTAGCCAGGGAAAGGGTTGGCCCACTGAAGGATAGGCAAGGGAATCTATGTGTGGAGCCAGAGGAAATGGGCGAGGTACTAAATGAATACTTTGCATCAGTATTCACCAAAGAGAAGGAATTGGTAGATGTTGAGTCTGGAGAAGGGGGTGTAGATAGCCTGGGTCACATTGTGATCCAAAAAGACGAGGTGTTGGGTGTCTTAAAAAATATTAAGGTAGATAAGTCCCCAGGGCCTGATGGGATCTACCCCAGAATACTGAAGGAGGCTGGAGAGGAAATTGCTGAGGCCTTGACAGAAATCTTTGGATCCTCGCTGTCTTCAGGGGGTGTCCCGGAGGACTGGAGAATAGCCAATGTTGTTCCTCTGTTTAAGAAGGGTAGCAAGGATAATCCCGGGAACTACAGGCCGGTGAGCCTTACTTCAGTGGTAGGGAAATTACTGGAGAGAATTCTTCGAGACAGGATCTACTCCCATTTGGAAGCAAATGGACGTATTAGTGAGAGGCAGCACGGTTTCGTGAAGGGGAGGTCGTGTCTCACTAACTTGATAGAGTTTTTCGAGGAGGTCACTAAGATGATTGATGCAGGTAGGGCAGTAGATGTTGTCTATATGGACTTCAGTAAGGCCTTTGACAAGGTCCCTCATGGTAGACTAGTACAAAAGGTGAAGTCACACGGGATCAGGGGTGAACTGGCAAGGTGGATACAGAACTGGCTAGGCCATAGAAGGCAGAGGGTAGCAATGGAGGGATGCTTTTCTAATTGGAGGGCTGTGACCAGTGGTGTTCCACAGGGATCAGTGCTGGGACCGTTGCTCTTTGTAGTATATATAAATGATTTGGAGGAAAATGTAACTGGTCTGATTAGTAAGTTTGCAGACGACACAAAGGTTGGTGGAATTGCGGATAGCGATGAGGACTGTCTGAGGATACAGCAGGATTTAGATTGTCTGGAGACTTGGGCGGAGTGATGGCAGATGGAGTTTGATCCGGACAAATGTGAGGTAATGCATTTTGGAAGGGCTAATGCAGGTAGGGAATATACAGTGAATGGTAGAACCCTCAAGAGTATTGAAAGTCAAAGAGATCTAGGAGTACAGGTCCACAGGTCATTGAAAGGGGCAACACAGGTGGAGAAGGTAGTCAAGAAGGCATACGGCATGCTTGCCTTCATTGGCCGGGGCATTGAGTATGAGAATTGGCAAGTCATGTTGCAGCTGTATAGAACCTTAGTTAGGCCACACTTGGAGTATAGTGTTCAATTCTGGTCGCCACACTACCAGAAGGATGTGGAGGCTTTAGAGAGGGTGCAGAAGAGATTTACCAGAATGTTGCCTGGTATGGAGGGCATAAGCTATGAGGAGCGATTGAATAAACTCGGTTTGTTCTCACTGGAACGAAGGAGGTTGAGGGGCGACCTGATAGAGGTATACAAAATTATGAGGGGCATAGACAGAGTGGATAGTCAGAGGCTTTTCCCCAGGGTAGAGGGGTCAATTACTAGGGGGCATAGGTTTAAGGTGAGAGGGGCAAGGTTTAGAGTAGATGTACGAGGCAAGTTTTTTACGCAGAGGGTAGTGGGTGCCTGGAACTCACTACCGGAGGTGGTAGTGGAAGCAGGGACGATAGGGACATTTAAGGGGCATCTTGACAAATATATGAATAGGATGGGAATAGAAGGATACGGACCCAGGAAGTGTAGAAGATTGTAGTTTAGTCGGGCAGTATGGTCGGCACGGGCTTGGAGGGCCGAAGGGCCTGTTCCTGTGCTGTACTTTTCTTTGTTCTTTGTACTAGCAAAAACAAACAGGGGCAGGATTCTCCAACACCCAGCCAGGTCGGAGAATCGCCGGGAGCTGGCGTGAATCCTGCCCCCGCCGTGTCCCGAAGTCTCCGCCACCAGAGATTCAACGGGGGTGGAAATCGCGCCGGTCGGCGGGCCCACCCCCGCCAATTCTCCGGCCCGCGATGGGCCGAAGTCCCGCTGCTGGAATGCCTGTCCCGCCAGGGTTGATTAAACCACCTTTTGATCAGCGGGACAAGGCGGCGTGGGCGGGCTCCGGGGTCCTGTGTGGGGGGGGGGGGAGAGAGAGGCGGGCCGATCTGGCCCCAGGGTGTGCCCCCACGGTGGCCTGGCTCGCGATTGGGGCCCACCGATCCACAGGCGGGCCTGTGCCTTGGGGGCACTCTTTTTCTTCCGCCTTTGCCATGGTCTTCACTATGGCGGAGGCAGAAGAAACCCCCTCCCCTGCGCATGCGCGGGGATGACGTCAGCAGCCGCTGGCGCTCCCGCGCATGCGCGGACCCGCGTCGCCCGGCGAAGACCTTTCGGCCCCGGCTGGAGTGGCGCCAAAGGCCTTTCCTGCCAGCCAGTGGAGCGGAAACCGCTCCAGCGCGGGCCTAGCCCCTCAAGGTGAGGGTTTGGCCCCTAAAGGTGCGGAGACTTCCACACCTTTGGGGCGGCCCGACGCCGGAGTGGTTCCCGCCGCGACCCCCCACCCCGCCGGGTCTATTTTGAGTAATATCTCCTCGTAACTCAACTATTGTACTCCAGGTGTCATTTTTGTAAACCTACGATGCACTCCCTCCTAAGCCAAAATATCCTTCCCAAGGTTTCGTGCACAGAACTGCTCACAGTACTCCAAGTGGGGCCTAACCAGGGTTTTGTATGGCTGCAGAATTAGCCCTGTGGGCAGCACAGTAGCTCGCACTAATTTCACAGCGCCAGGGTCGCAGGTTCGATTCCCCACTGGGTCACTGTCTGTGCAGAGTCTGTACGTTCTCACCGTGTCCGCATGGGTTTCCTCCGGGTGCTCAGGTTTCCTCTCAGTCCAAAGGTGTGCCGGTTAGGTGGACTAGCCATGCTAAATTGTGCTTAGTGCCCAAAAAAAGGTTAGGAGGGGTTATTGGGTTACAGGGATAGGGTGGAAGTGAGGGTTTAAGTGGGTTGGTGCAGACTCGATGGGCCGAATGGCTTCCTTCTGCACTGTATGTTCTATATTCCAGTCTTGTATATATAAAGGCTAGCATTGCATTAGCCTTTTTGATTATTGTCTGCAGTTGTTCGTGGCATTTTAAGGATCTATGCACCTGAACCCTCAGGTCTCTTTGGCCATCCACTATACCCAACTTCGTTCCATTTAGTAAGTACTCTATTCTATCCTTTTTTGGTCCAAAATGGAAAACCTCACATTTGCTTACATTAAATTCCATCTGCCACAATTTTGCCCATTCACCCAGTCTGTCAATATCTAGGCTGACTACAATGCCACATAATTTTGTATCATCAGCAAATTTGGATATGCCATCATCCAAGTCCTTAATGAATAGTGTGAATAATTGAGGCCCCAACATGTGATACACCACTACTCACCTCCTGCCATTTTGAGTAATTACCCATTATCCCCACTCTGTCATCTGCCACGCAACCAGTTTCCAAACCATGTTAATAATTTGCCCTCAACCCTGTGGGCTTCCACCTTAGTTAACAGACTCTTGTGTGGGACTTTACTTAATGCCTTCTGGACATTCATATAAATGACATCCATCGATATTCCCCTGTTCACTAACTTAGTCACCTGTTCAAATAATTCATTAAGATTAGTCAGGCATAATCTTCCCTTCACGAATCCATGCTGGCTACCCCTGATCGACCAACATTTTTCAAGGTGTTCAGTTAACTCATACCTTATTATAGACTCCAGCAATTTGCCCACCACAGATGTTCGACTAACCAATCTATAATTCCCTGGTTTCCCCCTTCTTAAAAAGTGCAGTGACATGTGGAACTTTCCAATCCAGAGAGACTACTCCTGAATCTGGGGAACTCTGGAAGATTATAGTTAGGGCATCTACAATGTGCTACCCCTACTTCCTTCAACACCCTCGAAAGGACACCGGCAGGTCCTGGGAATTTATCACTCTTTAGTTCGAGTAATTTCCTAGTTAGTGATACTGTACTTGCGTTAATTGTATTAAGTCCCTGACCTCTATCGACTTTTAGTTTTTTGGGACTTCCGGCAAGTTATCCGCCTTTTCTACTGTAAATACGGAGGCAAAGTAATTGTTCAACACGTCTGCCATTTCCCCATTGTCGATGACAATATCACCATTTTTAGCGGGTCTACATTACTCTTGACCACCCCACTTTCCCTTTATATAACTTTGACATTTCTTCTTATTGATTTTGATGTTCCTTGCAAGTTTCCTTTCATAATCTCTTTTATTAACTTTGTGACCCTTTGCTGGTCCTTGTACCTGTCCCTTTCATCCGGATCTGTGCTATGCCTTGCAATTTTGTGAGCCCTTTCTTTTCGTTTTTATGATGTCGCTAACCTCTTTCGTTGCCCATGGCTGTTTTTTTTGTGAAGTGGAGCCTTTTCCTGTCAGGAGATATACTTGCTCTATATCTCATTAAAAGTTTCCTTAAATATTCTCCACTGATTTTCAGTCATTTGACCCATTAACAGATCTTCCCAGTTTAATGTGGACAATCTCTGTCTCATCACATTAGCTTTACTTACCCAAGTCTAAAATTCTAGTACCTGAAACATGCTCTTCACTTTCAAATATTACACTGAATTCAATCATGTTGTGATCATTATTTGATAAATGCCCACGCACAGTTAGGCTACTAATTAAATTGGGCTCATTACTCATAACTAAATCTTGTTGTCCCTCTTGTTGCAACTTGAACATGTTGGTGCAGGAAACTATCCCGGACACATTCCATAAATTCACTACCTTTCTGACAGGTGCCTCTCCCAATCTATGTTTTCGTTGAAATCCCCCATTAATACTACTCTGCCTTTGCTACACACTTGCCCAATTTCTGCCATTATACAATCTAGCACCTCAGAACTGCTACCACGAGGTCGATGCACAACACTCTTTACAGTTTTAGATCCTTTTTGTTCCTCAGTTCCACCCATATGGTATCCATATATGGGAAAGTATGCTTTCCCCTCATTATAACCTTCCTCACCATTGAAGTTGTAGCCATCTAAGATGGCCACCTGCAAAGGACCATGGGAATTATGGCCAACCCAGGACATAGACAAATACACAGCCTGTGTGTATCTAAAACACAGGTAACCAGACCTGATCAAAACCCCCGCTCGTTTACATTTTAATGGCCCATTTTCCCAGGACAATAGGACTCCAATCAAGCAACCGGTCCAGCCACAGACTGATCGGCGCCACTCCCCTTACTCAGAAAGCACAACCGCCAAGGCCAATGACCGCTAAGGACCCGCCCAGCTACCAAGGCATTCGCCCCTTTATTGGCCGAAATCGAAGACACTGATCAGAGCCCTGTCGAACTATTGGGTCCAAGGTTAAGGACCGCCCCAAAGTGCGCGAAATCACAGAGGGATAAAAGAGAGCACAGCCATGTGCTCGGTCTCTTTTGGATCCAGCCTGTGCAAACCCAACTGTAGCAGGAACAGCCAGCCAAGTTCAAGACCAACGATCGCTACTTGACGGATGAGCCCAGCAGAGACAGAGCCACTTTTTTCGAACCAGCTAAGTGAAATCCAGAAAAAGGCCTTATCCATTTGCACAGTGCCGGTCGCTCTGAAGTTGAGTATCGGTTATTGTAGCTGATAGGTGTAGTTTAACTCGTAGTAGATATTGTGTTTGCATGTTGAGATAACTTGTGTGTGTAAATAAACCATCTTTTGAACTAACTAACTGGTTGTGTAGTCATTTGATCAATAGAAGGGAAGGCTTGTGGTTCACTAAGATAAATAGAAATATCCACAGTATTGGCAATGCTGTTGGGACCGAAACAGAGCAAAAGTGATAGTATTTCTAACTCGCATTTGCATCTGGGACAGTACAGTTGCGCAGTGGTTAGCACTGCTGCCTCACGGCACTGAGGACACAGGTTCGATCCCAGCCCTGGGTCACTGTCCGTGTCTGTGTGGGGCTCAAAACTGCCCCTTAATTGGAAAAAAAGAATTGGGTACTCTAAATGTCTTTTTTTTTTTTAAAGTTGCATTTGCGCATGCAGCTACCAGGACAGGTCAAAGGCTAGAAATCCTAAGGTGAGCAGCTCACCTCCTGACAGCACCCCACCCCCCAAATCCTGTCCACCGTCTACAAGGCACAAGTCAGAAGTGTAATGGAAGACTCGCCACTTGAGTGCAGCTCCAACAACACTCAGGAAGCTCAACGCCATCCAGGACACAGCAGTCCGCTTGATTGCTCCTTCTTCCACAAACATTCAAACCCACTGATGAACAGTGACAGCCATGCGTACCATCTAGAAGATCCACTGCAGTAACTCGCCAAGGTTCCTTCACAGCACCATCTAAACCAATGACCACTACCATCCAGAAGGACAAAGCAGCAGATACCTAAGGAACCCCACCACTGGAGGTTCCCCTTCAAGTCACTCACCATCTTGACTTGGAAATATATTGCCATTCCTTCACTATCGCTGGGACCGGATCCTGGAACTCACTCTCCAAAAGCAGTGGGTGTACCTAGACTTCATGGACGACAGCAGTTTAAGAAGGCAACTCACTACCACCTTCTAAAGGGCAACTAGGGATGGGCAACAAATGCTGGTCTAACCAGCGACACCCACATCCAATAAATGAAGGTTTAAAAAGCTCATCTTGTTTATTCATCATATGAATTCACATTTTCTGTTCCATTGATCGTTATTTTTTTTAAAAAATCAATCCTTGCTGGCTGACCTTGATCAAAACGATTCAATTGCTCACTACACTTACAGACCCATTTCAGTTATGTATTATTCTAGATAAGATATTCCCTCACTCACACCAAATGTTTCAAATATATTTAATCAACAAAGCTAAACCAGGGTAATCTGATTACAAGTCAAAATAAATCAGAGTAACCAGTTAGAGACCCTTTATCTGATGTTTGCAAGAGTCTGATACTAGTACCTGCTGGATTGGGAATCCAGAGACCCAGAGTCATGGGGCGGGATTCTCCAAGCCCCCTCTGGGTCAGAGAATCGCTTGGGGGGGGGGGGGGGGGTGAATCCCGCCCGCCGCCAACTGCCGAATTCTCCGGTGCCGGGGTTTTAGCGAGGTTGGGAACCGCACTGCGCCGGTCGATGGCCGCTGGCACCGGTCCCGCCCGGCGATTCTCCGGCCGGCGATGGGCTGAACGGCCGCCCGTTTTCGGCCGGTCCCGCCGTCAAACCAGGTCCATACCTGTGGGACCTGGCTCTACGGGCAGCCTGCGGAGTCCTCGGGGGTGTGCGGGGGGGGGGGATCTGGCCCCGGGGGCTGCCCCCACGGTGGCCTGGCCCGCGATCGGGGCCGACCGATCCGCGGACGGGCCTGTGCTGTGGGGCACTCTTTCCTTCCGTGCCGGCCGGGGTAACGGTCCGCCATGTTCTGCACGGAGAAGAACCACCCTGCGCATGCGCTGGGATGACGCCAGCACCCTTCGGCACCGGCTGGCGTGGCGCCAAGCCCTTCGTTGCCGGCTGGCGCGGCGCCAGCCCCGCCGCCGGCGGCCTAGCTCCTGATGGTGCTGAGGATTCTGCATCTTCCAGGCAGCCCGACACCAGCGTGGTTCACGCAACTCCTCGGCACCGGTACGGCCCGCCCCACCGGGTAGGAGAGAATCCCCCCCATGCTCTGGGGACTGGGATTCGAATCCCGCCATGGCAGATGGTGAAATTTGAATTCAATAAAATAATCTGGAATTAAAAGTCTAACGGTGACCATGTAACCATTGCCGATTGGCGTAAAACCCCATCTGGTTCACAAAAGTCCTTTAGGGAAGGAAATCTGTCGCACTTACCAGATCTGGCCTCCATGTGACTGCAGATCTACAGCAATGTCGCTGACTCTTAAATGCCCTCAGGGATGGGCAATAAATGCTGGCCCAGCCAGTGGCACCCACAGGGCTGCACGGTAGCATTGTGGGTAGCACAATTGCTTCACAGCTCCAGGATCCCAGGTTCGATTCCGGCTTGGGTCACTGTCTGTGCGGAGTCTGCACATCCTCCCAGTGTCTGCATGGGTTTCCTCCGGTTGCTCCAGTTTCCTCCCACAGTCCAAAGATGTGCAGGTTAGGTGGATCGGCCGTGATAAATTGCCCTTCGTGTCCAAAATTGCCCTTAGTGTTGGGTGGGTTACTGGGTTATGGGGATAGGGTGGAAGTGTTGACCTTGGGTAGGGTGCTCTTTCCAAGAGCCGGTGCAGACTCGATGGGCCGAATGGCCTCCTTTTGCACTGTAAATTCTATGATGATAATCCCATGAACGAATAAAAATTAATTTGCAGTAAACCCTCCCTCCAAAGCAAAAATAAACATTTATATTAGTAAATGTAAGGAACAAAGAATACAGCGCAGGAACAGGCCCTTCGGCCCTCCAAGCCTGTACCAGTCATGATACCACCCTTGGCCAAAACCCTCAGCATTTCCTAGTGAAAGAAGAAAGAACAATACATCAAAGAATATGTAAGAATATGTAAAAAAACGTCATTTTTCTTAATGCCAATTTGTTGTTTTCTTTCAAATAATAGTTTTGTTACTTATGCAGGGAACTGGCTAGGAGAGCATCACTACCAAGTTATGCTCCCTTTAAAAAGAGTATTTTTGAAATTTTTGTAGGGATCTCACTACAGAGCACCACTGCATCCAAGAGAATCTGAAGGAAGAAGTATTTGAGAGAGGTCATGCCAAGATGACACTTCAATCAGAATGAATAAGCTTATCGGAAAATCAATGTTTCTCTTCGAGATGTTGATGGCTCTATTTTCACATTTTACTTTCAAATCTTTGAGAGGAGAAATAATTTGCCTCATGCAGCATCTTTCACATCCTCAGGACATCGCAAAATACTTGTTTTTGAAACAGATACTCTTGTAATGAGGGCAATCTTATTGCAGAAGTGACATTTGCCCATTTCATTTCTGTAATGATAGGGCTCCAGGACACCATCTTTATAAGTAAGTGTGTAAAGAAATGTGCATGTTTGTTCAGGGTAGAGAAGTGCATCGCAATGCAATCTTTTAGGTTACGCAATAATATGGTTCAATCCCATTTACGTAATGTCGTTTGTTAAACTGCTGGGAAAAGGGTGGCCAAACAGCAGTTGATTGTTGCAATATGCCTTTACCACAGTTGAAATGGCAAATCCGGCTGGTGTGGGTTAATTTCAAGTCAGGTTCAGTCATTAACACTTCAAAACCAACTTCTCAAAGGTGTTCTAGATATTTGAAATAACCAGATAAACGTAACAAAGTCAAACAAAAAAAGGGAAAGACCTCAAATTTAAATACAGAATACTGCTTGAAACTGTAAATAGAAGGTATCCACTGTGTATGTATCGAGTAGACCATTCAGGGAGGGGAGGCTGGAAAAAACTCGGATTGTTCTCTTTCGAGCAGAGAAGGTCAAAGGAAGGTTTAATGGGTGTTCAAAATTATGAGGGTTTGTAATATGGTAAACATACATAGAGACATTCATAGAAAACAGGAGGTCATTCAGCCCTTCGAGCCTGCTCCGCACCATTCATTATGATCATGACTGATCATCAAATTCAATAACCTGCTCCCGCCTTCCTCTCAAATCCTTAGATCCTTTAGCCCCAAGAGTTATTATCCAATGCCTTCTTGAAATTACAAAAATGTTTTCGCCTCAACTACTTTTTGTGGTGGTGAATTTCACAGATTCACCACTCTGAGTGAAGACATTTTTCCTCACCTCAGTCCTAAAAGATTTACCCCTTATCCTCAAACTGTGATCCCCTAGTACTGGACTCCCCCACCATCGGGAACATTCTTTCTGAATCTACCCTGTCTAATCCTGTTAGAATTTTATAAGTGTCTATGAGATCCCCCCTCACTCTTCTAAACTCCAATGATAAAGAGATAGATATAGAGAAACTGTTTCTACTGGCAGTAAGGTCAGTGTCCGGAGATACAGATGCACTGTGACTGGCAGAAGAACGAAGGCGAAGTTGAGAACTTTTTTTATGGTGCAGAGTGTTGTGAATGGTGGTGAAAGGTGAGGCAGAAGTAATTTCCAAAAGGTACTCGGATAGATAATTGAAAAGGAAAAACGTGCAGGGGTTATGGAGAAAGAGGTGGCAGAAGGGGATGAATCGGATAGCTCCTTCGAAAGAACGAGCACAAACACAAGAGAACTTAACGGCCCCCTTCTATGCCCTATGATTCATTGGCAATCAAAACAGAGTTAACAGCAGAAAAAAGTGCAACACAAAAGAGGAAGATAATGGTTTAATGCCTGCTGTCTGCTTGTTAGAAACGGAGGAAACTGGTAAATTATGTAAAAGATCACCTCACTTGTGCAATGAAATGGAGAAACATTGGAAAATAGAAAAGAGGCTTGGAGGGGAGCCTCGCACGAAGTAAACAATGAGTTTATATAGCACCGCTAACATAAGTGCTTTAACAGGAGCACACGAGATGAAAATGGAGAATGAGTCAAAGAAGGTGCCTTATATAGATGACAAAAATCTTACTCGATGGTAGATTTTAAAGTGTTGCATAAAAGAGGGAATCTTAAAGGACAGGATTTGGATAGCTAAAGGTATGGCCAACCATAAAGGAGCGGGAAACGTACAACAGACAAAGTTGAAGGAAAACAGTGGGGCTGTAGGGCTGAAGGAGGGTACACAAGGCCAAAAGAGAAGTTGTGCAAATGAAAGGGAATCAGAAATTAAAACAGTGACTGTTGGAAATGCTGGGCAAGTCCATTCACACCTCAACGGGAGAGGTGAACAATCAACATCAAGAATATGGACAGAAAAGTTAGGCATCCAAAAGATGTGCAGGTTAGGTGGGTTGGCCATGCTAAATTGCCCCTTAGTGTCCAAAAAGGTTGGGTGGGGTTACTGGGTTGTGGGGGTGGGGTGGAGACGTGGGCTTGGGTGGGGTGATCTGTCCGGGTGCCAGTGCGGACTCAATGGGCCGGATGGTCTCCTTCTGCACTATGGATTCGGTGAAAATATCAAAACCAAGTGCCTCAATTTAGCACGCCCACTCGCACTTTTTCTTTTCTAATTTATAGAAAAAGGGATGGAGTCTTGAGTAACTGAAATGAAACAGAGGTTGCACTGAGTCCTCGTAATCTGATAGCTTGGAATATTTGAACAAGCAGCACTTTGAGTTATGTAAAGGATTTTCATGTAAATTTAAAATATTGTAAAAGAAAACCCCAGTTCTCTTCCTGTATTGATGCCAATATCATTTAAAAGCGTAACACATTTTACAGTTGTTTGCCAAACAAGTCTATACACAGCACTTTGCAGTGTGGGTGTTCTGGTTAATTTTGGAAAGAAAGGAGGATTACAGTCAGCAGAGAGCTTTTGAAGTGCAGGAAACACAAGCAGCTAATTTGTGCACAGCAAGGGCCCAAAAACAATGCAACAATGAGCCGATCATATGAAATGATATTGGTAGAGGGATAAATTAGGGGGCCTGAACACCAGGGGCAATGCCCCTGCTGCTCTTCAAAATAGTGCCAGATCTATTATGACAACCTGGGGCAGAATGTGCCCTCTGATTAATGTCTCACCAAAAAGGCAATACCTCCAACAGTAAGACCACCTCAGAATTGCACTTCAGGTGCCAATCTAAATGGCGTACACAAGTTTCTGGAGTCTTGAACCCATAAACTACTGGCTCATTCAGAGACTAGAATGTCGAACTGAACCTAATCTATTATGGTAGCCTGTCCTGTGCGATTGCACTCAAATTAATTTCTTTCACTTTGAAGACCACACATGGTTTGGAAACATGAATCTGCATGGAATCAGACTGTAACAGTGAGTAGGAGAAGTTCCTTATTCAAGGGAAACACTTCCCTGCCAGATTCAACTGGTTAATATAACAGGAGCTAAATATAATGGGTGCATACTTTTTTCCAGCACCGCGCACAGAACTGTGCACTGAGCATTTTTACCATTTTTTGAGACTGTTCCAGACTCTTTTGCTACTGCTGGATGCATTCCAACATCTCACTGCAGCACTGAATTATGTCCACAATGCAGCTTTGCATGTTTCATACAAAAAAGGTCAAATACAATTGCTGAACACACACCCTTATTTTCATGGATTGTGGGGAAAGTTCCATCGATCGAGTGCCCAATTTATGTACAGGGGAAATGTGGGAAGCAGGAAATAAATCTGTATGATAGATGGATAGTGATTCTTCTCCTACCCTTAACTTTCCATTGTAGTCATAACACTGGTTTGCAAATCTCAGCATTCTTCACAAAGTTACATTGCAACAAGTTTTAATCATCACAGCTCAATTATTAAGAGAGAGAGAGTGAGAGAGAAAAAAACAAATTAAAAAAAAAACAGGAGGGCTGATTCAGCAGCATGCAATGCTTGCCAAGAACAGACTATAAGAGCAAGTGATAGACTCAGTGAGCCAGGGCAAAGATCTTTAAATCCAAAACAGCTCCAATTGGATTTAGTTTCTTCCCTCTCAGAAGAACCAGACGAGATTAGCTCCTTTTGGAATAAATCGGTTAACTACTTTTCAAAAAACGTCCTTTGCAGAATTATTTGTCGTACAATAACAAGCATTTTTATAAGAAAGCCCAATTGTGTTACCTGGAGTTGTGCGACTTCTGAGTTGGCCTGTTTAAACCAGTGCTTCACATCAACCCTGTCAGACAGCAAAGCGAGGTTGTGAAACCAGAATTATTCATGTGTAGCGTAAACTACATCAGTAAGGAAGTACAGTTCAGCAATCAGGCTCCTCCTCTCCCATGTTGCTTTGCATGAATTCCTAGTAACCATAGTGATGACTGCTGCACCTTCCCAGAATCTGAAACCCTCCCTGCAATATGTTTTACCAATCAAATAAGATCCCCATTTAGGCCATTACATAATTACCATTGCATCCTTTATATTGTTGGGTGCACATAATATGCACTGCACATGGACCAAAACAAAAGCGCACAGAACATACTAAACAAAGAGGTACGTTGTCAGTGTTACTTTGTCAGTTTAGGTGTGGTCCTCACAAAAGCACACCACAAATAATTTCTTATTCAAGTTACAAAGAAATCTGCATGGATAGAAGTTCCTTTTGCCTAATGTGGAGTCTCTACACACTGTCCACATAAGACACACAGGAGCCTGATGTCAAAAGGCAATTGTATGCCAATGACCTGCTTCTGTACATTACGGATCCAGTCTCCCCTATGGATGAAATAATGAAGCTACTCAGAAACTGCGACTCTTTTCGGGTACAAACTGAACCTGGAGAAGAGTAAATTTTTTCGGGTTAACCCCCGGAATGGGGAGGAAATCTGGGGGTATTATCTTTTCATCTTGCCACAGGTAACTTTCATTATCTTGGTATCCGGGTGAATCAGAATTGGCCATCGCTCCATAGATTGAATGACGCTATTCTGGTGAGCAGGGTGAGGTCCAACTTGCAGAAGTGGGATAACCTTCCTCTGTCCTTGGTGAGCAGGATCCAGACTATACAAATGACTATCCTCCCAAGGTTTGTATTTCTTTTTCAGTGTCTCACTATTTTTCTCCCCAAATCCTTTTTTGTTATGATTAATAAGTTAGTGACCTCTTTTATTTGGGCAAGGAAGACCCTAAGAATCTGCAGGGATTCCTTCAGGAGGGACCGGCAGTTTGGGGGAGGGGGTCTAGCATCACCCAACTTTCTCTTTTATAACCAATATTGAGAAGGTGTTGGAGTGGATTGGGGAGCGGAGCTCCATATGGGGGATAGATTAAAATGAGCTCTTGTAGGGGCTCTAGTTTAGGTCTTTGGCAATAGTTTTGCTCCCGTTCTCTCCAGTGAAGTATTTTCTAACCTGGTGGTGGTGTTGACTCTAAGGATATGGAGGCAATTTAGACAACATTATAAATTGTGTTCCATGTCATTGCTGGCCCCTTTGTGTGACAACCACTATTTGTACTGTTGAGTCTGGGCATGACGATCAGGTCATGGAAGGGAAAGAGCCGAGAGAGTTTGTGGAGGGATGGTTTGCTAGTTTGGAGGAGCTACCGACGAAGTTTCAACTTTGAGGGCGGACTTATTCTGTTACCTCCAAATACGTGATTTTGGCCAGAATTCTTTTCCTACATGTCCCTTCGCTCTGCAACCCTTCTTGTTGAAAAGGAACCAATCACTGGCAGGGTCGGGTGGGGGAAGCACTTCCAGTTTTTATGGCCATATCCTGTCACTGGAGGTATCCCCACTAGATGAGGCGCGAGTAAAATTGGAGGGGGAACTGGGACCTACTTTAGATGAGCCCATGTGGTGTGAGGCCCTCCGCAGGGTAAACTCCCCGTCCTCCTGAGCTCGACTCAGCCTAATTCAGCTCAAGGTGGTACATGGGGCTCACCTAACTAAATCGAGGATGAGTGGTTTCTTTTCAGGAGTGGAGGACAGGTGTGAGAGGTGTTCTCTGGGGCTGGCTAATCACACCCATATATTTTGGTCGTACCCCAAGATGGTAAGATTTTGGGTCTCCTTCTATAGTACCATGTCAGCGATTCGTAACATTGATCTGGAACCTTGTCCTTCAGTGGCCATTTTCGGGGTATCGAGCTCGCTGGGGTTGCAGATGGGGATGAAGGCAGATATTCTCACCTTTGCCTCGCTAATAGCCTGGAGGAGAGTTCTGCTGGGATGGAGTTCTCCTACTCTACCCAGTGCCTCAGTCTGGTTCGGTGTCCTCATGGAATTTCTACATCTGGAAACGGTGAAGTACACAGCCAGGGTTTCGACCCGAGGTGTCAGCCATTCATTTTCCTACTCGGCTGTGAAGGTGGGTGGGGGAGGGGGTTAGTTCTTATTGTTGGAGCAAGGGTTGTTCTCTCTTGGCTGGTTGTTTTTTTAATAATATTGCATTATGTAACATCCGCTTTCTGTGTTGATATTATGTTTCCTGTAAATGAAATTTTTTTAAATAAAAAAATATTTTTTAAAGTATTAGATTGGGCACATGAAGCCAATGTTCTGGTGGTGACACAGGCTTCAGGGCAAGTCAAGCCAGTAGGTTTTGTGGAAGTAGAGAAGAAAGCAGTTATTAGCTGAAGGTGCAAACATGTGCTCACAGTCGATCCAAAGGAATGTTGAAAGGCAGGTTACAGCATTTACAGATTTCATATGTGAGGAGCATGTGTGCAGAGTGGAATTGGAAAGGGTGTCAAAACGTTGAGGAATATGGGGACTAATCAGTCCTTAATGTTATTGGACAGTGCTATTTGTTGTCCAGAGGTGTTATGTCAGGAAACATTATTAATAGGTGGAGTTCATGAAGAAACAAAACATATCCCATTGTACAAGGTCAATTTAAAACTTAGTTTGCAAACAGGCTAGGTGGTTGCATGGGTAGTGGGAAAATTGCCTATTTTCGGGGTTCAAATTATCCTCAAAAATGATATAGGTGAGTCTCAAAAGTTGGCGATGCCTTCTGTGGATGAACAGCCTGTGGAAATGCAAAGATATTGCAGAAAGAACATCCTGGATTGTTTCCAGACTGTGTGGTAACACGACCACAGACTCAAGTTGAGACAGGAAGTGTTGTACAGAAGACAGGGCAAAGAGACTGAAGTTAAGTTAGTGGAGACTGTCTTTGACAACACTATTCAGGAAGAGAAACTTGAGGAGACAGAGGCTGACGTGCTTATCACAGTGAAATTGATAGAGTTTCAGCAGAAAGACAGGCAAATAAGGCAATTATACCGGAGAGGGTGCATTCCAGAGTGTTATTACCTCAAGAATAATGTTTAACGAGGAAGTGGAGACCAGCTCATATTTTGGCAGATGAGTGGGCAATGATACTTCAGATAGTAATACCATTCAGAAACAAGACGGAAACTCAGAAAATAGCTCACAAAGCTCCATTATTGGGGCATTTGGGAATCAAGAAAATTCAGCTTAATATACAAAAATATTTCTACTGGCTAGGACTGTGTAAAGGTGTAGTCAGGTTGTTGGACATATCAGGTGACGGAAAAACCTCAAACAGTAATTAAACCTACACCCCAAATTCCTATTCTGGCACTTGAGGAATCTTTTACTTGGGTCCTAATTTACTGTGTATGGTCCCACCCCTAACAAAAAGTTGAAATCAGTACTTCTACCTTCTGCTGGGGGCTGGTTTCTTGTGGGGGGTTTCTGGTAAGGGTCTCTCTTATGGTGGGGTGGACAGGATTTGCATTGTGGGAATGGAGGGGGGTCATCCAATGAACTTTGGGGGGCAACTCCCCAAAAGGGTTACCCCCTCTGTCCACCGTGCTAGGACCACGCTGGGAAATACCTGCACCAATTCCCACCCACGTGAATCTCGGCCTAGAGATTCACGCAGGCCTAGAGAATCCAGTGCGCAGCCTATTAGCAGGATACCTGCAGATGTGGGGCTCAAACCTGGATGCCGCCGCAAGCGAGGACCAGAAAATCGGAACCGCTAATCTCATTTTTTGGCCGATGCTGCATTCTCTGCCGCATCAAGTACCCCACTAACGGCAGTGGGTGGCAGAGAATCAAGCCCCATATTTATTTTTAAATCATGGATTCACAGGAGTCTGCTATTGGCTTGTTAAACAAAAAAGATAAATATTTGGGAAACATGGGGCGAAATTCTCCGTTATCGGCGCAAAGTCCGCCGATCGGCGCCAAAAATGGTGCAAATCCGACCTTCACCATGCCGCCCCAAACGTCGCAAAGTCTCCGGCCCGGAATGGGCTAGCAGCGACGTGACGGGATCCGCGCTTGCGCACGTGCTTCACGCCGTGCGGCGTCATACATGCCGCACGGCGTGACGGCTCATCAGGACGCGCTGCTCCCCCCCACCCGACCGGAACACCCGACCGGAACACCCGACTGGATGGCTGGCCGCCGCTCAGCCCCGAGGTTCGAGTCACGCGATGTGGAGGCGCTCCTGGACGCAGTGGAGCAGAGGAGGGAGGCCCTGTATCCCGGACACGGCCGCAGAGTTGCCCCACGCCACAGCCGGCGTCTGTGGAGGGAGGTGGCAGAGGCCGTCACCGCTGTGGCCCTGACACCACGGACAGGCACCCAGTGCCACAAGGTGAACGACCTCGTCAGAGCAGCCAGGGTGAGCCTCCCCCCCCCGTGCCCGATATCCATACCCCCCATATCCCCCCCTCCCCCCATATTCGCCTTCCCCCATTTCCCCAAGTGAATCCAGCCCTAACCTTAACCTCTGCAATACACGCGCAACCGATGGCGTGCATTCATATACCTGTCTAACACTGGTGCCTTTTACCCCTGCCACCACCCCCCACAGGAGAAGCGCGCACACCAGGGAGCATGTGAGGACTGGAGGAGGCCCCGCTGATGAGAGGCCACTGACCGAACACGAGGAAAGGGCCCTGGAACTGGTTGGCGGACCAGAGGACCGGGAGGCTGCTGATGCAGAGGTCAGGGGCGTACTAGCAAGTGAGCCACCGACAGTCCATCCCCATATCCCCCCTCCCCTATATCCCCCTCCCCCATATCACCTGATCACTGCCTGCGTGTCTAACCATGCATGCTTCATTGTGTATCGCAGGAGCAAACGTCGAGGCACCCATCCCCGCAGATGCAGACCGCCCGCAGGATGCCCCTCGGAGGCCACGGGAGGCGGAGAGACCCGGACCCTCCGGCATGCGACGCCCGCAGGATGCCCCTTGCACACCACGGGCGACGGAGAGACCCGGACCCTCCGGCATGCGACGCCCACAGGATGTCCCTTGGAGACCACTGGAGACGGAGAGACCTGGAGCAACAGGGAGACGACGCTCCCGTCTCATGCGGGTGCGGCGACGCAGGCGTGTGCCACCCAGGACATCACTCCCCAGGACACCACTACCCAGGACACCCCTACCCGGGACAGCACTACCCAGGAAGACGAAATACCGGACAGTGACACAGAGTGGATGGGTGGAGACAAACCCCCACCCCAAAGTGCCATGGACTCAGAGTGGGACGAAGAGCACGACACAACGCCACTGCGGTCACCAACACCCTCCACCATCGCAGAAACACTCACCTCGGTTGGGCACTTTAGTGATGATGCGTCTGGTACACTCACTGGTGTGCACAACACAGCCGTCCCGGTACAGCAGGTGGAGGTAGGAGCAGCAGAGAGGCCGGGCGGTCGGAGGGCAGCCCAGCCCAAGTGAACATCTGCCGCCCAGATGGAGCCCGGGTTCCTGGAGTTACCAGACCCACCGATGCAACCACCGAACCGGAGACGAGCGAAGAGGGTGACGGCCGGCTTGCGGCGGCTGCAGTCGCAGGTGGAGGAGTCCACCCGCGTCCAGGAGCTGGGAGTGGTGCCGGTCATGCGTGCCACCCAGGCCGACACCGCACGGGTGGGGTCCGCGGTGGAGGCAATGGGTGCGACGGTGTCAGACATGGGGAACGATTTGCGAGGCCTGGGGCTTTCCGTGCAGGCGGCGTCTGTGGCCCAGGACATGGCTGCCCTCTCACAGGAGGCCATGAGCCAGTGCCAGCGCCAGATGCGCTCAACGCCATGGCCCAGTCTCAGCAGTCCATAGCCCAGTCTCTGCAGGCCATCGCTGATGACATTGGCGCCATTGGCCATGTGCGAGCCGGCGTCGCACAGTCACAGACAGGGTTTGCCAATCCCCTGAGCTCCATGGCTGCAAACCTGCAGACCCCTGTCGATACCAGCACGGGTCTCCAGGACTGGCAGCGCCAGATGTCGGGGGGGCGTCGGATGGCCAGTCCGTTCGCATCCCCCACCCATGTAGAGGCCTGGGGGCCATCGGGCACCCCGAGGGAGGAGGAGGTGCTGTGGTCCGTCCTGGGTCCCCCTGTAGGGGAGGTCCCGGAACACCGCAACACCTCGGACTCCCCCCCCCCCCCCCCCTTCCGTCCCAGGTGCATCGGGTGGGCAATGGGCAGGACAGGCTGGCAGCTCGCCATCCCAGTCGCCCCAGGAAACGGCCGCCAAAGGGATCCCGTGTCAGAGGGCAGGAATCACAGGAGTCCACCTCCAGTTCTGCTGTGCCGTCTGGGGAACCACGTAGACGTAGTCAAAGCGCCCGTAAGGCCAAACAATTAGACACTGAGTAAGTTGGCACGGGTGCAGGGCACAGATGTGTTTTAGGGGCTAGGGCACGTGCATGAGCTCCTTTGGTTATTAAAGTCAATGTTACACCTACAGAAGCTGCCTTTGTGCTCTGTCCAAAGCGTGCGGGGGTGTCATGTACGTTGAGCGCAAGTGTGTGTGTGAGGGGTGGTCTTACCTCAGCCCCAGGTGAGTCTGCCCCCTTCCCCCTGGGCCGCCATCAACATCCGCCCGGGCAGAGGACGGGACCGTGCGCTGCAGTGTCACAGCCGCATGCAGGGATGGTCCGGGTGGATGGTGGTACTGTGGCCATGGGTCAGACATAGTCCAACGATGTGGAGCCAGGAGCTCATCGCAGGGCGGGTTGTCATCATCCTCCATGGCCTGCAATAGACACGCGTCCACCGGCAACTGTGTGAGCCCGGCCGTTGTGCCGCAGGTGGATCGGCAATGGTGGGGGGGGTGGTGTGCATGCGGGTGGGGTGGGTGGGGTTGGGGAGGGGGGTGAGGGTGCTGGGTGGGTGGATGGGTGGTGGGTGTGGGTGGTCGGCTGTTGCCATGGTGTGCGGTCTGTGGCCATACTACCCGATTCCCACGCCCATCTAATCAGTAAAACTGGCGGCTATCAGCCTGTCCCGTGCCCGCTGGCCTAGCCGGTAACGGTGGACAGCCACCCGCCCGTGTCTAGCCCGTCTGCCCTGACCATTGCCCCCATCCCCCTCATCTGGGGAGGACTGCGCCTCTTCCTGCTGCTCCTCCACTCCGCCCTCCTCTGCCTGCGGCACATCGCCCCTCTGCTGGGCTATATTGTGCAGGACACAGCACACCACAATGATACGGCCGACCCTATCTGACCGATACTGGAGGGCGCCCCCAGAGAGGTCCAGGCACCTGAAACGCATCTTCAGCACACCAAAGCACCTCTCTATCACTCCCCTTGTCACTACATGGGCATCATTGCAGCGGTTCTCCGCCTCATTGCGTGGCCTCCGTATAGGCGTCATCAGCCACGATCGCAATGGGTAGCCCCCGTCGCCCAGCAACCAGCCCCTCAGCCGGGGATGGCGTCCCTCGTACATGCCGGTGATGTATGACCGCGACAACACGTATGAGTCGTGTACACTGCCCGGGTAACGGGCGCAGACGTGCAGGATCATCATGCGGTGGTCGCAGACCACCTGTATGTTCATCGAATAGGTCCCCTTCCTATTAGTGAACACGGCCCTGTTATCTACAGGTGGCCGCACGGCGACGTGCATCCCATCAATCGCACCCTGGACCATGGGGAACCCGGCCACGGCAGAGAAGCCCACGGCCCGGGCATCTTGGCTGGCCCGGTCCACGGGGAAGCGGATGTAGCGGTGCGCCATGGCATATAGGGCGTCTGTCATTGCCCGGATGCACCGGTGCACTGATGTCTGCGATATGCCGGACAGGTCCCCACTCGGTGCCTGGAATGACTCCGTTGCATAAAAGTTCAGGGCCACCGTAACCTTGACGGACACGGGGAGAGGGTGTCTCCCGCCAGTGCCACGCGGTGACAGGTGTGCCAGCAGGTGGCAGATGTGTGCCACGGTTTGCCGCCTCATCCGGAGTCTCCTCCTGCATTCCCGGTCCGTGAGGTCCTGGTATGACTGCCGGGGCCGGTATACACGGGGCGCCCTCGGGTGCCTCCGTTGCCGTGGGGCCGCGACGTCCTCCTCCCCCTCCTCGTCCTGTCGGTCAGGTGTCCCTCCAGCCTGGGCGGCTGCCGCCTGTCCCTCTGCGGCAGCCTGTGCCGCCTCTCTGGCACGCTCCTCCTCCTCCTCCTCATCCAGGGCAACATAGACATTCGCGGCTGCTGCCACGGCGACGAACATCGCTGGATGATCGGAAAACATGACAGCCTGGTTGGGGGGGGGAACGACGACATGTCATCATTGCCCATACCCCCTCCTCCCCCCAGCCAGGTGGCATGGACCGCATGGGTCCAACTGTTGGAGGCTGGCACCTGGCCAGGTGGACCAACTCACTTGCCCTCGCACCCCCCCATCCTCCTCCCCGGCACGGACCCCCCCCATCCTCCTCCTCCCCGGCACGGACCACCCCATCCTCCTCCTCCCCGGCACGGACCCCCCCATCCTCCTCCTCCCCGGCACGGACTCCATCTTCCTCCCCGGCACGGACCCCCCCCCCCCCCCCATCTTCCTCCCCGGCATGGACCCCCCCATCCCCGGCACGGACCCCATCCTCCTCCTCCTCCTCCCCGGCACAGCCCCGGAGCCCAGCCCACTCTAACCACCCCCGCCCCCCCCCCCCCCCCCGCCACACACACACAAAACCCTACACACACCTCTTCCCCACACATTCCGACTGCGGCCACGCCATCGTCTGTCCAGCGGCCAACCCCCCAGGCCGTCACCTCCCCGCTGGTCGGCGTAAACCTTGAGCACAGGTTGACGCCGATTGAAAGGTTTGATTTACGCCGACGTGACCCGTCAGCACGTCGACGGGACTTCGGCCCATCCGGCCGGGAGAATATCGGCAGGCCCAAAATCGATTGCCTTGCGCCCACCCGTGCCATTCTCCGAGGTCTGCAGCGCCATTGACGCCCCGCCGACTTTTCTCCCTTCGGAGACTTCGGCGGGCGGCGGGGGCGGAATTCACGGCGGCCAACGGCCATTCTCCGACCCGCTGGGGGGGTCGGAGAATGACGCCCATGAACTCTATTACTCTAGACAACGAGGTTGGACAGATTTCAACACATTGTCAAGGGAAAATGATTCAAACTCAAGCTATCCCTTTTACCCCAAAAATACCCTGAAAGACCCAACACTTCAGTGAAAAGGTGTCACTACTTCCACATTGTAGCGCACAAAGACTCCGTGAGACGAATAGAGTGAAGTCGATGAGGCTTTATTAAGCGTGTCTGTTCCCCAGCAGCTCGATAGTAGAATGACCTGCGGGGGGGACTCCGGCTTCTTATACTCCGCCTTCGGGGCGGAGCTAGAGGTCAACGGCCAACCAGGACCCGGGATCTGTCAGCCAATGACATTAGGGCTTCCAGTCCCACATGACCCCTAATACATACTACCACATTCACCCCTTGTCAAAAATGAACCCAGCGGGGTGATGCTTCGCATGGTGGTAAGGGTTTACAGGGCTGGTCCTGGGAGGAAAACATTCACATGGCAATACAGTATATACAATTTTGTCCTGTTTCAACTATTTACAGAAGGTATCGGGAGAAAAGCAAAATGTTCTTGTGAAAAGTCCATATATTGATTTAGATCGACGCCACGAGTCGGTCGGGCGGTCTGGTCGTCCGTGTCGATCGCCTCGGCCCCGGTGGTGGTGGTGGTGCTTGTACCGGTGTTGTCGTCTCCGGGAGCCTTACGGTTTAAGCTTGGGCTTTATTCTTGGTCGGGCCTGAGGGGAGGGGAACCGATCCTCCTGGGAAGGGGGCGGTCGCGGGGTGCGGCGGTGGCAGGAAGGTGGGGGGGGGGGGTTGGCTAAATGATGTCGGGGGGGGTGTGTGTGTTGCCGGTGGGAGCCAGATCCCGCAGGGAGACCGTGTCCTGTCGGCCGTCGGGGTACTCCACGTAAGCGTACTGCGGGTTCGCGTGGAGGAGGTGAACCCTTTCGACCAACGGGTCCGCCTTGTGTGCCCGCACATGCTTTCGGAGCAAGATGGGTCCTGGGGCCGCCAGCCAGGTCGACAGCGACGTTCCAAAGGAGGACCTCCTAGGGAAGGCAAGGAGACGCTCATGAGGCGTTTGATTAGTGCTCGTACATAATAGCGACCGGATGGAGTGGAGAGCGTCCGGGAGGACCTCCTGCCACCGTGAAACTGGGAGGTCCCTGGACCGTAGGGCCAGTAGGACGGTCTTCCAGACCGTGCCGTTCTCCCTCTCTACTTGCCCGTTCCCCCGGGGGTTGTAGCTGGTCGTCCTGCTTGAGGCTATGCCCTTGCTGAGCAGGAACTGGCGCAGCTCGTCACTCATGAAAGAGGACCCCCTGTCGCTGTGGACATATGCGGGGCAACCGAAGAGTGTGAAGATGCTGTTCAGGGCTTTAATGACTGTGGCCGCGGTCATGTCAGAGCAGGGAATGGCGAATGGGAAGCGGGAGTATTCGTTCACCACATTAAGAAAGTATGTGTTGCGGTCGGTGGAGAGGAGGGGCCCTTTGAAATCGAGACTAAGGCGTTCAAAGGGGCGGGAAGCCTTAATCAGGTGTGCACAATCCGGCCTGAAAAAATGCGGTTTGCATTCCGCGCAGATGTGGCAGTCCCTTGTGACTGTACGGACCTCCTCTAAAGAGTATGGGAGATTGCGGGACTTGATAAAGTGGAAAAACCGAGTGACCCCCGGGTGGCAGAGGTCCTCGTGGAGGGTTTGGAGGCGGTTAATTTGTGCGTTGGCACATCTGCCACGGGATAGGGCATCGGACGGCTCGTTCAGCTTTCCGGGACGATACAAAATCTCGTAGTTGAAGGTGGAGAGCTCGATCCTCCACCTTAAGATCTTGTCGTTTTTGATTTTGCCCCGCAGTGCATTATCGAACATGAAGGCTACCGACCGTTGGTCGGTGAGGAGAGTAAATCTCCTGCCGGCCAGGTAATGCCTCCAATGTCGCACAGCTTCCACTATGGCTTGGGCTTCCTTTTCCACTGAGGAGTGGCGGATTTCTGAAGCGTGGAGGGTCCGGTAGAAAAAGGTCACGGGTCTGCCCGCTTGGTTAAGGGTGGCCGCTAGAGCTACGGAGGCGTCGCTCTCGACCTGGAAGGGGAGGGACTCGTCGATGGCGCGCATCGTGGCCTTTGCGATATCCGCTTTGATGCGGCTGAAGGCCTGGCAAGCCTCTGTCGACAGAGGGAAGGTCGTGGTCTGTATTAGGGGGCGGGCCTTGTCTGCGTACTGGGGGACCCACTGGGCGTAGTATGAAAAAAACCCCAGGCAGCGTTTCAGGGCTTTTGAGCAGTGCGGGAGGGGAAATTCCATGAGGGCGCGCATACGTTCGGGGTCGGGGCCTATTATCCCATTGCGCACTACGTAGCCCAGAATGGCTAGCCGGTTGGTGCTAAAAACGCACTTGTCCTCGTTGTACGTGAGGTTCAAGGCTTTGGCGGTCTGGAGGAATTTTGGGAGGTTGGCGTCGTGGTCCTGCTGGTCGTGGCCGCAGATGGTTACATTGTCGAGATACGGGAACGTGGCCCGCAACCCATGTTGATCAACCATTCGGTCCATCTCCCGTTGGAAGACCGAGACCCCGTTTGTGACGCCAAATGGGACCCTTAGGAAATGGTATAATCGCCCGTCTGCCTCGAAGGCTGTGTACTTGTGGTCACTTGGGCGGATGGGGAGCTGATGGTAGGCGGACTTGAGGTCCACGGTGGAGAAGACTTTATATTGGGCAATCCGATTGACCATGTCGGATATGCGGGGGAGAGGGTACGCGTCTAGTTCTGTGTACCTGTTGATGGTCTGGCTGTAGTCTATGACCATCCTTTGTTTCTCCCCTGTCTTCACTACTACCACCTGTGCTCTCCAGGGACTATTGCTGGCCTGAATTTTGCCTTCCTTTAGTAGCCGCTGGACTTTGGACCGAATGAAGGTCCAGTCCTGGGCGCTGTACCGTCTGCTCCTAGTGGCGACGGGTTTGCAATCCGGGGTGAGGTTCGCAAACAAGGACGGTGGTTGCACCTTGAGGGTTGCGAGGCCGCAGATAGTGAGTGGGGGTATTGGGCCGCCAAATTTGAACGTAAGGCTCTGTAGATTGCACTGGAAATCTAATCCCAGTAAAGTGGGGGCGCAGAGTTGGGGAAGGACGTGTAGTTTGTAGTTTTTGAACTCCCTCCCCTGCACCGTTAGGGTAACTATGCAGAAACCTTGGATCTATACGGAGTGGGATCCTGCAGCTAGGGAAATCTTTTGTGCGCTGGGATAGGTGGTCAAGGAACAGCGTCTTACCGTGTCGGTAAATGGCAACCGAGTCCCCATTTTCCTGGGGGCTAGCAGGACGGCATAGAGCACCCGGCTTTACCTGTCGATATGGTCTGCAGAATTGCTGGATCCGTGGCTGCGCATGCACACGGAGGCGGCCTGCAGCTGTTTTGGATATGGATGTGGAGCCTGGTCCCCAGAAGCCATTTTGGGGGTGTAGAGTTGCAGGCGGAAGCAGGGGCAGATGCTCTAGTCTTCACCTCGTTGATTGCTCTTAGACGGTTCTTGTTGGGGTGGAGGTCAGCTTCTCCACCCTGTTCCTCGGCATTGCGGGGGGACCAGCTGGATGAGGTGAAGTTTGAGCTGAGGGGGCGGGGGGCGAAGGAGGGGTTCTACAATTCTTGGGGTTTGTTTATTATGCACTTTCAGGAGCTGGTTGCCGTTGAATGCTAAAGGAGGGCGTCTGTTTTTGTTCTACGAGTCTATGTTTTAGGTTTTATATTGCTGGGGTTTTCTTTGTTGTTTTCTTTCTTTGGCAAAAATGCTGAATAAAATGTAAAAAAAAAATTTTTTTAAAGGAATGGAAAATTTGATATAGTTCAGTCTTGAGGTGTGGATCGCGCAACTCTTATGAATAGTTTGGCCCGAAGGTAATTGTGCCGGGGTCCGAGATTCTTCACCTACCAAAACTGTTTGTTGGAGCGTTTCATTCCCTATCACAAATACTACTGCCCATACGATTAAAGCTATGACGACAAGGATTAAAAGTAATTCTATTGTACAACGTCAACAAAAACCTTGACATCCTTTTTTTACTGAGCCATCTTCCTAGGGTAGGGCATGTCTTATGCCTCTCAGGTGGCTTTTCAGGATTCAATTTATCAGGTGCTACTGATCGGTTTAAATTCTCAAGAATCAATTCCACAGAAGTACGTTCTGAGATGACTGAGCTATCCCTCCACCGTTAGGACGGACTGGCTGCAGTTGTTATGGATTCTCGTAAGGGTTGATCTTATTAATTGCAATGAGTTCCTGAGTCAATCCGCTTAAGGACTTTAGTTTCTTTTGAGTCATAATAATATTTATTCGCGTCACAAGTAGGCTTACATTAACACTGCAATGACTTTACTGTGGAAAGCCCCTAGTCACCACACTCCGGCGCTTGTTCAGGTAACACTGAGGGAGAATTCAGAAAGTCAAATTCACCCAACAAGCACGTCTTGCGGGACTTGTGGGAGGAAACGGGTGCGCCCGGAGAAAACCCACGCAGATACGGAGAGAACGTGCAGACTCCGCACAAACAGTGACCCAAGCCTGCAATCGAACCCGGGTCCATGGCGCCGTGAAGCAACAGTGCTAGCCACTGTGCTACCAAATTTGGTGAGGAATTTGTTCGATGTGGGTTCCATACCGATTTAATATGGATTATCATGGTCCATTTAGAAGGTTCAACGTTCCTGGGTGCTGGTTTTAAATTAGCCACATATACTGTTCTGAATGGTTTGGTTCCCCCTTTCTGTTTCAATCACCACAGTTCTCTCATTGAGTACCTGTGTGATGACACACGGGGGTTTCCATTTAGCTCTTAAACCTGATTAATTTGACCGTCTTTTCTCCTGGACCTACTTGGGAGAGTCCAAGTGTCTGGTGGGGGAATTGTCACTTAAGGGATTTCAGAGATTAGTGATCTCAGTTCTCCAGTGAGTTCTGAGTCAGGGTCTAGAAGGGGTATCGGAGAATGTTGGGATAAAGGGGTATTCATGTGTATCCCATATATTAATCGGTAGGGTGTTATGTTCTGATGCAAGCCTAACTTGGCTAAAGGCATGTTATTCAGACACATTTGCACCTCAGGTACCAGGATCGTCCACCTTGATCCCCTGATAATTAGCAGTTTCGCCCGGCCTCTCTAACTTCTTGGCTCCTACGCTCCACGATCCCACTGGATCTGGGATGGTACGGAATACTGAATTGCAATTGTATGCCTGATTGTTCATACATATCCTCGAAGCCCTTACCCAATGGATACCACCCTCAAATCTCGCTCTGTCCTCTCGCTCCATCCATTCCCTATGTGCCTGAATCAAGATAAATTTGCCCGATTGCCGCCTTAAGTGCCTGCCACAGCGTGGAGGACGTGACCTCTCCAGTGTCATTCCGCTCTACATAACCTCAGATGGCTGTCTTCACCCTCGTACACACACCCTCATCTGCCAACAAGCCCATATCTAACCTGCACTGGTGGGCCTCCTCCCAAACCACCCGCAAATTCACCCCATGGGACACGGGGTCAGAGACAATCATCGCCAAATACTCCGAGTCGGCTACATCTGCCAACAGCACTTTATCCATCACAAAAAAAAAAATCAATCTGGGAGTACACCTAGTGCATATGACAGAAGTACGAGAACTCCTTTGCCTTCGACCTCTCAAACCTCCACCGTTCTGCACCCCCCACCCCTCCCAATACGGTCCATGAACCCCTTCAGCTCCCTCGCCACCACCGATGCCTTCAACGTTCAATGACCTGGGACACGAGTAGTCCAACCTCGGATCCAGAACGGTGTTAAAATCATCCCCAATCATCAGCTGGTGCATGCACAGATCTGGGATCTTCCCTAAAACCTGCCTTATGAGGTCCACACCGTCCCAATTTGCGGCAGAGACGTTCACCAGGACCACAGGCATCCCCCCCCCCCCACCAAGCACTCCCATTAACCATCGCGCATCTGCCCCCAAGGTTGGCTACAATACTGCCAACCTCGAAGGCCACTTTCTTGTTGACCAACATTACCACTCCACTCGGCTTTATGACCAACCCAAAGTGGAACACTTGCCCCACCATCCCTTCCTCAGCCTCGCCTGATCTCCCAGCTTCAGGTGCATCTCCAGAAGAAATACAACGTCCGTCTTCAAACTCCTCAAATGTTGCAAAATGGGTAAGAGGGCCAATCCATGGCTTACAAAGGAAATTAGAGATAATATGTGATCCAAGAAAAAAGCATACAGATTGGCCAAGAAAAATAATAGGTCTGAGGACTGGGAGAAGTTTAGAATTCAGCAAAAAAGGACCAAGGGATTGATTAAGGGGAAAATACAGTACGAAAGTAAGTTGCAGGGAACATACAGACCTATACTAAGAGTTTCTGCAAGCACGTGATGAGAAAGAGATTGGTGAAGTCGAATGCACACTATGTTCTGCTACGGACAGAAATGAGGGAATGTATAATAGTGGACAAAGAAATGTCTAAACAACTGAATACATACTTAACTATTGAGTTGGACAATCAGCCATGTTCGTGACGAATGGCGGAGCAGGCTCGATGGGCTGAATGGCCTCCTCCTGCTCCTATATATCTATGTAAACCAATGCAGCCTCACCACCATCGCCCTCGGAAGCTTTCCCACCTGCGACCGCCTCCTCAGTGCCCTGTGCGTGCGATCAACCTGAAGGGGATGGTCAAAGACACCCTCCTCCATCAGTTTCTCAGCATGTTCGCCACATATTTGGCAGCCTCCACACCTTCAATGCCCTCAGGTACCCCACAATCCGAAGATTTTGCCACCTAGAGTGGTTCTCGAGATCCTCCAGCTTCTCCCTCAGCCTTTTCTGACTGCTTGTCACCATCCCCATCTCCGCCTCCAGCAAGGTCAACCGATCCTTATGTTCCCCCACTGTCTTCTCCATCTTTTGGATCGCCAGGCTCCAAGTGTCCTGTCTCTGCTCCAGGCACTCAATCGCCACCTTAAGTGGCTCCAACACCGTGGCCAGGTCCTGTAAGGCCTCTTTCCTTTACTGCTCGAACCTGCTGTTGAGGAATTCCACCAGCTGCTCCGTACACCTCTGGGTGGCAGTGCTGCCCCCTACTCTCCGCCATCTTCTCCTGCGTTGCACCACAAATACCCTTTTGCTCAAGTTGCTGTTCTTTCTCGTTGCACTTCTCATCCGATGAGCCATAAATCAGTCCAACCAGAGGAGTTCGACATTCCCTCAGTGATCATGCTCCTCTTGCCATCCAACACCACACAATTTGGGTGGGGAAGGACGAAAAAGTTAACTTGAGTGGGACCCACCAAATGTGCGACCACTCATTTCATGGCTGCCAACAGAAGTCGATTATTTATAAGTGAACATAGGTTTGGCTAATTGTTTTAAATCTGTGAAACAATTTAAATCTTTGGTATATTATTATATAATTTTACGTGTGGCATTGCTGAAAAATGTTTGCATGTTTTAATTTAGATTATGATAAGATTTTGAAAATGCCCCAGGGCTTTTTGCTGTCACTGTCCATGAAATATTTGATTTTTGAAATTTCTGTTTATAGGATCAATGCAGTACAGTAAGAGGCCATTCGTCTGCACAACACTCCAATCGAGCACCACACCAAGGCCCCTGTCCATGCCCTATCCCCATAACCCCACCTATCCTTTGGACTCCAAGAGCTAATCCATCTAACCTGCACATCTTTGGATTTGGGAAGAAACGAGAGCACCAGTAGGAAACACATGCAGACACAGGGAGAACGTACAAAGTCCACACAGACAGTCACCCAAAGCCAGAATTGAACCCGGGTCCTGGCACTGTGAGGCAACAGTGATAACTACTGTGCGCCGCTGCCGTTTCCACCCCAGTGTTTGCATTTCTTCCCAGTTCAAAAATGTGCAGGTTCGGTGGATTAGCTTTGATAAATTGCCCACTGGAGGCCCGAGCTGCCGCAGAGAAAGGAAGATTTGACGCATCATCGGAGCACAGTTTCCCCTATTAAAATCGGCGGCCCGTGGCTTCTTGCCACTATCCGGGCCATCATTTGAGGATATCCTTTGGTAGCACTCTTAGGGGTGGGTGATTTATTCACTGCAATACCCTTCATACAGATAGTTCACACAAGCTTACAGGAGGCTTGCATATATCAACTAAGGCATTAAACATTGTGAAAACAGTTGAAGTAATTACTGAGGCTTCTAAGGATGAACATTTCACCAGGAAGACACTAAATCCAAAGCCTACAACAAAATGGCTGGAAGCAGCCAGACAGAGAAATACACATCACAAGATCATTCCAGAAAGAACAAAGGGGACAATGGGCTAGTGCAAGGCCAACAGAAAAATTATGCCAGGTATGTGGATGGCTCAAAGTGAGTTGAGGAAGACAATGACTATGGAAATGAGTTTCTGCCCAAACCAGACAGAAACCTATTCCACTAACGGCATACTAATTCAAACTGTCCCAGTATCTCCTAGGAGCCATTTGCGAGCAATCAGGCAAGCTCCGGCGATGTCATCAACTAATGTAGAGAAACTGATAAGGTTAACTTCTTCCTGAGGGTGATTAGCGCGCCTTTTGACTTTGAAATCGATCAGTGGGAGGAGCCAGCCGGCTCCATTGAAACATGTGCACTTAAAGATACAGGACACAGACAAGTGAGAGAGCGATCTTGGGTAGATTTTACTCAGAAGTTCCGATTGAGAAGTTTTGCACAGAAGTTTGGGCTGGAGGCGATTTGAAAAGTAAGAAGAAGAAACTCTAAAAACCTACGAAGGGACCACCACAAGCTAGAACTACGGGCCCAACAGGAGAAGCAAGTCACAACGAACCAGGTGCAGAGGCAGACCGTAATGAATTAGGACCCAAGAATCCAGATGAGAGCCTGAAGGTTTTGTGTCCCTGATGGCTCCTGCCTCTGCTAGACAGAAAAATAAAAGCACAAAAAAAAAAGTGTAAAATCTCACCTAAAATCCGGGCAAGTGGTCCAAGTTAATGCTGCAGCTGGAATTTTCATTCAGCAGCTCCAGCGCAGCGCAAGGCTTCAAGCAGGGGAAAAAAAGCCATGCCTTTAAACGCCACACGCTTCCAGCACACAGGCATGTGCGGCGAACCAGCAACAAGTCGCGAATCCTCAGGAAGTTACGGGCACATGTTTACGAGAGTTCTTCGAAGATGTAACAAGCGAAGTGGATATTGGGCATCCTGAAGATGTCATATATCTGGACTTCCAGAAGTCAATTGGTAAGGTGCCGCACAAAAGGTTAATACACAAGCTAAGATCACATGGGGTTAGGGGTAATTTATTAGCTTGGATAGAGGATTGACCAACCGACAGAAGGCAGCGATTGGATTAAATGGGTCTTTGTCTGGTTGAAAAGATGCAACTAGTGGGGTGCCACCGAGTTCGGGTCTCGGGTCCCAACTATATACAATATAAACTAATGACTTGGAGATAGGGATAGAAGGTACTGTAGCCAATTTTGCAGATGACATTAAAATAGATAGATAGTAACTTACAATGATGAAATAAGAAATTTACAAATAGATATAGATAGATTAGGTGAGTGGGCCAAGATCTGGCAGATGTAATTTAAAGTTGATAAGTCGGAGGTTATCCATTTTGGGCTGAAAAGGCAATTATCAAAATGGAGAATGTTTGGGTGCAGAGGGAAATGGGTGCCCTCATGCATGAATCACTAAACTAGTGTGCAGATACAGCGGATAACAAGGAAGGCACGTGGAATTTTGGCATTTATAGCTATAGGAACAAATTATAAAAAGTAGGGAAGTGTTGCTGCAACTGTACAAGGCATTGGTGAGCCCACATCTGGAGTACTGTGTATAGTTTTGGTCCCCTAATTTGAGGGATGTTGTTGCATTAGAGGCAGTGCAGATGAGTGTGGGTGTTCTACCAGGGCCTTGCTTTTAGGCCAGATTAAAATTGGATATTTTAAATTAAACAATTGGGCACTTTAAAACTAGCCAGTGTCACTCACTCCAGCACATAGCCGCATGAAAATTCAAACTGGCCAAGTTCGAACGCACTGAAGGCCAAGACATGACCAGACCTGCTCTATCAATTGGTCATCAAGATATAATCGACCCGATTGATGTGCATCAATCTATTATTGCAAGCCCAGATCGGGCCAGACTCTCACCCGCTGTCACCTTATTTGGTAAAGGTGTACGTGCGAATAATGCCACTGGATATGGACATCTGGGTCAGGCCCAGGTGACTTGTCTATCGGGCATCAATCGGACGCTAAAAGCTCCTCTCGATACCCAACTGGCAAAAGGCCACAGGAAGTGGAAAAAAGGTGAGAAACCAAGGGGGGATAAAAATCGACACTCCGGACCCCTTGGCAGTGAAGACTCAACGTGGGAGGTGACCTTGACCAGACCAAACCAGAGAAAGGAGGAGTTTGACTGTTGCTGTTTCCCCCCCCCCCCGCCCCCCCCGAGAGGATACTGTTGAGGGTAATGACCTCTCTAGGGAAAACAGCAACAGCCAAACTTGTGGCACCATGGTTGGTTCTGCTGCCGAAGGGAAAACAGCAACAGCCAAACTCGTGGCACCATGGTTGGTTCTGCTGCAGAAGGGAGGGGTAATAAGTGTGCCAGTGCAATAGTTATAGGGGAATAGACAGGTGTTTCTGTGGTCGCAATTGAGACTCCAGGATGGTACGTTGCCTCCCTGGTACTAGGGTCAAGGATGTCTCGTAGCGGGTACAGGGCATTCTGGAGGGGGAGGGCGAATAGCCAGTGGCCGTGGTACAAATTGGAACAAACGACATAGTTGAAAAAAAGGAATGAGGTCCTGAAAGCAGGATACAGGGAGCTAGGAAGGAAGTTAAGAAATCGGACCTCGAAGGTAGTGATCTCAGGACTACTACCGGTGCCACGTGCTAGTCAGAGTAGAAATGACAGGATGTATAAGATGACTAGGTGGCTGAAGAGATGGTGTCAGGGGGAGGGTTTCAGATTCTTGGGGCATTGGGACAAGTTCTGGGGGAGGTGGGACCTGTACAAACTGGACGGGTCACACCTGGGCAGGACTGGAACTGAAGTCCTGGGGGGCTATTTGCGAGAGTGGTTGGGGAGGGTTTAAACTAAAATGCCAGGGGGGTGGGAACCTATACAAGGAGTCAGAGAAAGAGGGAGCAAGAACAAAAGCAAAAGGTAGAAAAGTGTATCAGAAAAGTGGTATTCTCCCTCCCACGCCGAGTGGGAGAATCGCCAGGGCGCCACGCCACGCCGACACCCGCACGCGATTCTCTCCCCCCCCCCCCCCCCCCCCCGAAACCAGCGCCACAAGAATTGCGCCAGGCCGCTTGGAGAATCGCTGCAAACGGCGCGCAACGATTTTCCGGCCCAAATGAGCCGAGCGGCCGGCGAAAAAAATAACAGTGCCGCCAGTGCCGGTCATCCCTGGTTATATGGTGGAGAAACCAGGGGCAAAATTCAAACAGGTCAAAAGAGAAAAATATTGGGAGCAAGACGAACAATATGAAAAAGATAAAAAACAGGAAAAAGACAAACTTAAAGGCTCTGTGGCTTAATGCACGGAGCTATTGCAATAAAGTGGATGAACTAATCGCGCAAAGTAGATGTAAATGGGTATGATATAATGGGGATTACGGAGACAAGGCTGTAGGGTGACCAGGGATGGGAACTGAATGTCCCAGTGTTTTCAGTATTTAGGAAGGACAGGCGTAAAAGAAAAAGGCGGTGGCGTGGCACTGCTGGTTAAAGAGGAAATTAGCTCTGACAATGTGGAGTCTGTATGGGGAGAGTTGAGAAATACCAAGGGGCAAAAAACATTAGTGGGTGTCATATACAGACCCCAAAATGCAGTAATGTTGGGAATGGCATTAAACAAGAAATTAGAGATGCATGTAATAACGGAATATCGGTGATCATGGGTGATTTTAATCTTCACAGATTGGGCAAATCAAATTAGCCACAATGCCGTAGAGGAGGAATTCCTGGAGTGTATGCGGGATGGTTTTCTTGACCAATATGTGGTGGAACCAACTAGAGAGCAAGCCATCTTAGACTGTGTAATGAGAAGGGAATCATTGCTAATCTGGCTGTGCGTGACCCCTTGGGGATGAGCGATCATAACATGATTTTTATCAAGAGAGTAAAGTAGTCGATTTGGAGACTAGGGTGCTGAATCTTAATAAAGGGAACTATGAAGATATGAGGCACGAGTTGGCATTGATAGATCGGGGAGAGTTATACTTAAAGGGATGACAGTGGATAGGCAATGGCAAACATTCAAGCAACGCATGAGGGAACTACAACAACTGTTCATTGATTCAGAAGGGGAAAGTACAGCACAAAAAGAAGCTTGCAGGGAACATATAGGGCGAGATTCTCCGCTCCCGGGACTAAGTGCCCGCGCAGTCGTGAACGGCGTCGCGTTTCACAACGGCGCGAACAGGTTCCGGGCAAGACCTATTCTGGCCCCCACAGGGGCCGCACCATTCTGGCCACCAAATGGGGCCGCACCAACCCGCGCATGCGCAGTTGGGGCAGCTCATTCCTGCGCATGCGCAGTTGGGCCGCGCCACCCTGCGCATGCGTGGGGAACTTCTTACGCACGCCGGGGTTCTGGGGCCTTCTGCAGGAGGAGGTAAGCCGGGGGGGGGGGGGGGAGAAGAGAAGAGGCGGGCCCCGATCGCGGGCCAGACCCCATCGGAGGCACCCCCCCCCCCCCCCCGCCGAGAAGGAGCCCCCCTCCCCCCCAACAGGCCAACCCCCCAGCGTTCCCGCACAGTTCCGCCGGCAGTGACCAAAGGTGAATGGCACCGGCGGGACTGTCATTTTTTTCTACGGCCGCTCGGTCCATTTGGGCCGGAGATTCGCCGCGCGCCGTTTGCGGCGATTCTTGTGGTGCTGGTTTCGGAGGGGGTGGGAGAATTGCGTGCAGGTGTCGGGGCGGCGCCCCGGCGATTCTCCCACCCGCCGTGGGGGGGGGGGGGGGGGGGGGGGGGGGAGGAGAGGAGAATACCGCCCTAAGAGTTTCTATAGTCATGTGAAGAGAAAGAGATTGGTAAAGAGAAATGCAGGCCCCCTACAGATGGAAACAGGGGAATGCATAATAAGGAACAAAGAAAAGGCTGAGGAATTGAATACATAATTTGGTTCCGGCTTCACAAATGAGGACACAAATCCGATACCAGAAATGTTGGAGAATGAAAGGTTTAGTGACAGTAAAGAACTGAGGGAGATCAACATTAGTAGAGGCATGGTGCTGGGAAAACTGCTGAGATTGAAGGGGGATAAATCCCCAGGGCCTGAGAATCGGCATCCCAGAGTGCTTAAGGAGGTGGCTCTGGAAATAGTGGATGCATTGGTGGTCATCTTCCGGGATTCTATAGACTCTGGAACTGTCCCTGCAGATTGGAGGGTAGCTCACGTCACTCCAATATTTAAAAAGGGAGGTAGAGAGAAAGCAGGGAATTATAAACCAGAAAGCCTAACAGCGGTAGTGGGGAAAAGGCTTGAATCTGTTATCAAAGATTTTATGGAAAGCAGTGGCAGGATCAGTCAGAGTCAGCATGGATTTATGAAGGGAAAATCATGCTTGACAAATCTCTCGGAATTCTTTGAAGATGCAACCAGTACAGTTGACAAATGGTATATTTGGGCTTTCACAAGGCGCCTGACAAAGTCCCAGATAAGAGATTATTGTGCAAAATTACAGCGCATGGGATTGGGGGAAATGTATTGAGGTGGATAGAAAGCTGGTTGGCAGAGAGGAAACAAAGAGGAGGGATTAATGGGTCCTTTTCAAACTGGCAGGCAGAACCAGTGGGGTACTACAGGGATTGGTGCTGGGATTACAGCTATTCACAATATATATTAATGATTTGGATGAAGGAACAAAATGTAACATCTCAGTCTGCAGATGATATACCGAGTTAGGTGGGAGGGTGAATTGTGACGTGGATGCAGGGATCCTACAGCATGATCTGGACAAGTTGGGCGAGTGGGCAAATCAATGGCAGATGCAATATAATTTTGATAAGTGTGAGGTTATTCACTTTGGAAGCAAAAACAGGAAGGCAGATTACTACCTGAATGGTTGTAAATTGGGAGCGGGGAGTGTGCAGCGGGACCTGGGTGTCCTTGTGCATCGTTCGCTGGGGGTAAGCATGCAGGTGCAGCAGGCGGTAAAGAAGGCTAATGGTATGTTGGCCTTCATTGCGAGAGGTTTCGAGTATAGAAACAGGGATGTGTTGCTGCAATTATACAGGGCCTTGGTGAGGCCACACCTGGAGTATTGTGTACAGTTTAGGTCTCCTTCTCTGAGGAAGGATGTTGTTGCTCTCGAGGGAGTGCAGCGAAGGTTTACCAGACTAATTCCAGGGATGGTGGGACTGTCATATGAGGAGAGATTGACTAGGTTGGGATTGTTCTCGCTGGAGTTCAGAAGAATGAGGGGGATCTCATAGAGACTTATAAAATTTTAACGCAACTAGACAGGGTAGGGCAAGATGTCCTCCCTGATGCATTACATTCCATTCGCTCATTACTTTGCACTGCTACTAACAGTATACTGCGTGAAGGTCTTTTTGCCTGCCCCAGGAAGTCCACATCCGGGATATCACTCCCAACTTGGCTCACAACTCCGGGAACCGTGCTTCTCCATAAACCTGTGCGGCTCCACAAGGCGGACCCGTTGGTGGAAAGGGTGCACCTGCTCCACGCAAACACACAGTACGCCTACGTGGCATTCCCCGATGGCCGCCAGGATACCATCTCCCTCAGGGACCTGGCACCAGCAGGTTCCGCCCCCACACCACCCGTTGCCCCCGGTGCCACCCTTCCCTCCCCCGCCGCCCCCATCACACCTCCCAGGACTGTCCGTCCTCCCTCTGCCCACCCCCGTTGATGAAGAGGATTTTGGCACGCTCCCGGAGTCAACTTCGACCACGACAGCACCAACATCGCCGGCTCCACTTCGTCGATCCCAGAGGGCGATCAAGGCGCCGGACCAGCTGAACCTCTGACCGGCCCACCGGATGACCAGAGACATTTTTCTTTAACTGTTATGTAAATATTAAAGATTGCGAATTGTATATAGTTCTCCACCACCCCCGTCGGACTCAATTTTAACAGGGTGTGAATGTGGTAAACCACTGTGTTCCTATATTAAGGGTTGTACGGTAGAACCTGCACTACAGGTTCACCTGGGCCCCTGCATGATAGCTCCGCCCAGGAGCCGGGTTATAACTATGCGTGGCCTTCAGCTCACAGCCATTTCATCAGCTGCTGTAGGAGGCCACACTTCAGATATTAATGAAGCCTCAGTTTGAATTCAACTTCGTCTCCAGCCAAATTGATCGTGCCTCAGGGTCTTCCATGTTCCGGAGTGGGGGGGGGGGGGGAAAAGAGGGTGGGGGTACGACGACATGCCAGCCGCCATGCCATTGCAGGGCGTTACCAGAGCTACTTCCGCCAGTACGGCGGCCAGGCTGATGGGCCCGCATGGCCCCACGCCTTGCCCATGGTTGTGGCACCCACCCAGGGGCAGATCTCCCAGCAGCCGGCATCCATCGGTGGGAAGGGACAGGTCCGCCCGCACCCATGGCAGCCCCCAGTGAGGGCATCGCCATCCAGCAATGGCGCTATCAGGAGGGACGGGCAATACTGGGCGAAGCACGGAGGGTGTGCGCAGGGGTCTGGGTGCATGTGTGGCTGTGGCGCATTCAGCGTACCGGGACAGACATGCAGACCGTAGCACCTGGCTGTAGAGTAGACCAATGCGCCATCGTTAAACATGTTGTATACCCCCTGCAGATCACAATGTTTGGGCACCAGCCAGCGATGTTGGCCACCGTGGCAGGAGCCGCTGCCCTGCATGTGGCCCTGTGGCAGCGTCGGCTCAGAGCGGCTCTGGCCGAGGGACGGGCTGCGGCCGAGGGACGGGCTGCGGCCGGGACAGGGGCTGCGGCCGGGACAGGGGCTGCGGCCGGGACAGGGGCTGCGGCAGGGGGACGGGCTGCGGCAGGGGGACGGGCTGCGGCAGGGGGACGGGCTGCGGCAGAGGGACGGCCTGCGGCAGAGGGACAGGGGCTGCGGCAGAGGGACAGGGGCTGCGGCAGAGGGACAGGGGCTGCGGCAGAGGGACAGGGGCTGTGGCAGAGGGACAGGGGCTGCGGCAGGGGGACAGGGGCTGTGGCAGGGGGACAGGGGCTGTGGCAGAGGGACAGGGGCTGCGGCAGGGGGACGGGCTGCGGCAGGGGGACGGGCTGCGGCAGAGGGACAGGGGCTGCGGCAGAGGGACAGGGGCTGTGGCAGAGGGACGGCCTGCGGCAGAGGGAAGGGCTGTGGCAGAGGGACAGGGGCTGCGGCAGGGGGACGGGCTGCGGCAGGGACAGGGGCTGCGGCAGGGGGACGGGCTGCGGCAGAGGGACAGGGGCTGCGGCAGAGGGACGGGCTGCGGCAGAGGGAAGGGCTGCGGCAGAGGGACAGGGGCTGTGGCAGAGGGACAGGGGCTGTGGCAGAGGGACAGGGGCTGCGGCAGAGGGACGGCCTGCGGCAGAGGGAAGGGCTGCGGCAGAGGGACAGGGGCTGTGGCAGAGGGACGGGCTGCGGCAGGGGGATGGGCTGCGGCCGGGACAGGGGCTGCGGCAGGGGGATGGGCTGCGGCCGGGACAGGGGCTGCGGCAGGGGGACGGGCTGCGGCAGGGACAGGGGCTGCGGCAGAGGGACAGGGGCTGCGGCCGGGGGACGGGCTGCGGCAGAGGGACAGGGGCTGCGGCCGGGACAGGGGCTGCGGCAGAGGGACAGGGGCTGCGGCAGAGGGACAGGGGCTGCGGCAGAGGGACGGGCTGCGGCCGGGACAGGGGCTGCGGCAGAGGGACAGGGGCTGCGGCAGAGGGACAGGGGCTGCGGCAGAGGGACAGTGGCTGCGGCAGAGGGACAGGGGCTGCGGCAGAGGGACAGGGGCTGCGGCAGAGGGACAGGGGCTGCGGCAGGGGGACGGGCTGCGGCAGAGGGACGGACTGCGGCAGGGACAGGGGCTGCGGCAGGGGGACGGGCTGCGGCAGGGGGACGGGCTGCGGCAGAGGGACAGGGGCTGCGGCAGGGGGACGGGCTGCGGCAGAGGGACAGGGGCTGCGGCAGGGGGACGGGCTGCGGCAGAGGGACAGGGGCTGCGGCAGAGGGACAGGGGCTGCGGCAGAGGGACAGGGGCTGCGGCAGAGGGACAGGGGCTGCGGCAGAGGGACAGGGGCTGCGGCAGAGGGACAGGGGCTGCGGCAGAGGGACAGGGGCTGCGGCAGAGGGACAGGGGCTGCGGCAGAGGGACAGGGGCTGCGGCAGAGGGACAGGGGCTGCGGCAGAGGGACAGGGGCTGCGGCAGAGGGACAGGGGCTGCGGCAGAGGGACAGGGGCTGCGGCAGAGGGACAGGGGCTGCGGCAGAGGGACAGGGGCTGCGGCAGAGGGACGGGCTGCGGCAGAGGGACAGGGGCTGCGGCAGAGGGACAGGGGCTGCGGCAGAGGGACAGGGGCTGCGGCAGAGGGACAGGGGCTGCGGCAGAGGGACAGGGGCTGCGGCAGAGGGACAGGGGCTGCGGCAGAGGGACAGGGGCTGCGGCAGAGGGACAGGGGCTGCGGCAGGGGGACGGGCTGCGGCCGGGACAGGGGCTGCGGCCGGGACAGGGGCTGCGGCCGGGACAGGGGCTGCGGCAGGGGGACGGGCTGCGGCAGGGGGACGGGCTGTGGCAGGGGGACGGGCTGCGGCAGAGGGACGGGCTGCGGCAGAGGGACGGGCTGCGGCAGAGGGACAGGGGCTGCGGCCGAGGGACAGGGGCTGCGGCCGAGGGACAGGGGCTGCGGCAGAGGGACGGGGCTGCGGCAGAGGGACGGGGCTGTGGCAGAGGGACAGGGGCTGCGGCAGAGGGACAGGGGCTGCGGCAGAGGGACGGGCTGCGGCAGAGGGACGGGCTGCGGCAGAGGGACGGGCTGCGGCAGAGGGACGGGCTGCGGCAGAGGGACGGGCTGCGGCAGAGGGACGGGCTGCGGCAGAGGGACGGGCTGCGGCAGGGGGACAGGGGCTGCGGCAGGCCAGGTGACACCCGCTCAGGCTGCAGGGCCTCTTGCCCAACAGGCGCAGAAGGCCGAGGCGGACAACGACCAGAACAACGAGGAGGATGCTCAGGATGACGACACCGATGTGGATGAGGAGCACGGGAGCAGGGGCTGGTGCTGCCAAATCGCCGGAGGCGCCTGACGAGGCCACAAGTCTACCGCCGACGCATGTCCTTCGAGGACCTGCTGGACAGGGCATGCAGGAGGAGACTCAGGATGAGTCACGAAATGGTTGCTCATATCTGCCACCTGATGGCACACCTGGCACCGCGAGGCACTGGGGGAGGGCATGCTCTTCCGGTGGACGTCAAGGTTACGGTGGCCCTGAACTTCTATATGACGGGGTCGTTCCAGTCGCCGAGTGGGGACCTGTCCGGCATCTCCCAGCGAATGGTGCAGTGACTGACGCCCTGTATGACATCGCGGACTGCTACATCCAGTTCCCAGTGGACCGCGCCCAACAGAATGCCCGGGCAGCGGGATTCGCTGCTGTGGCTGGGATACCCATGGTACAGGGGGCGATCGATGGGGTGCACGTCGCCATGCGGCCTCCAGCTGAGAACAGGGAGGGACGTGTTCGTGAACAGGAAGGGGATCTACTCCATGAACATTCAGGTGGTCTGCGGCCACCACATGAAGATCCTGCACGTCTGCGCACAGTACCCGGGCAGTGTACATGATGCGTTTATCCTGGCACAATCGTTCATCCCCACCATGTTCGAGGAATTGCCCCCCCCCCGGCTGCGGGGCTGGTTGCTGGGTGACAAGGGTTACCCGTTGTGGTCATGGCTGATGATGCCTATACGGAGGCCACAGACTGATGCGGAGAACCGCTACAACGATGCCCATGCAGCGACCAGGGGTGTGATCGAGAGGTGCTTCGGTCTGTTGAAGATGCGCTTCAGGTGTCTGGTCCACTCTGGAGGGGCCCTCCAGTACCATTCGGAGAGAATCAGCTGCATCTTTGTTGTCTGCTGCGTCCTCCACAATATAGCCCAGCAGAGGGGCGATGTGCTGGAGGAGGAGGGGGGGGCAGAGGGGGGGGCCGCAGGAGGAGATGCCTTTCCAGATGAGGAGGATGGGGACGAGGAGGGCAACAGATGCGACATGGGGGCTGGATATGGACGGGAGGTTGCACGACACCACCGGCTTGGCCAGCGAACAAGCAAGGCGTACGTTTCACCAACAAGGGGGTTAGGGGTTCTCTGAGCAGGGACACTGGCACCACCGTACCATCCCACCTCACCACCCAGCACCCTCACCTCCCACACCACCACATGCACAGCACCCTCCAACTGCGGCACAACAGGCTGGTCTCACACGATTGCCTGTGGAAGCGGGTGTGATCAGTGCCATGATGAATGATGACAACCCACTCTGCGATGAGCTGTGAGCTCCAAATCATTAGCCAATGTCTGACTCATGGCCACAGCTACACCCTTCACATGGGTCGTCCTTGTACGCGTTACGGACACTCCATCACATGGACATGTTGGGTAGCTGATGGCTGGGTGCAGAGTACGGCGGGGGGAATATTTAGACCCACCTGGGCTCACCGTTCAACTGATCTTTGTACACAGTGCCAATCAGTTCAGTTCACAACCACCAGACATAGGACAGAGGCATCTTGCATTGGTATAACAGTGAGTTTCATTTAGGGGCCCTAGCCCCTAAAACTATACTGTGCCCTGCACCCATGCCAACTTACTAGGTGTCAAACTTGTTGGGCTTACGGGCCCTACCACTACATCTAGATGTTTCCCCAGACAGCAGGAGTGGAGGCGGACTGCTGAGACGCCTGCCCTGCGACTTGGCTCAACATTGGCATGAGTTTCCTGGAGCAGCCCAGTTTGAATGGGCCAGGCTGCTCCGCAGGCGTGCTGGATGGTTTAGTGCCACCCTGTTCTGCCCACCAGATGCAGCAGGGACGCAAGGGGGGAGTCTGAGGATCCGGGGTGTTCCGGGACCTCAGGGTGCCTGGTGGCCCCCAGGCCTCTCTATGGGACTGGGTGAGAGCGGAGACAAGCCCTAAGGCACCCCCGACACCTGGCGCTGCCAGTCCTGGAGGCCCGCTGCGGTATCGACCAGGGTCTGAATGTTAGCAGCGATGGAGCTCAGGGAGTGGGCTATTCCTGTCTGGGACTGCGCCACCTCCCTCTGTGCTTGTGCGACGCCATCCAGCTTCTGGGTGAGGCTGCCAATGCTCTCAGCAATGGCCTGCCGAGACTGAGCCATCTCCTGGGCAATGCCGCCAATGCTCTCAGCGGTGGCCTGCTGAGATTCGGCCAGACTGCGGAGCATGGCTGAGATGTCCAGTTGACTCTGGCACATGGCTGCCTGTGAGAGGGCAGCCCTGACCTGGGCCACGGATGACGCATCACATTAAGCCCCAAACCTTGCATAACCTGACCAGCATGGTAGCATAGTGGTTAGCACAATTGCTTCACAGCTCCAGGGTCCCAGGTTTGATTCCCGCTTGGTCACTGTCTGTGCGGAGTCTGCACGTTCTCCCAGTGTGTGCGTGGATTTCCTCCGGGTGCTCCGGTTTCCTCCCACAGTCCAAAGATGTGCAGGTTAGGTGGATTGGCCATGCTAAATTGCCCTTAGTGCCCAAAATTGCCCTTAGTGTTGGGTGGGGTTACTGGGTAATGGGGATAGGGTGGAGATGTGTGCTTAGGTAGGGTGCTCTTTCAAAGAGCCGGTGCAGACTCGATGGGCCGAATGGCCTCCTACTGCACTGTAAATTCCATGATTCTATGACCCATTGCCTCCACGGTCGACACCACCTATGCGTTGTCGGCCTGGGTGGCAGCCATGACCGGCACCACTCCCTGCTCCTGGACACGGATGGACTCCTCCATCTGCGTCTGCAGTTGCTCGAAGCTGGCCGTCATCCCGTCGTCTAGTCCCTGTGTTTCTAACTGCATCAGGTGTATGGATGGGACTGGAAAATCCAGGAACCGTCTGGGCGGCAGCTGGTTGCTGGGGCTGGGCTGCTCTCCAGCCCCTCAGCTGCTCCTACCTCCACCTGCTGTACCGTTCCGGCTGTGTGGTGCGCACCAGTCTGTGTCCCAGAAGCCTCATCACTAAATTGCCCAACCGAGGTGCGAGTCTCTGCGATAGTGGGGGGTGTGTGGATGAGTGCAGTGACACCAAGTCTGGGTCGTCATCGGACCAAAGTCTGGGGGCTCCTGCGTCGAGCCCGGGGCCGGTGTTCTTTCTGTCGCCCCGATCTGAGGGGCACTGTCGTCTGTCTGTCATCTTTCTGTGTGTCAGTGCCCTGGCTTGACGTCCTCAGTGCGTCACTGTCCTGACTGTCATGCACATCAGTGTCCATCGTCTCCATTTCGGGGCTGTCGCTGTCCTGGGTGTCCGTCCTCTGTTCATCATGGTCCTGGGTCTCACTCCTCTGTGCATCCGGTTCCTGTGTCACAGTAACGGGGGAAGGCCTTCCTTGCTGTCTGCCCTCCCCGCCGAGGCATGCGTCCCTGGGAGCATCTGGACCTGGCACTTGTTGGGGCCGAGCAGCGCCAGAAGATCCGGGACGATCGGAGGCAGGTCCTGCAACACACAATGCAGCATGTATCGTTACACACGCGGACTGGGTTGAGGGGGTGTAGTGGGGGGGGGGAAATGAGGCGAGGGTGTGTAGTGGGGGGGGAAAATGAGGCGAGGGTGTGTAGTGGGGGGGGGAGAAAATGAGGTGAGGGTGTGTAGTGGGGGGGGGAATGAGGCGAGGGTGTGTAGTGGGGGGGGGGAAAATGAGGCGAGGGTGTGTAGTGGGGGGGAAAATGAGGCGAGGGTGTGTAGTGGGGGGGAAAATGAGGTGAGGGTGTGTAGTGGGGGGGGAAAATGAGGCGAGGGTGTGTCGTGGGGGGGGAAGACGCAAGGGTGTGTAGTGGCGGGGTAATGGGGTGAGGGTTGTAATGGGGGGGCGATGGGGCGAGGGTGTGTACTGAGGAGTTGGGGGGTGGGGGGGGGAAAAGAGGGGGTCACAGGCAGGCAGGTGTCGCATGTGTGGCTGGTAGGGGTTGGATGGTGCCAGGGCACATCTTGGTATACCCACCCTGGCTGTCCTAGTCAGGTCGTGCATCTTCTTACGGCACTGCTCGGCTGTCCATGGGGTGTGCCCTACTGCGCTCACCGCATCACCCACCTCACGCCAATTCCTCCGCGCTGTGCTGGCAGGGTGCCGGTGGCCACGTCTACTGCACAGGATCGCCCTCCTCTCTTTGACCGCGTCCTGGGATCATGGTCACGGAACCTCGGGGCAGCACGGCGGGCCATCTCGCCGGTCTCGGGATTTTGCGGCGTGCGCACACTTTGTGCAACGCGGTGCCGCGTCATCGGGGCGTCGCACGAATGACACCGGCATGGCGCCACGCCCCCTGCGCTTCTCGCCGCATCCCTGCTGCGGGCCAGAATTTAGTCGTTGGGACGGGCCGTTGACACCGTCGTAAGACGCGACGCCGTTTACGGCGGCGCAGACACTGCCGTGGGATGAGAGAATCCCACCCATCGTGTTTACATGTCCCCCTACTATGATAGTAGGGTGCCCGTTACTATACTCCCTGTGAGGGGAGATATGTAAGAAAGAACTTCTTTATGACCTTCACTTTCTGTCCATGAGAGGTGATGGAAGTAGAGAAAATCAATGATTTCAAAAGGAATTTGGATAGGTACTTGAGAGAAATAAACCTATCGGGCTACAGGGCTTGAACAGAGGACTGACTCGATGGGCTAATAGCTTCCTTCTGTGCTGTAAATGACTATGACTCAAGTCCGATCTGATTCTGTATCCACCCCTGAAAATAACCACCCTGTTCACTTGCAACGGCACTTAAAATCTCAATTGTCCAGCCTTTAGTCCTCCACCTACCAATCTGCGCTTGCCTTCAACTTCAGTGACTTCATCCTCATGAACACCATTGCTTTCCCGCTCAGGGGCTGCTCTCCCAGTACAGCTTCATCCCTGTTCTCTTAAATTTAAAGGATGCAATATTGGACGGAAAACTGTTTTAGCAATTCATTGACCGATCTGGTGGAACCAAAGAAAAAGCACAATCAGGTTGTGGTTTCTTCACCCAAAACTGCTCACTATTCCATACTCATTCTGTAATGCTTTCTCCTTTACTATAAATCTTGTTAAAACCCTCGCCCCAATCTCTGCCACCCTAACCTCAAACAAATGCGAGGAGCACATTGATACATGTCACCAAGATTAAAACCATCACCCATCCTTCCCCTCAATCAACAGGCTGACCTTACTCTAACACTCAACCTGCCCTAGCTTGGACTTGGCCTTTTTCTCTCATTTCCCGAACAATTGCCCCTTATAATCCCTCCAGCCTAGGGCAATGGATTTGCCTAGCAACAGCAGGAACATGAATCTAACAAGACATAATAAGATGCATTATGCACAGCAACAGATAGAAATCTGTCCAGCAACAGCAGTAGTCAGCATACAAAAGGCAGGAGAAGATGCATCTTTCCCAGCACCGAGATCAGCAGGCACCTGGAGAGAATCGGGTGTGAATCACCTATTAGTAGAAGGTTTACCGAGGCAATTGGAAGATCAGTGAGCCATGCACATGTTAATATCTAGAGTCAAGGAATTGGAGGGAGGTAGACAGCCAAATACACAGAATCAAAGGGAAACCAAGTATAATTGCCAGGACCCTCAGAGGCCGAGACCAGTTTCCATCCAGCAGCTAAGTCTCAGAGCCAAGGCAGTGCAGAAACCTTTGTAAAGGGAGCTTAAATAGGTTCGCTGGAACAGGAAAAGAAATTTCACAGACTTGATCAACAACCCTGTATTGGTAGTAATAAGCTGGATTTAATTTATCGACTTATTTCTTTGTGCTTTTGGGGAAAGTGAAAGTCTTAAAGAGTTCAGGTATCATAGATATATTTTGGAACAAGGGGTACGTTCTGCATAAATTGTGTATTTAATGATTCATATATTTAATTGTCTGAAGAACAGTGTAGTCCTGTTTGTGGCTATTTGTCCTTTCTTTAATGAATAGACTTTAATGACTGTTACATGAAGACTGGCTGATTTTTCTCACTGGGGTTTTCACTTGACTCCTCATACCATTCCAAAAACAAAACTCTACACCCGCATGAACCGGTGTTCCAAATTGGGATACCCTTGCAGATAACAACAGCATGCTTTGTCCATGAGACCAACCTCCTGTTCTCTCAATCATGGTCGAACAAAAATACGGACCATCCTTTCTGGCTCCTATGCTGGCTGATATTTCTCTCCTCAGATTTTGTCCCACTCACTTTCAAAAGCAGAAGCTTCTCAGTGCTGCTTTTGCATTGCGAGTGCTGCTTTGGCTGACTGAGGGTGCATTTTGGAGTTGGGTGAAAACAGGGAGTTTGAGGAGAGTTATAAAGGGGTACCTTTTATTGGGCCCATCAACTATTTCGAATAAAGTAAATGAACAGGTGGACAAATTAAAAGGGGCCGTTCCCAAAGAACAACCGGAGCACAGCCCAAAAAGACCAAAGAGGAAAGGGAAGCTTTAAAACCATCAAACCAAGATATGAAAATCGGGGTCTATAAAACTGTCCAACCCCTGCGGTGCCCACTGACCACACAAGGCCTCGAGTGTGCCCGTGGACACCGCATGCTCCTTTCCAGGGATACCCGCCCGCGAATGAGGCCACGGAAGAGAGGCAGACAGTACGGTTGGATGGCTCCTTGTTCACCCGCTGCCTGGATCTTTTGATGGCGAGTTTGGCCAGGCTCAGGAGCAGGTTCACGAGGAGGTCCTCCGCCTACCCCATCCCCCTCCATACCGGATGCCCGTAGATCAAGAGCATGAAGCTGCAGTGCAAACAAAACCTCAACAAAGTTGTCAAGAAGCCAAAAAGGGAATTCAACCTAGGACACACAATATAAACATGCTGCACGGACTCCACCAGGCCGCAAACTTGGCAACCCCCCCCCACTCTCGCCCCTGGCTGAGGGGCTGGTTGCTGGGCGACAGGGGTTACCCGTTGCAGTCGTGGCTGATGACACCTATACGGAGGCCACAGACCCAATGCGGAGACCCGCTATAATGAGGCCCATGCAGCAACCATGGGTGTTGTGGAGAGGTGCTTTGGCCTCCTGAAGATGAGATTCTGGTGCCTGGACCGCTCTGGAGGGGCCCTGCAGTACCACCCGGACATAGTTGTGGTCTGCTGTGTGTTGCACAACATTGCCCAACAGAGGGCGATGTCCTGGAGGAAGATGCACAGGGTGAGCCCGATGAGGGCGGCGCCTCTGCACATGAGGAGGAGGATGGGGGGTGGCACAGACATGACCTGGGGGCAGGATATGGTCGGGAGGCTGCACGACGACACCGGCTATGAGAGCGAGCACGCGAGGCATTGATCGGCGCACGTTTCACTAACTAGGGGGAGGGCATCGCTGAGCAAGGCACTTGCACCACGGATCGCGCACAACCGCACCACCCAGCACCCCCCACACCATCGCACAACCCTACCGCCCACACCACCACTTTCACACCACCTTACACCTGCGGCACATCGTGAATGTTTTAACACAGTTGCTTGTGTCAGCGGGTGTGATCAGTGCCATGTTGAATGATGACAACCCGCTCTGCGATGAGCTGAGAGCTACGGATCATTAGACAATGTCTGACTCATGGCCATATCTAAACCCTCCACCTCGCTGGTCCCTGTATGTGTCACGGACACGCCATCACATGTCCATGTTGGGCAGCTGGTGTCGGTGTGCTTAGGGCAACAGGGTGTTTTGGGGGGGGGGGGGGGGGGGGGAGAAATAGAAACACACACCTGGCCTCACTGTTGCACAGAACTTCGACCCCCAGCGTCACTCGGTCCCCCTCACGACCCCTCAGGCACCAGACATAGTGGCATCTAGGTTTGGTGCAACAGTGACTTTAATCGTGACATTCACATACAAGTGTCCTAGCCCCTACAACTAAGCTGTGCCCCGATCCTGTGCCAACTTCCTACGTGTCTAACTTCTTGGCCTTCAGGGCCCTACCACTACGTCTTGGGTGTTTCCCCAGACGGTACAGCAGGAGTGGAGGCGGACTGCTGAGACTCCTGCCCTGCGATATTGGTCCCCGTCGGCGCGTGTTTCCTGGGGCGTCCCGGCTTGGATGGGCCAGGATGCTCGGCAGGCGTGCTGGATGGCATGGTGCCACCCTGCTCTGCCCGCTGCCCACCAGATGCACCAGGGACGGAACAGGAGGAGTTCGAGTGTACCGGGACCTCCCTTGCTGGAGTAACCGGGACGGGCACCAGAACCTCCTCCCCCGGAGAGCCCGGGGGGCCCCCGGGCCTCACAATGTGATGGTGGTGCGTGCGGAGACAGGCGCCGTGGCACCACCAACACCTAGCGCTGCCAGTCCTGGAGGCCCGTTGTGGATTCGACTCGGGTCTGAACATTCCCAGCGCTGGAGCTCAGGGAGAGCGCCATCCCTGTCAGGGACTGCGCAACCCCCTGCTGGGATTCTGCGATGCCATCCCGCACGTGGGCTCTCAGCGATGGCCTGCTGGGACAGGGCCATGGCCTGCTGAGACTGGGCCAGACCCTGGAGCGCGGCGGCAATGTCCAGCTGGCTCTGGAGCATGGCTGCCTGTGAGAGGGCAGCCCTGTCCTGGGCCACGGATGACGCGTGCACATCAAGCCCACGCCTTGCAGAACCTGATCCATGGCCGAAACCGTTGCCCCCATTGCCTCCACCACGGACACCATTCGTGCGGTGTCAGCCTGGGTTGCAGCCATGACCGGCACCACTCCCTGCTCCTGGACGCGGATGGAGTCCTCCAACTCAGTCTGCAGATGCTAGCAGACGGCCGTCATCCCGTTGTTCACTCCCTGGGTTTCCAAATGCATCGGGTCTGTGGGTGGGTCTAGTAAGTCTGGGAACCGTCTGGGAGGCAGCTGGGCCTGGGCTGCCCTCCAACCGTCCAGCCCCTCGGCTGCTCCAACCGACACCTACTGTACTGTCTGTGTGGTGCACACCAGTCAGTGATCCCGAAGCCTCATCACTAAAATGGCCAACCTAGGGGAGTGTATCTGCGATGGTGGATGTTGTGGGTGACAGCGGTGCCGCAAACCCGAGGTCCTCATTTGTCCCGAGGTCTGGGGTCTCCTGTGTCGATCCTTGGGCCGATGCAAGTAGTCCGCGCGCATGTTAGGTGCCATGTCCGGTGTGTCCGTCGACTGTCTGGCCGTCCTCCATGCATCACTGTCCAGAGTCCCCGTCCTCTCTCCGTCACTGTCCTGGCTCGCAGCCCTCTTCTCGTCCGACTCACGGCCATCAGTGTCCTGATTGTCCGTCCTGTGTTCGTCCGTGTGGTAGTCAGTATTAGAGGTATTACGGTACTCTGTAATGCCGGAAGACCATTGGTGTAGAAGGTACTCTGTTCTCATTGGTTAAGTCTGTCTGCTGGCTCCGCCCAGCAAGGCGGGGTATAAGAGCCCGTGTCCCCCCAGCAGCTGCCTTCTGTACCTGCGCTGCTGGGGGAAACATCTAGTGTAATAAAGCCTTCAATTGTCTCCAATCTCGCTTCTGGAGTTATTGATCGAGCATCAATTTATTACACTAGATTTTAAAGAATGGAGCTCCGAATCAAGCCGGATTGTCTGCAACTCAGCCCCCACGCGGCAAACTCAGCGGCAACCTTCAAGCACTGGCTGGCGTGCTTCAACGGATATCTCAGGACAGCCGAAAACACACCCACGGGAGAACAGAAACCACAAATTCTGCACTCGAGGGTGAGCCCAGAGATCGACACCCTCATCGAGGATGCGGACGATTTCGAGGCCGCAATGGATCTGCTGAAAGGACGTTATATTCGCCCTGTAAACCAGGTCTACGCCCGACATCTACTAGCGACGAGGCGCCAAATCCCCGGGGAATCACTGGAGGAATTCTACCATGCGCTCCTGGTGTTGGGGAGAAGCTGCAGCGGCCTGCAAGTTTCAGCAAGCGACCAGACAGGACTTTTGATTTGGGACGCTTTCGTTGCAGGTATGCTGTCCTCCCAAATCCGCCAGCAATTGCTGGAGAGACACTAGGCCTCAAGGAGGCACGGGCCCTTGCCAGCTCCCTGGATGTGGCCTCCCGCGCGCCTATGTCCCCAACCGCACCGCAGCCCCCTGGGCAGCGTAGAACCCCCCCCACCCCCGGCGGTGCATCTCCCACCACCCCCACCCCCCACAAGCCTGTGCTGCGAGATGGCTTGGCAACCCCCCGCTGCTATTTCTGCGGGCAAGCCAAGCATCCCCGACAGCGCTGTCCGGCCCGCTCATTCTTCTGCAAAGGAGGTGGCAAAATGGGCCACTTCATGGCGGTATGCCAGGCCCGGGCAGTCGCTGCAGTCCCAGGAGGCGAATACGGACCGCCACCACAACCCTCTCCACGGGCCCCGTGCGGCCAGCGGGCGCCGCCATCTTGTCTCTCGGACACCACGTCCGATGGATGGGCGCCGCCAGCCATATGCGTTCAGTGGGCGCCACCATCTTGGCTGGACTCTCAGGACCCCAATTCGGATGACCACACACCACCACCCGAAGAGAACATCCAACTGCTGCCACGACTGGCCTCGGTGACCCTGGACCAGTCGCAGCCCCGAACACACTCGACTGCAATGAAAACGGTGCTCATCCATGGGCATGAGACGTCCTGTCTGATCGACTCTGGGAGCACCGAGAGCTTCATACACCCAGACACGGTAAGACACTGTTCTCCCCCTGTTCACCCAGTTAACCAAAAAATCTCCCTGGCCTCCGGGTCTCTTTCAGTAGAAATCAAGGTGTTTTGCCAGTGAATCTCACAGTCCTGGGAAGGGAGTTTAAAAACTACCGGCTCTACGTCCTTCCCCACCTCTGCGCTGCCACACTCCTAGGGTTAGATTTTCAGTGCAACCTCCAAAGCCTAACTTTCAAATTCGGCGGCCCTATACACCCCCTCACTGTCTGCGGCTTCGCTACCCTCAAGGTCAATCCGCCTTCCGTTTGCGAACGTCACCCCGGATTGCAAACCCGTCGCCACCAGGAGCAGACGGTATAGTGCCCAGGACCGGACCTTTATTAGGTCGGAGGTCCAGCGATTACTGAGGGAAGGTGTCATCGAGGCTAGCAACAGCCCCTAGAGAGCTCAAGTAGTGGTTGTAAAGACCGGGGAGAAGCGTAGGATGGTCATAGACTATAGCCAGACCATCAACAGATATACGCAGCTTGACGTGTACCATTTCCCCTGCATCTCCGACCTAGTCAACAGGATCGCGCAATACAAGGTCTTTTCCATGGTGGATCTAAAGTCCGCCTACCACCAGCTCCCCATCCGCCCGAGCGACCGCAAATACACTGCTTTTGAAGCAGACGGGCGGCTCTACCACTTCCTAAGGGTCCCCTTCGGTGTCACTAATGGAGTCTCGGTCTTCCAATGAGTGATGGACCGAATGGTTGACCGGTACGGTTTGCGGGCCACATTCCCGTACCTTGGTAATGTCACCATCTGCGGCCACGACCAGCAGGACCACGACACCAAGCTCCGAAAATTCCTCCATACCGCAAAAATCCTTAACCTCACGTATAACAAGGATAAATGCGTGTTCAGCACCGACCGCCTAGCCATCCTCGGCTACGTAGTGCATAATGGAGTTATAGGCCCAGATCCTGAATGCATGCGCCCCCTCATGGAGTTCCCCCTCCCTCCTGCTCCAAGGCCCTGAAACGCTGCCTCGGGTTTTTTTCTTATTATGCCCAGTGCGTCCCCAACTATGCGGACAAGGCCTGCCCCGCTGATCCAATCCACGGTTTTTCTCGTCGACAGAGGCCCGCTAGGCCTTCAGCCGCATCAAAGCAGACATGACAACGGCCACGATGCACACCATCGACGAGTCCCTCCCCTTCCAGGTCGAGAGTGACGCGTCCGACGTAGCTCTGGCGGCCACCCTCAACCAAGCGGGCAGACCCATGGCCTTCTTCTCACGCACCCTCCACGCGTCAGAAATCCGCCACTCCTCAGTCGAAAAGGAGGCCCAGGCCATAGTAGAAGCTGTGTGGCACTGGAGGCGTTACTTGGCTGGCAGGAGATTCACTCTCCTCACTGACCAACGGTCGGTTGCTTTCATGTTCGCTAATGCACAGCGGGGCAAGATAAACAACAACAAGATCTTACGGTGGAGGATCGAACTCTCCAACTACAACTATGAGATCTTGTATCGTCCCGGGAAGCTAAATGAGCCTCCTGATGCCCTATCCCGAGGCACCTGTGCCAACGCACAAGTGGACCACCTCCGAGCCCTCCACGAGGACCTCTGTCACCCGGGCGTCACTCGATTCCTCCATTTCATCAAGACCCGCAACCTGCCCTACTCCATCGAGGAGGTCAGGAAAGCCACCAGGAACTGCCAAATCTGCGCAGAGTGCAAGCCGCACTTTTGCAGGCCAGAGAAAGGGCACCTGATAAAGGCTTCCCGTCCCTTTGAACGCCTCAGTATGGACTTCAAAGGCCCCCTCCCTTCCACCGACCGCAACACGTACTTCCTGAACGTGATTGACGAATACTCCCGGTTCCCATTCACCATCCCCTGCCCCGACATGACCGCAACCACCGTCATAAAAGCCCTCCACAGTATCTTTACGCTGTTTGGTTTCCCCGCCTACATACAATGATAGGCGGTCCTCCTTTATGAGCGACGAACTACGAAAATTCCTGCCTCGAGCAGGACGACCAGTTACAACCCCCGGGGAAACTGACAGGTAGAGAGGGAGAACGGAACGGTCGGGAAGACCGTCCCACTGGCCCCACGGTCCAGGAATCTCCCAGTCTCCCACTGGCAGGAGGTCCTCCCGGATGCCCTCCACTCCATCCGGTCACTGCTGTGTACCATGACCAACCAAACACCTCACGAACGTCTCCTTGTCTTCTCTAGGAAGTCCTCCTCTGGGACCTCGCTCCCGACCTGGCTGGCAGCTCCTGGACCCATCCTGCTCCGCAAACACGCGTGGGCGCACAAATCGGACCCATTGGTCGAGAGGGTCCATCTCCTCCACGCTAACCCCCAGTATGCCGACGTGGTGTACCCCGACGGCCGACACGATACAGTCTCCCTACGGGACCTGGCACCCGCTGGATCCCCACACACACCCCCACCACCAGTCCCACCCTCCTTCCCGCCGGCGCACCCCACAGCCGCCCCCTTCCCAGGTGGATCGGTTCTCCCACCGGTCCCGTCGAGGGGTGATGAAGCAGCTGCCGAAGAAGCCAAAGCCACGCTCCCAGAGCCACAGACGGCCGAGCCGCTGCCTGCATCACCACCAAAGCTACGACGATCGCAGAGGACGACCAGGGCCCTCGATCGACCAATTGCTTCATTCTGAAATGTAAATAAAGTTTGCAAATAGTTGCGATGTGACGAGGCGAAACACTGTACGGAGGTATACCAGGTACCTTCATACCTGAACTTCTACCACTCTGTAATGCGAGGCCACCACCCAGCCGGACTTTTTTTTTTTTTTTTTAAAACAGGGGGTGTAGGTGGTAGTCAGTATTAGAGATATTAAGGTACTCTGTAATGCCGGAAGACTATTGGTGTAGAAGGCACTCAGTTCTCATTGGTTAAGCCTGTCTGCTGGCTCCACCCAGCAAGGCGGGGTATAAGAGCCCGTGTCGCCCCAGCATCTGCCTTCTGTACCTGCGAGGCTGGGGGAAACATCTAGTGTAATAAAGCCTTCAATTGTCTCCAATCTCGCTTCTGGAGTTATTGATCGAGCATCAGTCCGTGTCGTGTCTGTCCGTCCCCCTCCAGTACCCCGGCCTCAGAGGAGTGCCCTCCTGTCCATCTTCCTTCCCCCCCTCTGCCGTGCGTCCATGGGGGCGGATGAGCTTGCAGCTGGACAGCGGGGGCTTGTCAGAGACGTCTCTGGATGATCGGCTCCTGGCCCTGAGGAAGACAATGAGGCATGTATCGTTAGACATGCGGAGTCGGGTGTGAGGGGGTGGAGGGGGCAGTGTGAGGGGGTGGAGTGTCGGGGGGGGTTAGGGTATGGAGGGGGGCAGTGTGAGGGGGTGGAGTGTCAGGGGGGTTAGGGGTTGGAGGGGGCATTGTGAGGGGTGTGTGTCACGGGGTGGGTTGAAAGGGGGGTGCGGGAGGTGACGGAGTGTAGCCAGGCAGGGGAGTCTCACTTGGTCCTGCGCCTTCGATCTGGCATGGCGCTATCTCCCGGGTGGCAGCTTCCCTGCTCGTGGATGGCGAGGGGGTGCAGCACAGGTGATCCCCCTCCGGTTCTTGTATGCTCACGTTGGTTGTGAGCAGTCTTATCCTGTGGGGGGGGGGGGGGTCCGGGAGTGTTGGGGGGATTGGGGCATCAGGGGCGGTGGTGGGAGGTCAGGGGGGTTTTTGTGTGGGGTCACGGTGCCCAACGATCTACTCGACCCACGAGACCCGGGAACCCCCCTGGAGCGGTGCCGGGGGGGGGGGGGAAGAGCATCAGAGTTTGGCGGCAGCATCAAGACGTGCAGATGTTGGCAACATTATGACTGGGTGGGGGACACTGGGCACCACACCATGGCAGCTCTCAAGGCGGGTGGGGGGGGTTGCCCATGTGGGTAGAGTACAACGTGGTGTGCCCAACAACCCCTCCTCCTGCGTGGGTGGTGGGGGGGGGTGGAGGTCCCGCGAGACGTGGGGGGTGGAGGTCCCGCGAGACGTGGTGGCCCGGGGAACCCTTGGGGTACTTACCCTGGCAGCCCTCGTGAGGTCGTAGAGTTTCTTTCGGCACTGATCTCCAGAGCGCGCGGGGGGGGGGGGGGGGGGGGGTGCCCCACAGCGCTATCTGCGGTGCCCACCTCACGCCAGCCACGCTTCACAGTGCTGGATGGTTGCCAGTGCCCACGATGGCCCTGCACTTCTCTGCAGCGTCTCGAGATCACTGTCCCGGTACCTGGGAGTGGCACGGCGGGGCTCAGCCATCTCAATCCTTCGGGTCCTGTGTGCGAATCGTGCACTTATGACGCGACACGGCGTCAGCCGGCGTCGCGCGATGATGCCGCTGCTCTGGGACCACGCCCACCGCGTTCCTCACGGCCCCGCTGCTGGCCCCTTTTCGGGGCCTGAATCGATCGTGCCCACAGCCGTTTTACTCCGTCGTGAAACGCGGCAGCGTTCACAACGGCGCGGACACTCTGCCTCAATATCGGAGAATCCCGCCCAAGGGGTTTGTCTCATGAGGGGGAGATTGAACGTATAGGCCTATTCTCTCTATGCTTTAGAAGGATGAGGGGAGATCAAATCGAGATATGCCAAGATGCTAAAAGGTATGGATAAAGTAGACGTGGAGCGGATGCTTCCGCTTGTGGGACATTCTAAAGTGAGAGGTCACAGTCTTAGAATAAGAGGAGCTAATTTTAAACAGATTTGAGGATAAACTACTTCTCAAAGGGTTGTGAATCTGTGGAATTTGCTACACCAGAGTGCGGTGGATACAAGGACAGTGAGTAAATTTGAGGAGTGAGACAGATTTTTAATTGGTAATGAGTTGAAGGGTTATGGAGAACAGGAAGTTCAGTGGAGTTGAGGCCAGGATGGGAGCAGCCATTATCACATTGAAGGTGTTTAGGCTTGGGAGGTTGAATTGCCTATTCCTGTTCCTGGGTCATATGTTCTCGGAAGGAGATGCTCTGGCTGATTTTTGCAATCCAGCTCTTGGTCTGTAACATTGTAGGTAGCAGATGAGGATGATATCAACCATGATAGAATGGTAGAGCAGGCTTGATGGGCTGAATGGCCTAATTCTGCTCATATCTTAAGAATTTATGAAATGGCCAACCCTCGAGTCCCCAGTCTTTGCAAGCTATTGCCCATCTTCAACCCACTGTCCTCTTCCAAGTCATACTTTATAATGCCTCCTAAATTCATACTCATCTTTCCCAGGATACAATTCAAATCCATCCAAACAAATTTCTGCCCCTCGCACAGTTCTGAAATAGTTTATCAAAGTCGCAAATGACAACCTTTGACAGGTAAATCATCCTCGCCCTTCTCTACCTGTCTGCAATCATTGACACGATTGACCAATCCATTCTCCGTCAAAGCTTTTCCACTGTAGTTAAGCTGAGGGACTGCATTTGCCAAGTTTTATTCTTTGCACTGAGTGCTGAATTTAGTGCATTTGAGTGCTATAGTGAGAGTTTGGTGACTGAGGGAGTATAAGGCTTCATTTTTATCTAAAGTCTAGTCTTTTTTTTGTTTAGTTAATTAACTTAAAAGTTGCTGTTTGGTTTAGAAGGTGAATTTTCAATCAGCTTTAAACAAAGTTTCTACTTGTAGGCACTTGCAGCTGGAGCTTGTTAATTAGTAATTGGATTAGGCCAGTTTTCAGATGCTAGATTCACAGTATAAAAGTGATCCCCTACAGTGCAGACTTTGTTTTCATTGAGTGCTGAATTTGGTGCATTTGAGTGCTATAGTGAGAGTTTGGTGACTGAGGGAGTGCTGAATTTGGTGCATTTGAGTGCTATAGTGAGAGTTTGGTGACTGAGGGAGTGCTGAATTTGGTGCATTTGAGTGCTATAGTGAGAGTTTGGTGACTGAGGGAGTGCTGAATTTGGTGCATTTGAGTGCTATAGTGAGAGTTTGGTGACTGAGGGAGTTAGGTGAGGAGGGAGTAAGATGCTCCTTTCATTTTGTTTCCTACATTTCCGCAAAGAGTGAGAAGAGAGCCAGGAGGTTACAGAGAGTGCAGTTGACTGGGAGCAGAGTCGGAGGGCGGAGATCTAGTTAGTCCACAGGGCAGCTATATTCTGGAAGGTAAGTGGGGATGGAGGCTAGGCCAGTTGCATGCTCCTCCTGCAGGATGTGGGTGGTGAGGGATACCACCGGTGTCCCCGCTGTGGGGAGTGCACCCAACTCCACCTCCTCAGAGACCGTGTTGGGGAACTGGAGCTGAAGCTGGTTGAACTTCGGATCATCCAGGAGGCAGAGGGAGTGATAGAGAAGAGTTACAGGGAGGTAACCACACCCAAGGTACAGGACAAGAATAGCTGGGTTACAGTCAGGGGGAAAAAAAAAAAAACAGGCAGACAGTGCAGGGATCCCTCGTGGCCATTCCCCTTCAAAACAAGTATACCGTTTTGGATGCTGTTGGGGGGGGGGATGACCTACCAGGCGAAGGCCCGAGCGGCCAGGTCTCTGGCACTGAGTCTGGCTCTGGGGCTCAGAAGGGAAGGGGGCAGAATAGAAAAGCAATAGTTGTAGGAGATTCAATGGTTAGGGGAATAGATAGGAGATTCTGTGGTCGCGAGAGAGACTCCCGGAAGGTATGTTGCCTCCCGGGTGCCAGGGATGTCTCGGATCGTGTCTTCAGGATCCTTAAGGGGGGGGGGGGGGGGGGGAGCAGCCAGAAGTCGTGCTGCACATTGGTACCAACGACGTAGGTAGGAAAAGGGGTGTGGAGGTAATAAACGAGTTTAGGGCGTTAGGCTGGAAGTTAAAAGCCAGGACAGACAGAGTTGTCATCTCTGGTTTGTTGCCAGTGCCACGTGATAGCGAGGCTAGGAATAGGGAGAGCGTGCAGCTGAACACGTGGCTGCAGGAATGGTGTAGGAGGGAGGGCTTCAGGTATTTGGATAATTGGAGCGCATTCTGGGGAAGGTGGGACCTGTATAAGCAGGACAGGTTGCATCTGAACCAGAGGGACACCAATATCCTGGGAGGGAGGTTTTCTAGTACTCTTCGGGAGGGTTTAAACTAATTTGGCAGGGGAATGGGAAACGGATTTGTAGTCCAGCAACTAAGGTAGCTGATAGTCAGGATGTCAAAGTGTGTAGTGAGGGAGTGGGGAAGGGAACACTGACAAAGGAGAGTACTTGCAGGCACAGAGATGGGTTGAAGTGTGTATACTTCAACGCAAGAAGCATCAGGAATAAGGTGGGTGAACCTAAGGCATGGATCGGTACTTGGGACTATGATGTGGTGGCCATCACGGAAACCTGGATAGAAGAGGGGCAGAAATGATTGTTGGAGGTCCCTGGTTATAGATGTTTCAATAAGATTAGGGAGGGTGGTAAAAGAGGTGGGGGGGGGGGGGTGGCATTGTTAATTAGAGATAGTATAACAGCTGCAGAAAGGCAGTTCGAGGAGTATCAGCCTACTGAGGTAGTATGGATTGAAGTCAGAAATAGGAAAGAAGCAGTCACCTTGTTATGAGTTTTCTATAGGCCCCCCAATAGTAGCAGAGATGTGGAGGAACAGATTGGGAAACAGATTTTTGAAAGGTGCAGAAGTCACAGGGTAGTAGTCATGGGGGACTTTAACTTCCCAAACATTGAGTGGAAACTCTTTAGATCAAATAGTTTGGATGGGGTGGTGTTTGTGCCGTGTCCAGGAAGCTTTTCTAACACAGTATGTAGATTGTCCGACCAGAGGAGGGGCAATATTGGATTTAGTACATGGTAATGAACCAGGGCAAGTGATAGATTTGTTAGTGGGGGAGCATTTTGGAGATAGTGACCACAATTCTGTGACTTTCACTTTAGTAATGGAGAGGGATAGGTGCGTGCAACAGGGCAAGGTTTACAATTGGGGGAAGGGTAAATACGATGTTGTCAGACAAGAATTGAAGTGCATAAGTTGGGAACATAGGCTGGCAGGGAAGGACACAAGTGAAATGTGGAACTTGTTCAAGGATCAGGTACCACACAGATAGAGCTGTGAAGAAGGCCTATGGTGTGCTCGCGTTCATTAACAGAGGGATTGAATTTAAGAGCCATGAGGTGATGATGCAGCTGTACAAAACTTTGGTAAGGCCACATTTGGAGTACTGTGTACAGTTCTGGTCACCTCATTTTAGGAAGGATGTGGAAGCTTTGGAAAAGGTGCAAAGGAGATTTACCAGGATGTTGCCTGGAATGGAGAGTAGGTCTTACGAGGAAAGGTTGAGGGTGCTAGGCCTTTTCTCATTAGAGCGGAGAAGGATGAGGGACGACTTGATAGAGGTTTATAAGATGATCAGGGGAATAGTTAGAGTAGACAGTCGCAGACTTTTCCCCGGGTGGAACAAACCATTACAAGGGGACATGAATTTAAGGTGAAAGGTGGAAGATATAGGAGGGATATCAGAGGTAGGTTCTTCACCCAGAGAGTAGTGGGGGCATGGAATGCACTGCCTGTGGAAGTCGTTGAGTCGGAAACATTAGGGACCTTCAAGCAGCTATTGGATAGGTACATGGATTACGGTAAAATGATATAGTGTAGATTTATTTGTTCTTAAGGGCAGCACGGTAGCATTGTGGATAGCACAATTGCTTCACAGCTCCAGGGTCCCAGATTCGATTCCGGCTTGGGTCACTTGTCTGTGCGGAGTCTGCACATCCTCCCCGTGTGTGCGTGGGTTTCCTCCGGGTGCTCCGGTTTCCTCCCACAGTCCAAAGATGTGCAAGTTAGGTGGATTGGCCATGATAAATTGCCCTTAGTGTTGGATTGAGGTGTTGACTTTGGGTAGGGTGCTCTTTCCAAGAGCCGGTGCAGACTCAATGGGCCGAATGGCCTCCTTCTGCACTATAAATTCAATGATAATCTATGATTAATCCAGGACAAAGGTTCGGCACAACATCGTGGGCCGAAGGGTCTGTTCTGTGCTGTATTTTTTCTATGTTCTTTCTTTCTTTCTAAGATTTGGATTTGTGCTACTGAGGTAGGTAGCTCAGGTCAGGGAAATTTCACCATCAACATCAGTCCATGTTGCACCAGAGAATCAGATCCCTGCATACTGTGATGAGCCCCGCTGATGCTCAATGTGAGGGCATCCCAAATCCCAGAAAGGAAACTTGGTTTATTTTTGTGATTTAGAAACATGAGAGAAGAGAGATTAAACCTGGTGAAGAAAGGGGGGTCAAATCTTGTTTATTAAAATTTAAAACACAAAGAAGGCAAGAGTGAGGAACATTTACAATTAACTACAATAACAATTAATAGTATGCTTGGTAGTGAACAATATACTTGATTTACCCCTCCCCCTCCAATCTAAACCAATCGACTTTCCTACCTTAGAGAATAGATCTTCCCCAAACATCCCATAGGTTTTAACACTGAGCCAAATCCAGAAAATAATTGCCACACAGGACGTGTAGCGCGATGTGAGGGGGGGGGGGGGGGAGAGATGCACACAAGGTGGTTCCCATTGGAAACCTGGGGCGGGATTCTCCGACACCCCGCCGGGTCGGACAATCGCTTGGGGGCGGCGTTAATCCCACCCCGCCGCTCGCCGAATTCTCCGAAGGGTGAAAAGTCGGCGGGGTGTCAATCGAGCCGCCCGCCTCGGAGAATGGCAGGGGCGGGAGCGAGACAATGGACTCTGGGGCTGCCCATATTCTCCCGGCCGGATGGGCCGAAGTCCCGCCGACGGGACAACGGGTCCCGTCGGCGTAAATCAAAACACCTTTTTAACGGTGTCAACCAGTGCTGATGGTTGATCATGAGTGCCTGGGGGGGGGGGGGGGGGGGGAAAGAGAGAGAGAGAATGAGTGCCGGGGGGGGGGGGGGGGGGGGAGAAGAGAGAAGGGTGCTGGGGATGGGGGGGGGGGGGGGGGAAATGAGAGTGCCGGGGACAGGGGGTGCAAGGGCAAGGGAGTTTGTCCGCCTGGCCAGATGCCATCCTCCAACAGTCACGCCCATGCCACCTGGCTGGGGGTAGGGGGGGTACGGGCAACCGTGTCGTCGTTCCCCCTCCCCCACCCCACCCGCAGGCCTTCATGTTTTCTGATCAGCCAGCGATATTGGCCACCGTGGCGGAAGCCGCTATTCTCCATGTTGCCGAGGAGGAGGAGCGTGCCAGAGAGGCGGCGCAGGCTGCCGCTGAGGAGCACGCTGCAGAGGGGCAGGCGGCAACCGCCCAGGCTGGAGGGACACCCGCCCGACAGGACGAGGAGCAGGCGGAGCACGTAGTGGAGGAGGAGGACGTTACAGCGCCACCACAACGGAGGCACCCGAGAAGGCCCCGTGTGTACTGGCCCCGGCTGTCGTACCAGGACCTCACGGACCGGGAATGCAGGAGAAGACTCCGGATGAGCTTGGAAACCATGGCACACATCTGCCACCTGCTGGCACATCTGGCATCACGTGGCACTGGGGGGGGGGACACCCACTCCCCGTGTCCGTCAAGGTTACGGTGGCCCTGAACCTTTATGCCACGGGGTCATTCCAGACGCCAGGTGGGGTCCTGTCCGGCATCTCGCAGACATACGTGCACCGGTACATCCGGGCAGTGACAGGCGCCCTATATGCCATTGCGGACTGCTACATCCGCTTCCCTGTGGACCGGGCCAGACAGGACGCCCGGGCCGTTGGTTTCCCATGGTCCAGGGCGCGATCGATGGGATGCACGTCGCCGTGTGGCCAGCTGCAGATAACAGGGCCGTGTTCACCAATAGGAAGGGGTCCTATTCCATGAACATCCAGGTGGTCTGCGATCACCGCATAATTATCCTGCGCGCCAGCGCCCGTGAAGTGTACATGACTCATGCGTGTTGTCGCGGTCTTAAATCCCCGGGCGAGACATGGGCGGGTGGCTGTCCACCGCTACCGGCTGGGCCAGCGGGCACGGGACAGGCTGATAGCCACCCGCTTCACTGACTAGGCAGTATGGGAATCGGCGAGTATGGCCACATACCGCACACCATGGCAACACCCGAACACCCTGACCCCCCTACCCATCCAGCCCCCCCCAACCACACCCACCCCACCCGCATGCACATTGCACGGTAGCACAAGTTGCTTAAGGATGGCATCCGGGCAATAGTAAGGGATGATATTGGTGCTATGGAGGACAAGGTTGAATCAATTTGGGTGGAAATCAGGAATAGTAAGGCGAAAAAGTCACTGATAGGAGTAGTCTAGTCTATAGGCCACCAAATAGTAACGGGATGGTAGGGCAGGCAATAAGCAAAGAAATAACGGATGCATGTAGAAATGGTACAGCGGTTATCATGGGAGATTTTAATCTGCATATCGATTGGTTTAACCAGGTTGGTAAAGACAGCCGTGAGGAGGAGTTTATGAAATGTGCCCGGGATAATTTCCTGGAACAATATGTAATGGAACCTACGAGGGAACAAGCGGTCCTAGATCTGGTCCTGTGTAATGAGGCAGGATTGATTAATGATCTCATAGTTCGGGATCCTCTTGGAAGGAGCGACCACAATATGGTGGAATTTAAAATACATTTGGAGGATGACAAGGTAAAATCAAACACTAGTGTTTTGTGCTTAAACAAAGGCGATTACAATGGGATGAGAGAAGAACTAGCTAAGGTAGACTGGGAGCAAAGACTTCATGGTGAAGCAGTTGAGGAACAGTGGAGAACCTTCCGAGCGATCTTTCACAGTGTTCAGAAAAGGTTCATACCGACAAAAAAGACGGTAGAAAGGGGAAAAATCAACCGTGGATATCTAAGGAGGTGAGGGAGAGTATCAAATTGAAGGAAAAAACATACAAAGTGGCAAAAATTAGTGGGAGACTAGAGGACTGGGAAGTCTTTAGGGGACAACAGAAAGCTACTAAAAAAGCTGTAAAGAAGAGTAAGGTATACTATGAAAGTAAACTTGCTCAGAACATAAAAGCAGATAGTAAAAGCTTCTACAAATATATAAGACAAAAAAGAGTGGCTAAGGTAAATATTGGTCCTTTGGAAGATGAGAAGGGAGATTTAATAATAGGAGACGGGTAAATGGCTGAGGAGCTGAACAGGGTTTTTGGGTCAGTCTTCACAGTGGAGGACACAAATAACATGCCAGTGACTGATATAAATAAAGATATGATAGGTGAGGACCTTGAGATGATTGTAATCACTAAGGAGGCAGTATTGGGCAAGCTAATGGGGCTAAAGGTGGACAAGTCTCCTGGCCCTGATGGGATGCATCCCAGAGTGTTAAAAGAGATGGCTAGGGAAATTGTAAACGCAGTGATAATTTATCAAAATTCACTAGACTCCGGGGTGGTCCCAGAGGATTGGAAAGTAGCAAATGTGACACCACTGTTTAAAAAAGGAGGTCGGCAGAAAGCGGGTAATTATAGGCCGGTAAGCTTAACTTCGGTTGTAGGGAAAATGCTGGAATCTATCATTAAGAAGGAAATAGCGGGGCACCTGGAGGGAAATTGTCCCATTGGGCAGACGCAGCATGGGTTCATAAAGGGTAGGTCATGTCTGACTAATTTGGTAGAATTTTTTGAGGACGTTACCAGTGCAGTAGATAACGGGGAGCCAATGGATGTGGTATATCTGGATTTCCAGAAAGCTTTTGACAAGGTGCCACACAAAAGGTTGCTGCATAAACTAAAGATGCATGGCATTGAGGATAAAGTGGTAGCATGGGTAGGGGATTGGTTAACTAACAGAAAGCAGAGAGTGGGGATAAATGGGTGTTTCTCCGTGTTATCACCTGCCGACTTACCATTGGCTGGGGACTAATGACTATCCCACAATCCTGTGGGAGTATGAGCTACCCCAATGAGGGGGGCGGAGAAACCACTAGTAAACTCCTAGTATAAATAAAGCTGGCCAGTTCAGGAACCAGCAGGAAGGAGTATGTAGCAAGGGAAATTACTGCTACTGTTATGTATATATGTTATAGTAAATAAATGTTATTACTTTGTATCCTTAAAATTCGTGCTGGATTCTTCGTGGCCCTTACAAAACTCTGGTTGGCAACCTGTAACTAGTGGGGTCCCTCAAGGATCAGTGTTGGGCCCGCAGTTGTTCACAATTTACATAGACGATTTAGAGTTGGCGACCAAGTGCAATGTGTCAAAGTTTGCAGACGACACTAAGATGAGTGTGTAGCGCACAAAGACTCAGTGAGACGAATAGAGTGAAGTCGATGAGGCTTTATTAAGCGTGTCTGTTCCCCCGCAGCTCGATAGTAAACTGGCCTGCGGGGGAAGACTCCGGCTTCTTGTACTCCACCTTCAGGGCGGAGCTAGAGGTCAACGGCCAACCAGGACCCGGGATCTGTCAGCCAATGACATTAGGGCTTCCAGTCCCACATGACCCCCAATACATACTACCACATTCACCCCTTGTCAAAAATGAACCCGGCAGGGTGACGCTTCGTATGGTGTTAAGGGTTTACAGGGCTGGTCCTGGGAGGGAAAAAAAAAAACATTCACAAGGCAATACAGTATTGTACAATTTTGTCCTGTTGCAACTATTTACAGAGGGTATGGGAAGAAAAGCAAAATGTTCTTGTGAAAAGTCCATATTTAGTTTTAGATCGACGCCACGAGTCGGTCGGGTGGTCTGGTCGATCGCCCCGGTGGTGGTGGTGCTTGTACCGGTGTTGTCGCCTCAAGGCGCCTTACGGTTTCAGCTTGGGCTTTATTCTTGGTCGGTGCTGAGGGGAGGGGAACCGATCCTCCTGGGAAGGGGGCGGTCGCGGGGTGCGGTGGTGGCAGGAAGGGGGTGGTTGGGTTGATGGTGTCGGGGGGTTGTGAGTGTTGCCGGCGGGCGCCAGATCACGCAGGGAGACCGTGTCCTGTCGGCCGTCGGGGTACTCCACGTAGGCGTACTGGGGGTTCGCGTGCAGGAGGTGAACCCTTTCGACCAACGGGTCCGCCTTATGTGCCCGCACATGCTTTCGGAGCAGGATGGGTCCTGGGGCCGCCAGCCAGGTTGGCAGCGACGTTCCAGAGGAGGACCTCCAAGGGAAAACAAGGAGACGCTCATGAGGCGTTTGATTAGTGCTCGTACATAATAACGACTGGATGGAGTGGAGAGCGTCCGGGAGGACCTCCTGCCACCGTGAAACTGGGAGGTCCCTGGACCGTAGGGCCAGTAGGACGGCCTTCCAGACCGTGCCGTTCTCCCTCTCTACTTGCCCGTTCCCCCGGGGGTTGTAGCTGGTCGTCCTGCTTGAGGCTATGCCCTTGCTGAGCAGGAACTGGCGCAGCTCGTCACTCATGAAAGGGGACCCCCTGTCGCTGTGGACGTATGCGGGGTAACCGAACAATGTGAAGATGCTGTTCAGGGCTTTAATGACTGTGGCCGCGGTCATGTCAGAACAGGGAATGGCAAAAGGGAAGCGGGAGTATTCGTCCACCACATTAAGAAAGTATGTGTTGCGGTCGGTGGAGGGGAGGGGCCCTTTGAAATCAAAACTGAGGCGTTCAAAGGGGCGGGAAGCCTTAATCAGGTGCGCTCCATCTGGCCTGAAAATGCGGCTTGCATTCCGCGCAGATGTGGCAGTCCCTTGTGACTGTACGGACCTCCTCTAAAGAGTATGGGAGATTGCGGGACTTGATGAAGTGGTAAAACCGAGTGACCCCCGGGTGGCAGAGGTCCTCGTGGAGGGTTTGGAGGCGGTTAATTTGTGCGTTGGCACATGTGCCGCGGGATAAGGCATCGGACGGCTCGTTCAGCTTTCCGGGACGATACAAAATCTCATAGTTGAAGGTGGAGAGCTCGATCCTCCACCTTAAGATCTTGTCGTTTTTAATTTTGCCCCGCTGTGCATTATCGAACATGAAGGCTACCGACCGTTGGTCCGTGAGGAGAGTGAATCTCCTGCCGGCCAGGTAATGCCTCCAATGTCGCACAGCTTCCACTATGGCTTGGGCTTCCTTTTCGACTGAAGAGTGGCGGATTTCTGTGGCGTGGAGGGTCCGGGAGAAAAAGGCCACGGGTCTGCCCGCTTGGTTAAGGGTGGCCGCTAGAGCTACGTCGGCGGCGTCGCTCTCGACCTGGAAGGGGAGGTACTCGTCGATGGCGCACATCGTGGCCTTTGCGATATCCGCTTTGATGCGGCTGAAGGCCTGGCAAGCCTCTGTCGACAGAGGGAAGGTCGTGGTCTGTATTAGGGGGCGGGCCTTGTCTGCGTACTGGGGGACCCACTGGGCGTAGTATGAAAAGAACCCCAAGCAGCGTTTCAGGGCTTTTGGGCAGTGCGGGAGGGGAAATTCCATGAGTGCGCGCATACGTTCGGGGTCGGGGCCTATTATCCCATTGCGCACTACGTAGCCCAGAATGGCTAGCCGATCGGTGCTAAAAACGCACTTGTCCTCGTTGTACGCGAGGTTCAAGGCTTTGGCGGTCTGGAGGAATTTTTGGAGGTTGGCGTCGTGGTCCTGCTGATCGTAGCCGCAGATGGTTACATTGTCGAGATACGGGAACGTGGCCCGCAACCCATGTTGATCAACCATTCGGTCCATCTCCCATTGGAAGACCGAGACCCTGTTTGTGACGCCAAAAGGGGCCCTTAGGAAATGGTATAATCGCCCGTCTGCCTCGAAGGCTGTGTACTTGCGGTCACTTGGGCGGATGGGGAGCTGATGGTAGGCGGACTGGAGGTCCACGGTGGAGAAGACTTTATATTGGGCAATCCGGTTGACCATGTCGGATATGCGGGGGAGAGGGTACGCGTCTAGTTGTGTGTACCTGTTGATGGTCTGGCTATAGTCAATGACCATCCTTTGTTTCTCCCCTGTCTTCACTACTACCACCTGCGCTCTCCAGGGACTGTTGCTGGCCTGGATTATGCCCTCCTTTAGTAGCCGCTGGACTTAGGACCGAATCAAGGTCCGGTCCTGGGCGCTGTACCGTCTGCTCCGAGTGGCGACGGGTTTGCAATCCGGGGTGAGGTTCGCAAACAAGGACGGGGGGTGCACCTTGAGGGTTGCGAGGCCGCAGATAGTGAGTGGGGGTATTGGGCCGCCGAATTTGAACATAAGTCTCTGTAGATTGCATTGGAAATCTAATCCCAGCAAGGTGGGGGCACAGAGTTGGGGAAGGACGTTTAGTTTGTAGTTTTTGAACTCCCTCCCCTGCACCGTTAGGGTAACTATGCAGAATCCCTGGATCTGTACGGAGTGGGATCCTGCAGCTAGGGAAATCTTTTGTGCGCTGGGATAGGTGGTCAAGGAACAGCGTCTTACCGTGTCGGGGTGTATAAAGCTCTCCGTGCTCCCGGAGTCGACTAGGCATGGCGTCTCGTGGCCGTTTATTAGCACCGTTGTCGTCGTCGTTGTCTGGAGTGTCCGGGGCCGAGCTTGATCGAGCGTAATTGAAGCGAGACGTGGTTGTAGTAGTGGAGTGGGGTCCGTTGTTGCCGTCCAAGATGGCGTCGGGGATGGACAAAATGGCCGCCCCCATACATCGCACGTGGCTGGGGGGTCACAAGATGGCGGCGGGGGTGGACAAAATGGCCGCCCCCACGCGTCGTACAGGTCTGGGGCGGTCCAAGATGGCGGCGCCCCTCCTCCCCTCGTGGTGGCCGGGACCCAAAATGGCGACGTCTGCGGGTCGCACATCGGCGCCCCTCCTCCCCTCGTGGTGGCCGGGACCCAAAATGGCGGCGTCTGCGGGTCGCACATGGTGTGCTGGGGAGCGCTAGGACCGCGCGGAGCTCCCTCACCGGGGACAGCGGTGGTTGGGGCCCATGTAGGTGGCGCCGGCGGGTCAGGCGTGGGGTGGGGGTTAGGGTGGCATTAGGGACGCGCAAAACTCCCTCCTCTCCGTGGAGTGTTGGCCGGGACCAAAAGCGGTAGCGCCGGCGGCGGGTCATACATGGGCTGCGGGGAGGGGGGTTGGGGAGCATAAGTGGCGTGCAGTGCTCCCAGTTCTCCCGGGACCGCGGTGGTCGGGACCCAGAGCGGCTGCGCCTGCGGGTCGTACATGGCGTGCTGGGGGGGTTGGGGCGCGTAAACTGCTTGCAGGGCTCCCTGTGCTCCCGGGACAGCGGCGACCTCGCGGGACCGGCACACAACCGCATAATGGCCCTTTTTCCCGCAGCTTTTGCAGATAGCTGGCGCGGGCCGGGCAGCGCTGTCGGGGGTGTTTCGCCTGGCCGCAGAAATAACAGCGGGCGCCCCCGGTGCGACTCGGCGTTTGGACCGGGCAAGCCTGTGGGGTGTCCGGGGGGGGGGGGGTTGGGGGTTTGCCGCGACGGGTACGTACGGGGCCCAATGGGTTGCCCCGCGGTCGGGGCCGTAGGCGCGGGTATTACGCGCTGCCACGTCTCGGGAGGCTGCTAGGGCCCGTGCCTCGGAGAGTCCTAGCGACTCTTTTTCTAGAAGTCTTTGGCGGATTTGGGAGGATTGCATACCTGCCACAAAAGCATCGCGCATTAACATGTCCGTGTGTTCGTTTGCGTTCACCGACGGGCAGCTGCAGGCTCGTCCCAAAATCAGCAGCGCGGCGTAGAATTCGTCCATCGATTCTCCGGGAGCTTGCCGTCTCGTCGCGAGCTGGTAGCGAGCGTAGATTTGGTTAACTGGGCGGACATAGAGACTTTTCAGTGCTGCGAACGCCGTCTGGAAATCCTCCGAGTCTTCGATGAGGGAAAAGATCTCCGTGCTCACCCTCGAGTGCAGGACCTGTAGTTTTTGGTCTTCTGTGACCCGGCCGGTGGTCGTTCTGAGGTAGGCCTCGAAGCAAGTCTGCCAGTGCTTGAAGGCTGCTGCCGCGTTCACTGCGTGGGGGCTGATCCTCAGGCATTCCGGAATGATCCTGAGCTCCATAGTCCTTTTTAGGCACGCTTAATAAATTGTAGCGCACAAAGACTCCGTGAGACGAATAGAGTGAAGTCGATGAGGCTTTATTAAGCGTGTCTGTTCCCCCGCAGCGCGATAGTAAACTGGCCTGCGGGGGAAGACTCCGGCTTCTGGGTCAACGGCCAACCAGGACCCGGGATCTGTCAGCCAATGACATTAGGGCTTCCAGTCCCACATGACCCCCAATACATACTACCACAGAGTGGTAAAGCAAAAAGTGCAGAGGATACCGGAAGTCTGCAGAAGGATTTGGATAGGTTAGGTGAATGGGCTAGGGTCTGGCAGATGGAATTCAATGTTGCCAAGTGTGAGACTATCCATTTTGGGAGGAATAACAGCAGAATGGATTATTATTTAAACGGTAAGATGTTAAAACATGCTGCTGTGCAGAGGGACCTGGGTGTGCTGGTGCACGAGTCGCAACAAGTTGGTGTGCAGGTGCAACAGGTGATTAAGAAGGCTAATCGAGTTTTGTCTTTCATTGCCAGAGGGATGGGGTTCAAGACTAGTGAGGTTATGCTGCAATTGTATAGGGTGTTGGTGAGGCCGCATCTGGAGTAGTGTGTTCAGTTTTGGTCTCCTTTCCTGAGAAAGGACATATTGGCACTGGAGGGAGTGCAGTGGAGATTCACTAGGTTGATCCCAGAGTTGAGAGGATTAGATTATGACGAGAGGTTGAGTAGACTTGGACTGTACTCACTGGAGTTTAGAAGGATGTGGGGGGATTTTATTGAAACATATAAAATTATGAAGGGAATAAGATGCGGGCAGGTTGTTTCCACTGGTCGGGGAAAGCAGAACTAGGGGGCATAGCCTCAAAATAAGGAGAAGTAGATTTGGGACTGGGTTTAGGAGGAACTTCTTCACCCAAAGGGTTGTGAATCTCTGGAATTCCTTGCCCAGTGAACCGATGAGGCTCCTTCTTTAAACGTTTTAAAGAAAAAGATAGATACCTTTCTAAAGAATAAAGGGATTCGGGGATATGGTGTACGGGCCAGAGAGTGGAGCTGAGTCCACAAAGATCAGCCATGATCTCATTAAATGGCGGAGCAGGCTCGAGGGGCCAGATGGCCTACTCCTGTTCCTAGTTCGTGTGTCCTGGGCAGGGCCGTCCTGGGTAGTGGTTTTGTGGCTCGGCTGCGACGGGGGCCTGTGGCTGCCCCCCTCGTCGTGGGTGGCACACGCCTGCGCTGCCGCACCCGCACGAGACGGGCGCATCGTCTCCCTATTGCTCCAGGTCTCTCCGTATCCCGTGGTCGACCTGGGGCATCCTGCGGGCGTCGCGTGCCAGAGAGTTCGGGTCTTTCCGTATCCCATGGTCGCCCTGGAGCATTCTGCGGGCGTCACGTGCCAGAGGGTTCGGGTCCCTCCGTATCCCGTGGTCGTCCTGGGACATCCTGCGGGTGTCGCGTGCCAGAGGGTTCGGGTCTCTCCGTATCCTGTGGTCGCCCTGGGGCATCCTGTGGACATCGCATGCCAGAGGGTTCGGGTCTTTCCGTATCCCGTGGTCGCCCTGGAGCATTCTGTGGGCGTCGCGTACCAGAGGGTTCGGGTCTTTCCGTATCCCATGGTCACCCTGGGCATCCTGCGGGTGTCGCGTGCCAGAGGGTCCGGGTCTCTCCGTATACCAAGGTCGCCCTGAGGCATCCTGCAGGCGGTCGGCATCTGCGGGGATGGATGCCTCGACATTTGCTCCCGCGATACACAATGAAGCATGCATGGTTAGACGCGCAGGTGGTGATCAGGTGATATGGGGGAGGGGGGGGGGATATGGGGAAGAGGGGATATGGGGGCGGGCTGTCAGTGGCTCACTTGCTGGTGGGCCCCCAACCTCTGCATCAGCAACCCCCCCCCCTCAGGTCTGCCACCCAGTTCCAGAGCCCTTTCCTCATGTACGGTGAGTGGCCTCTCATCAGCTGGGCCCCCTCCAGTCCTCTCATGCTCCCTATTGTTGTCTGCGCATTTCTCCTGTGGGGGGCGGGTGGGTGGCAGGGGTAAAAGGCAACACTGAGAAAGGTTGTGAATGCACGCCATCGGTTGCGCGTATAGTGCAGAGGTTAGGGTTGGTTTCACCTGGGGGCGTGCCGCACATCCGGCAGGGAGTGGGGGTGAACTCACCTTTGCTGCCCTGATGAGGTTGTTCGCCTTCTTGTGGCACTGGGTGCCTGTCTGTGGTGTCAGAGCCACAGCGCTGACGGCCTCTGCCATCTCCCTCCACAGACGCCGGCTGAAGCGTGGGGCGAACCTGCGGCCGTGTCCGGGGTACAGGGACTCCCTCTTCTCCTCTACTGCGTCCAGGAGCGCCTCAATGTCGCGATCCTGGAACCTCGGGGCTGCGCGTCGGGCGGCCATCTTGTCGGGTGGGGGGGGGGGGGGGGTGCGCGTCTTTTGAGCCGTCAAGCCATGCGGCGGCAATGATGCCGCACGGTGTCACCGTCCACCACTTCTAGCCCTTTCGGGGCCGGAGAATTTGCGTTGTTTGGGGGGGCCCGACGCCGGAGTGATCCGCGCCATTTTTGGCGCCGGGTCCCGGACAATCCCGCCCCTGATCTTTTTTCATTTTTTTCCAGTGCCAGTATCGACAAAGCTTGCCTGCGGAGATCAGTAGTGGCGGCCTTGGCCCCCAGTCGTTATGTTCTCGAGACGGCCAGCAAGATCGCCGAAGCTCATGGAGCTACAATCAAGAGCATGGAGACGGCATTGTCTGACCACAGTGATAGAATCACCTCCTTGGAGTGCGACCTTGCTTCTGTGATTGAAGATAACAGAACACCTAAACTGAACGACCTGGGGAACAGGTCCAGAAGACAATGTTAATCTTGTGGTGTTACTACAGGGGATCGAGGGCCACACCCCTACTCAGTATTTCTCGGACTTGTTCTACAGGATGGTGGGTAAGGATGCACATTTCAGCCCCCCCCAGAATTAGACCAAGCCCACCGCTCGCTTCGACCAAGCTTTTCTCTGGAGATCCTCCTCGTGAGGTGGATCGCAAGATTTCACAGTTTTAAAGAGGAGTTGGTACTTTGATGGGCAAGACAGCACTGGGATCTTAACTGGAACTGCCACTCTATTAGGCTATACCGGGGCATGAATGTAGACCTAGGCAAGAGCCACTATTAATAGAGTGAAATCCACCCTGTTCAAGAGCAGAGTCAGGTTCCGGATGATTTATTCAGCTCACCCTTCAAGTAACATTGAGAAAATTCTATTTTTTTTTTACTTGTTGGGAGATGCTGACTCTTTTGTCCAGAAGCACAATTTGTGCTCCGTTTAATCTGTTATATGGCTCGGTGTACTTCGCATTTAGTTTCTTTTCAGGATTGTTGTTTGAATGTACTTTTAAACTCGTTCCTTACATTAACCTATTTTTTCCTTCATCTTTTCATTATCATTTGGTGCGATTGTTAATCGTCAGCATGGCGTTGCAAGTTAAATAAGCTTTTGCTCTCTAGTTGGGAGTCTCCCTTCGAACAAGATGTATTAATTAATGGGAGCAGTATTAAAGGCTCCTTTACAGCTCACAACAACAGTTCTTAAAAGGAGCTCAGAGTTTGTGTTTAGTTTTGTTATTTTTAGGTTTTAGGTTGTTATTGTTTGGGTGTAGTTATGCTCGACTACGATGGCACCTTAGGGTTGGGGGTTTAATTTGAATTTGCTGACGATGTCAGCTGGTCTCGCTTTGTTGAGTCACCTGACTTGGTTCGGTGGATCTTCTTGCTTTGTCATATCTGAGTGTCTTGTTTAATATCTCTCCTTGGGAATGATTCTAGTTTTCGGGTGGTGGGAGACCTCCAATTTGACTGATTAGCTGGAGTGTTAGGGGTTTGAATTGCCCTGCAAAATGGTCAAGAGCATTCGCTGATCTTAAACTCTGATATTTTCTTTTTCCCCCGGGGTGGGGGGGTGAAACCCTCTGTTGCTTTTTGCACCAAAATTACAGGAATTTCTCCTTCTTTTCTCATGTTCACCATGTGTACTCCCCATTGACTTTTTAAAATTTTAGATAGGGCTTCCATCGATGGTGGCGGCTGATTGTAATCAGTAATTGTAATCTCTGACCATGCCCAACATTTTGTTGATCTGTTGCTGGAGTCTGGTCCCCTCCAGGAGGATGGATAGCGAGTGCCTATCCACCTCTATAGACGACGACATCAAATTAAATAGGTCTGACTGAATCTTCCCTTCCATATTGTGGGAGACCAAGGCTGTCCTCAGGGGGTAAATTATTTGTTGTAGCGTAGATGTGCTAAAGATGAAGTTGGTACTTTGATGGGCAAGAGAGCACCGGGATCTTATGTGGAATGGCCATTCTATTAGACTGTTACGGGACATTAGTGCAGACCTAGCTAAGAGGCGCTTTGAGTGAAATTCACCCAGTATGAATATGGGAAGGCCAGTCATCCTCTAGCTCACCAACTTAATGCCAAGCGGCCTTCCGTGGGATGCCCCAGATACACAACTCGGGAGGTAACCTCGTTTCCATCCCTCCCCAGGCCAATGCGGCTTTTAAATCCTATTACTGTGACCTGCATAAATCAGATCTTCCCTCAGACAAGTTGGTCATAGAATCATAGAAATGTTACAGCACAGAAGGAGGCCATTCAGCCCATCTTGCCAATGCAAGCCCTAGGGCATCTATGTGCCCTTTATAATCCAACCTTCCTGCACCCAGCACTAAAGGTGCAGATCCAGGTACCTTTTTTTAAAAAAAAAGAGTTTAGGGTCTCTTATGTCTGATTTTCTGGACAATCTGCTCATCCCAGCTGTTGAGGTGAGAGGAGCTCGGAGTTACACCTCAATAAGATTTTAAAATGTATTGGGCTGATGCAGGCTGGCGAGGACCCGAGCCCAGATAGCATTCCGATTGAATTTTATACAAAGTTCCCAGAACAGTTTGCACCTTTGTTATTAGCTATGTTTAATGACTCCCTACCCAGGAACTCATTACTTCCGATCCTCAATCAAGCCTCTATTTCCTTGGCCCTGAAGAGAGACAAGGACCCAACCAAGTGGTATGAAGACGGAAGACGTCTTGGATATTCAGGCAGAATACAAAGATAAATTACCCCAGTTACTTACCGTGGTTGAAATCAGGCTCCATACCCATGGCTCTCAGAAAGAGCCACACTGCGCTGCTCCCTAAGATGGAGGATGCAAAGATGTTAAAGAACATGGACAACTTAACAATTGGCCCCTTGTTATTGAGGCTCTACACAAAGATCCTAGCGAAGAGGTTGAGTGAGAGAGTGGGGATAAACTCCAGACAAAAGGAATTCCTTGAAGTTACCCAGTTGTAACAAAAACATTGGGATCTTGAAGAATATTATGAGAGGGGCTGAAAGAAATAAGGAAGAGCCAGCAGTCATTTTGGTTTTGGCCAAGGCATTTGATTCAGTTGAGCATATGATGCTCAAAGGCTCTACAGCGAGTAGGGTTGCCAAAGTGCTTCATATCATTAACTGAAGACTCGTATACAGATAATTATAGGATGCAAAAATGGTCAAACGGAGCCAATTCATATTAAGAGGAGTTAAGCAGGAAGATCCATTATTGCTAATTTTATTCAATATCGCATTGGACCCATTGACATGCTCTCTGTAGGACGTGGATTTGGGAATTCAACTGCCAGTGAATGGACAGGACATCAATTGTGCAGCGCTTGCCTTCACAGATTACATCGTGCTCCTGGCAAACTTATATGAGAATATGGAGAAGAACTTCGGAATTGTACAGGAATACTGTAAATGTAGGGGAGTGGTTTTGAATGCGAACAAGACCAAAGGTTTCACTTCATCCCTAAATTTCCTGTAGAACACCAGAGTTAATTGGCAATCGGAGGGAGGAGCACTTGGTCACTTATAGCCTCCTGAATCTTATTCTGGGGACAATTAGTTACCCCATGACTCTTGGGGAGTATGAGCTCCCCCAATGAAGAAGGGCAAGGTAATCATTATTAGTTCCAACTGTGCAAATAGAGCTGGCCAGTGTGGTACCTGCTAGAGAAGGAAGCTGTGGTGAATTACTGTACACATTGTTGCAAATAAAGTTACTTTCTATTTGACGCAACAAACTCGAGCTGTAACAAAAGTTACAGAACACCAGGTAAAATTGAGAAATATCTTGGGAGCTAGGATTGATCGCTAGGCGGGGGTGACAGAGGATCAGCAGGAAAATAAACTATTGCGACAGGCGGAGAGTTTATAGGAGCCTGACCTCCAACCAAATCAGATAATAGAGATGTTGAAGACCCATATGATACTGAGAATGCACTTCCATCTAATACTGGCAGAGGTATCACAAAACACTCTGATCAAATTGGACACTATCATTCATAATGTAGTTAAGGTCATTCTTCCCCTTCCCCCAGATGTAGCTGATGGTATACTCGACAGCAGTAACTGGAATGGGGGTTTGGGTTAACCCAAAGAGGTTCAAATTCCATCAGCAATCATCCATAACTTTGAATCTATGGACCTGTCACTTGGCCCAGTAATATGGCCGTCTAGGAGTTACAGCAGCAATGACATCAAAGCAAAAGTACAAAATCTTAGGGACCTTAGAGGCCCTAAAGGAAAAATGTGACGAAAGGGTGTTGCAGTCAACGATGACCCGCAGGGTTTTATTGACATGAATGGGCAGGGGTTGACTACTTGTAAATGTAAAGCCACTAGAAAGATATGCAGCGCGGAGGAAGGCGAGGCAGTTATCTTTTCAATATCAAGGAATTGAGGTGCCACATTATAATAACAAGGAAATATCACACCAGTATGGCTTCCATATAAAACCATGATTTTGTCAAAATCTTTTGCTCTGCTGTAACATGTATCCAACTAGGTGCCCTCTGTCCAGGGAGCGGCACAATATAAACAAGACATGAAGATGCAAGGCACCATTTGAGACGTTATCCCATATTTCTGGGCATGTGCATTTGTGAAAGATTGCTAATATAAAGAGACATAACAAAATTATTGACCAACTTCCAAGTTCCATCGTCAAATTCGTATGGATGTTATATCTCAAGCCAAGGATTATAGACCAGAAGGGAGGTTCAATGAAACCGGAAACGATCCTCATTAAAGAGGAGGCAATGGCCATAGTTGATGTAACCGTCGGCTGGGCGGACAACGATCACCCGTTAGAAAAAGCATGGTTGGAAATGAAATAACACGTATCAACACCTCCGTGAAGAGATCGTCCATTTGATGGGCGGCATCATCGTCAGCTTTATCGGTTTTGTCGTGGGAGCCCGAGGTATGAGACTGAAGGAGACTAACAATCGAATGCAGTTCCTCGGTGTGGAGACACTCGCTCGCTCAGCTTATCTCGAGACTCACCCTCTCTCTAATTATTCAAATTTTTGGAGACCACTAAGAGACGTCTGCGTTGATATCCTTGTGGTGCCACTATTAGGATATAGACCATCAACGACATTTAAAGTCACCTGAACCCAGTCAGCAGGTATGGTGCGTCACTTATTTTGGGTGTTATGGGTTTAATGGTAAATAACGTTCATTTTAATTTCATTGGGGGTTAATTGATTATCGGCTATTGGCAAATTTAATTGTAATTAATAAATCAATGAGTCTTGTGTTAATAGGAAGGGTCATTAAGACCACTAATGAGACTTCCAGTGACAGGGATTTGCTGAGCATTCGCATATCAGGTGGCTATCCTCCCACCTGTAGTGATCTTTTTATGTGCATGTACATAAGGGGTTAATGGGAAATTGGAAGATCACTACATGGCAGCAGTGGCGGGTATAAAAGCCACATGCAAGCTGTTTTCTCCTTCTTCGTGATTAGACTGTGACGAGAGCAGGAGCATTGATCTAGCTCAGGGTGATAGTGTGGTCAGACATAGCTACTGTATATAAACTTTAACTGCCCGCCGGACCCACTGACCGACCGATCAAACCCCAGAAAGGGGAGAAAGATTGGTATGGCTAGGCAACCAGGAGCTTTCATGGAGCAGATGGGGGCAGTGGACCCATGGAGGTTGCTGCACCCGGGAGAAAAGGAATTCCCATACTTTTCACAAGTACACAAGGTAGGCACAGCGACTTCTTTGCAGTGGGAAAATCGGTGCTTCCAGGGATCACAGGAACGGAATATTCCGCAATTGTTATCTCCGACCACCCTCCACACTATATGGATGTGAGATTGGAGACAGGCCGAGCCCTGCGCCCCACGTGGAGGCTGGACACAGACCTCCTGGCCGACAAGGCATTCTGCCAAAAAAACAGGGCGGGCCATAGGCGACTAGGTGAGTAACAACCAAAACGGGGAGGTCTCACCCAGGTAAAGGAAAGCAGAGGCAAACTGGTAACAGAACCAAAGGAGGTCAATCGGGCATTTGAGACCTTCTACCGGGGACTGTACACCTCCGAGCCCCCCAACGGGGACGCAGGGATGACTGTTTCGGACTGGAACTAGGAGTTGTGTGGGAAGACAGACTGGTGGAGCTCGAAGTGTAGTGATCTGCATATCTGTATGTACACAAGGGGTTAATGTATAGATATCTCAGCCAAATAATCTCTAGAGGGCAGCACTAGAGATGGGCATAAGAGGCAGACTCAAGCCAAGATCCACCTCTTCGCAAAGAGGGAAAAACATCAGGGAAAAAGGGACTAGTGACCACAAGCAGACAAAGACAGCTCAGCACAGGTGTAGCTAATCATAAGTATTTCTTATTTAATCTTGTTCATGTAACATCTAATTTAAGCATTGGAGAGAGAACGAACGCAGTTAATTTGTCAACGTTGCTCAATGAAGTATTTGCTCTAATTGGAAGACTACGAATGTTAATCAACATCGAGTTAAAGATCATTCTGGAAGAAGCACGTGAGTAACTTATATTGCACAAAGCAATACAACATTACTATCCAGAAGTAGTAATACAACAGGAAGCACCAATAGATCTGGGAGAAATCACGGAGAGCATCAGCTCCATGCAGGCAGGGAAGGCACCTGGACCCGATGGATTTCTACAAAACATTTGCACCATTCCTGGCCCCACATATGTTCGCAGACTCACTGGTAAAGGGCACGCTGTCTCCCACGCTAGCATGGGCCACAATTTCACTGATACACAAAAAAGATAAAGACCTGACGGAATGTGGATCTCACAGACCCATTTCACTGCTGAATGAGGACGCAAAAATAGTCAAAGGTCCTGGACAAAAGGCTGAAGTGCTGCGTACAAGAGGTGGTCACAGAGGAACAAACGGGCTTTGTCAAGGGTAGGCAGCTCAGTGATCATCAGGCGGCTGCTGAACGTAATAATGACCCCCCCCCCGCCCCGAAGAGAAAACACCAGAGGTGATCGTCTCCCTGGAAAAGGTCTTCGACAGAGTCGAATGGAACTACCTCCTCAAGGTACTGGAACGGCTTGGGTTAGGAGCGGGGTTCACCACCTGGGTGAGGCTCCTGTACAACGCTCCCGAAGCGAGTGTCCGAACTAACACCACCAGCGCTGAATATTTCCAGCTACAGAGAGGAACAAGACAGGGCTGCCCTGTCCCCACTCTTGTTCGCTTTAACGGTGATAGCCCTGCGGAGTGCAAAAAGCTGGAAGGGAATCCGGAGAGGAGACAGAGAGCACAGTCTCACTCTATGCAGATAACCTGCTCCTCTACGTCTCAAAGGCACAGGAGGGACTGAAGGCAATACTGCAAATGCTGAAAGAGTTTGGAACCTTTTCGGGCTACAAACATAACCTGGGCAAAAGTGAGACATTCCCAGTGAACCCAAACGGGGGAGGGGAGAGCTGGACGGACACCAGTTTAAAACAACCCAGAACCCGAGAACTCCCAAACCGACACTGCAAAGGAAAATCAAAGGGGGCTTGGCTTTACCAAACCTACAATACTACCACTGGGCAGCAAAGGCAGAGTGAGGGGATGGGTACAAGAACCTGACACAGAACACAGATTGGGTACAAATGGAGGAGGCATCCTGTAAAGGAACGACCCTCTGGGCCCTGGCTACAGCAGCACTCCCATCCCCCTCAACAAGATACACAACAAGTCCAGTGGTAGCTGCCATGCTGAGAATGTGGACTCAGCTGAGACAACACTTGAGGATACCTAAAATGTCCCCCATGGCCCACATCTTCTGCAATCACAGATTCCCCCCCAGCCGTGCCAGATACCACCTTGAAAAGATGGAGGCGGGACAGGGGCACATGGGACTTCTACATAGGGCACAGACAGTCGACACTGGACGAACTGACGAGAAAGTGGAAACTAGCAAAAGGACAGCAAATGAGACACCTCCAAATAAAACACTTCCTCCGCAAAGAGACAGAAGGGTACCCCGGGTCCCCAGAAACCACACTACTAGAGGACCCGACAGGCACATGCAGCAAGAATATACGGACAGTTACTGGACAGAGCTCTAACACCACTGGATGAGACCAGACAGAAATGGGAGGATGAACTGGGGATAGAGGTAGGGTGCGGACTCTGGAGCGAAGCACTGAGCAGGGCTAACTCCACCTCCTCCTGAGCAAGGCTAAGCCTAATGCAGCTCAGTGGTGCACAGAGCGCACCTGACCAGAACCCGAATGAGCAGATTCTTCCTGGAGGTGGAGGATAAATGTGAACGGTACCAGAGGGCCCAGCTAACCAAACCCACATGCTCTGGGCTCGTCAGATGAGAAACACTGCATAGCGTCAACTCCACCTCCACTTGCACCTGGCTAAGCCGAATGATGAAGCTGAAAGTGGTACACAGAGCCCACTTAACCAGACCCCGAATGAGCAGATTCTTCTCAGAACTAGAGGACAAATGCAAACGGTTCCAAGGAGGCCCGGCTAACCACACCCACAACTTCCAGTCTTGCCCTGTTGGGTTTTGGACAGTCTTCTTCGAGGCAATGTTCAAGGTGGTGGCGATGAGGGTGGAGTCATGGCCTAGAGTGGCAGTCTTCAGGGTATCAGAACAGCCAGATGTCTTCTTCAGGAGAAGGGCCGATGCCCTTGCCTCACTAATCGCCCACCAGCTCGGCTGGCGGTCAGCAGCACCAGCCAAAGGTGCAGACTGGCTGTCCGACCTATCTCCAGATTTCTCCAGATGGAGAAAATTTAACTCGCCATTGGGGGGTCGGAAGGAAGCTTCAACAAAACACGGGAGCCATTCACCCAGTTGTTACAAGACCTGTTTGTAGCAACAGCCAATTAGCCAGAGAAAGGAATCTGCACTTTGTAAGTGTATGATAAAAGCACGGCTTCGTCAAGGGGAGGTCATGTCTGACAAATCTTTGAAGTAACAAGGAAATTAGACAAAGGAGAACCAATGGACATGATTTATTTAAATTTCCAGAAGGCCTTTGGCAAGTTGTCGCATAGGAGACTGTTAAATAAGTTCAGAGCCAATGGCATTAAGGGTAAGATCCTGGCATGGATAGAGGATTGGCTGACTGGCAGAAGGAAGAGTGGAGTTAAAGGGGTATTTTTCAGGATGGCAGCCGGTGACTAGTGGTGTACCTCAGGGGTCGGTGCTGGGACCACAACTTTTCACAATATACATTAATGATCTGGAGGAAGGAACTGAAGGCATTGTTGCTAAGTTTGCAGATGATATCAGTTTGTTTGCACTGAGTGCTGAATTTGGTGCATTTGAGTGTGATAGTGAGAGTTTGGTGACCAAGGGAGTATAAGGCTTCATTTTTATCTAAAGTTTAGTCTTTCTTTTATTTAGTTAATTAACTTAAAAGTTGCTGTTTGGTTTAGAAGAAGGTGAATTTTCAATAAGCTTTAAACCGGCTTCTACTTGTAGGCACTTGCAGCTGGAGCTTGTTAATTAGTTAATTGGATTAGGCCAGGTTTTCAGAGGCTAGATTCACAGTATAAAAGTGATCCCCTACAGTGCAGACTTTGTTTGCACTGAGTGCTAATTTGGTGCATTTGAGTGTGATAGTGAGAGTTTGGTGACCAAGGGAGTTGGGTGAGGAGGGAGTAAGGCGCTCCTTTCATTTTGTTTCCGACATTTCCGCAAAGAGTGCGAAGAGAGCCAGGAGTTTACAGAAAGTGTAGCTGACTGGGAGCAGGGTCGGTGGGCGGAGATCTAGTTAGTCCACAGGGCAGCTATATTCTGTCAGGTAAGAGGGGATGGAGGCTAGGCCAGTTACATGCTCCTCCTGTAGGATGTGGGTGGTGAGGGATACCACCGGTGTCCCCGCTGACTATACCTGCGGGAAGTGCACCCAACTTCAGCTCCTCAAAGACCGTGTTAGGGAACTGGAGCTGAAGCTGGATGAACTTCGGATCATCCGGGAGGCAGAGGGGGTGATTGAGAAGAGTTACAAGGAGGTAACCACACCCAAGGTACAGGACAAGAATAGCTGGGTTACAGTCAGGGGGAAAAAAACAAACAGGCAGAAAGTGCAGGGATCCCTCGTGGCCGTTCCCCTTCAAAACAAGTATACCGTTTTGGATGCTGTTGGGGGGGATGACCTACCGGGGGAAGGCCCTAGCGGCCAGGTCTCTGGCACTGAGTCTGGCTCTGGGGCTCAGAAGGGAAGGGGGGAGAATAGTAAAGCAATAGTTGTAGGAGATTCAATGGTTAGGGGAATAGATAGGAGATTCTGTGGTCGCGAGCGAGACTCCCGGAAGGTATGTTGCCTTCCGGGTGCCAGGGCCAGGGATGTCTCGGATCGTGTCTTCAGGATCCTTAAGGGGGAGGGTGAGCTGCCAGAAGTCGTGGTGCACATTGGTACCAACGACATAGGTAGGAAAAGGGGTGTGGAGGTAATAAACAAGTTTAGGGAGTTAGGCTGGAAGTTAAAAGCCAGGACAGACAGAGTTGTCATCTCTGGTTTGTTGCCGGTGCCACATGATAGCGAGGCTAGGAATAGGGAGAGAGTGCAGTTGAACACGTGGTTGCAGGAATGGTGTAGGAGGGAAGGCTTCAGGTATTTGGATAATTGGAGCGCATTCTGGGGAAGGTGGGACCTGTACAAGCAGGACGGGTTGCATCTGAACCAGAGGGGCACCAATATCCTGGGAGGGAGGTTTTCTAGTACTCTTCGGGAGGGTTTAAACTAATTTGGCAGGGGAATGGGAACCGGATTTGTAGTCCAGCAACTAAGGTAGCCGATATTCAGGACGCGAAAGTGTGTAATGAGGCAGTGGGGAAGGGAACACTGACAAAGGAGAGTACTTGCAGGCACGGAGAGGGGTTGAAGTGTGTATACTTCAACGCAAGAAGCATCAGGAATAAGGTGGGTGAACTTAAGGCATGGATCGGTACTTGGGACTACGATGTGGTGGCCATCACGGAAACTTGGATAGAAGAGGGGCAGAAATGGTTGTTGGAGGTCCCTGGTTATAGATGTTTCAATAAGATTAGGGAGGGTGGTAAAAGAGGTGGGGGGGTGGCATTATTAATTAGAGATAGTATAACAGCTGCAGAAAGGCAGTTCGAGGAGTATCAGCCTACTGAGGTAGTATGGGTTGAAGTCAGAAATAGGAAAGGAGCAGTCACCTTGTTAGGAGTTTTCTATAGGCCCCCCAATAGTAGCAGAGATGTGGAGGAACAGATTGGGAAACAGATTTTGGAAAGGTGCAGAAGTCATAGGGTAGTAGTCATGGGCGACTTTAACTTCCCAAATATTGAGTGGAAACTCTTTAGATCAAATAGTTTGGATGGGGTGGTGTTTGTGCAGTGTGTCCAGGAAGCTTTTCTAACGCAGTATGTAGACTGTCCGACCAGAGGAGGGGCAATATTGGATTTAGTACTGGGTAATGAGCCAGGGCAAGTGATAGATTTGTTAGTGGGGGAGCATTTTGGAGATAGTGACCACAATTCTGTGACTTTCACTTTAGTAATGGAGAGGGATAGGTACGTGCAACAGGGCAAGGTTTACAATTGGGGGAAGGGTAAATACGATGTTGTCAGACAAGAATTGAAGTGCATAAGTTGGGAACATAGGCTGGCAGGGAAGGACACAAATGAAATGTGGAACTTGTTCAAGGAACAGGTGCTACGTGTCCTTGATATGTATGTCCCTGTCAGGCAGGGAAGAGATGGTCGAGTGAGGGAACCATGGTTGACAAGAGAGGTTGAATGTCTTGTTAAGAGGAAAAAGGTGACTTATGTAAGGCTGAGGAAACAAGGTTCAGACAGGGCATTGGAGGGATACAAGATAGCCAGGAGGGAACTGAAGAAAGGGATTAGGAGAGCTAAGAGAGGGCATGAACAATCTTTGGCGGGTAGGATCAAGGAAAACCCCAAGGCCTTTTACACATATGTGAGAAATATGAGAATGACTAGAGCGAGGGTAGGTCCGATCAAGGACAGTAGCGGGAGATTGTGTATTGAGTCTGAAGAGATAGGAGAGGTCTTGAACGAGTACTTTTCTTCTGTATTTACAAATGAGAGGGGCGATATTGTTGGAGAGGACAGTGTGAAACAGATTGGTAAGCTCGAGGAAATACTTGTTAGGAAGGAAGATGTGTTGGGCATTTTGAAAAACTTGAGGATAGACAAGTCCCCCGGGCCTGACGGGATATATCCAAGGATTCTATGGGAAGCAAGAGATGAAATTGCAGAGCCGTTGGCAATTATCTTTTCGTCCTCACTGTCAACAGGGGTGGTATGCAGAAACTAAGGAGGCATGGGATAGTGGGAAATTTGGTCAGTTGGATAACGAACTGGCTAACCGATAGAAGTCAGAGAGTGGTGGTGGATGGCAAATATTCAGCCTGGATCCCAGTTACCAGTGGCGTACCGCAGGGATCAGTTCTGGGTCCTCTGCTGTTTGTGATTTTCATTAATGACTTGGATGAGGGAGTTGAAGGGTGGGTCAGTAAATTTGCAGATGATACGAAGATTGGTGGAGTTGTGGATAGTAAGGAGGGCTGTTGTCGGCTGCAAAGAGACATAGATAGGATGCAGAGCTGGGCTGAGAAGTGGCAGATGGAGTTTAACCCTGAAAAGTGTGAGGTTGTCCATTTTGGAAGGACAAATATGAATGCGGAATACAGGGTTAACGGTAGAGTTCTTGGCAATGTGGAGGAGCAGAGAGATCTTGGGGTCTATGTTCATACATCTTTGAAAGTTGCCACTCAAGTGGATAGAGCTGTGAAGAAGGCCTATGGTGTGCTCGCGTTCATTAACAGAGGGATTGAATTTAAGAGCCGTGAGGTGATGATGCAGCTGTACAAAACTTTGGTAAGGCCACATTTGGAGTACTGTGTACAGTTCTGGTCGCCTCATTTTAGGAAGGATGTGGAAGCTTTGGAAAAGGTGCAAAGAAGATTTACCAGGATGTTGCCTGGAATGGAGAGTAGGTCTTACGAGGAAAGGTTGAGGGTGCTAGGCCTTTTCTCATTAGAACGGAGAAGGATGAGGGGCGACTTGATAGAGGTTTATAAGATGATCAGGGGAATAGATAGAGTAGACAGTCAGAGACTTTTTCCCCGGGTGGAACAAACCATTACAAGGGGACATAAATTTAAGGTGAAAGGTGGAAGATATAGGAGGGATATCAGAGGTAGGTTCTTTACCCAGAGAGTAGTGGGGGCATGGAATGCACTGCCTGTGGAAGTAGTTGAGTCGGAAACATTAGGGACCTTCAAGCAGCTATTGGATAGGTACATGGATTACGGTTAAATGATATAGTGTAGATTTATTTGTTCTCAAGGGCAGCACGGTAGCATTGTGGATAGCACAATTGCTTCACAGCTCCAGGGTCCCAGGTTCGATTCCGGCTTGGGTCACTGACTGTGCGGAGTCTGCACGTCCTCCCCGTGTCTGCGTGGGTTTCCTCCGGGTGCTCCGGTTTCCTCCCACAATCCAAAGATGTGCAGGTTAGGTGAATTGGCCAATGATAAATTGCCCTTAATGTCCAAATTGCCCTTGGTGTTGGGTGAAGGTGTTGAGTTTGGGTAGGGTGCTCTTTCCAAGAGCCGGTGCAGACTCAAAGGGCCGAATGGCCTCCTTCTGCACTGTAAATTCAATGATAATCTATGATTAATCTAGGACAAAGGTTCGGCACAACATCGTGGGCCGAAGGGCCTGTTCTGTGCTGTATTTTCTATGTTAACTATGTTAACTATGCTAGATGAAGATCTGTAGAGGGGCAGGTAATATGGAGGAAGCAGGTGACGAATGTGATATAAAATAGTTACTTTAGAGATATTAGTTACTGTAATGTAGAGATAGGCCAGTCTCATTCTGGTGAGTTCACAGACAAATGATTTCAGACCGCATGGCAAAGCAAGGAGGAGGTGTGTCCACCAAAGGAGGAGAAAAGGATGCTGGGTAATAGGGGCCAGAGGAAGGGATTGGAAGTGAGCCAATCAATGTATGACCAGGTCAGGAGGGGTATAGGATGACCTATGGGAATCGTGTATGTGAAGACTGGATGTGTCTTATGCCTCTGTGAAATGAATCAAGCTTGCAAGCCAAGAAGGACTTGGACAGGCTAGGAGAGTGGGCAAAGAAGTGGCAGGTGGAATACACAGTGGAAAGGTGTGAGGTTATGCACTTTAGAAGGAGAAATGGAGGCATAGACTATTTTCTAAATGGGAAGATACTTCGGTAAACAGAAGCACAAAGGCACTTGGGAGTCCTGGTTCATGATTCTCTTAAGGTTACCATGCAGGTTCAGTCAGCAGTTAGGAAGGCAAATGCAATGTTAGCTTTCATGTCGAGAGGGCTAGAATACAAGACCAGGGATGTACTTCTGAGGCTATACAAAACTCTGGTTAGAGCCCATTTGGAGTATTGTGAGCAGTTTTGGACCCCGTATCTAAGGAAGGAAGTGTTGGCCTTGGAAAGGGTCCAGAGGAGCTTCACAATAATGATCCCTGGAATGAAGAGCTTGTCATGTGAGAAATAATTGAGGACTCTGGGTCTGTACTCGTTGGGAGTTTAGAAGGATGAGAAGAGATTAAAACTTGACTAATCTCAGACAAAATCATTAAAGAGATCAATTTCCAAAACCTTAAAAGATGCACACACAGGAGGTACAAACTTGAATAAAATGTCATACTGCAGCAAATTCCATCCAATCTACACTGAACCTCATCAGCTAACTGACAGACATCTAGCTGGGAAACCAAAAACAGGGTCCTCCGGGCAAGGAGCCAATCAGAGACAAAGTAAGGGTTAACCCAAAGACAAAGTCTTTTGTCGAAAAGAGGCCTGAACAATTCCCATTCACCACCCTCCTCCGCCTGACTGAACTGAGTCCATCTCTCAACAACTTCACAAGAGGTGCTCAGCAAGTTTGTTCTAAGTTTATTATGTTTTGTACTGGCCAGTTGCCTGAATGTAGTATCAGACCGAACTGCCTAACATTAAAGTCAAAAGTGGAATTTTACCATTGCATGGAATCGGGCCTTTCATTGAGAGAAAATTAATCGATTCATTAATATTAGGATTCCATCAGGTTACTATTGATTGGCAGAAACTTGAATTGTTATTTCTTATTTCCACAATTCCCCAAACTCAAGCATTGGTGACATTTGAACTGTTTTAAAGAATCCAATGTCATTTATGCTGCGAGAAGGAACGCTATTTCAACAAGGTGTTTCTCGCCTCTTGGAAGAACTGTGTTTATATCAAAATGTAGGGGCTGTAATCAGGTCAACGAGACAAATCGCCCACATTATAGCATATTGCTCTTCAGTCCAAAAACATGAGAATCTTTACACATAACAAAGTGCTGAACTTGTTTCATGAATTTGTTTCAAAGAAGGGCTATGCAGTTTACAAAGGAACCATAGATCAGGACTAAAAGGAATCAGCATTTCACACCAGACAGTGATTTGCAATGGTGATGAAGTGGCTGTTGCGAAAGTGACCATTCGATATGAAGATAATGAAGTATCTCTGGAAAGAGGTCAGTAAATGCGAAGGTTCGAAGGATAACACCTTGGAGCTGACTCACGCCAAAATTGTGAAATATTTTGGTCTTGTGCTCGGTGGACGAGAAAAGTAATTTAAGAACTTTGCAGAGTAATGCTGCAGATTGACACTTTTGCAAGCCATAACAATCGTACTGATATTCATGGACGATTAATTTCACCTGTTTACATTATTAATTTAACAGAATTTTAACAGTTTGTTTTTAATTGTTTAACAAATTGTTTTTAATTATTTTTATTGTTAAAAATGTCTTCAACATTATCAAATGATGAGGGCTTGTAATCATATGTCCTCGTACACTGCAATATTCTACAGCTACAATGAATTTTATTATTTGCTGCAAGAGTTCTTTTCTGCCTGCGGTAAACTGGGATTAGCAGAATTTTGTGGACGCACCACAAATACACGGAAAATGCACCAGATAATGGTTGCCCCAATAGCAGGGGAGGTGGATAGTGGTTAAGAAGGAATATTGCAGATGTTATAGAATGCAAGCTTCAACAACACGTCAACATCTCTGCTCAGCCTGGACCCTCCACCAGTCCCAATCCCTCGTAACCCATTTCTTCCAGCCCCAGCCCTTGTTGCGAGTCCACCATACCTTCCAACCTTCCCCTCTGAGGCCGAGCGTGCTGTTCTCAGCAAAGGATTCAGCTTTGCACCATTAAGTCCCCACCTCAATAAATTTGAGGCTCAACATGATGTTGAACTCTTCTTTCGTTGCCTTCATCTCCATGCCCACTTCTTGGCCCAGTCGCCTTCATCTCCATGCCCACTTCTTGGCCCAGTCGCCTTCATCTCCATGCCCACTTCTTGGCCCAGTCGCCTTCATCTCCATGCCCACTTCTTGGCCCAGTCGCCTTCATCTCCATGCCCACTTCTTGGCCCAGTCGCCTTCATCTCCATGCCCACTTCTTGGCCCCGTCGCCTTCATCTCCATGCCCACTTCTTGGCCCCGTCACCTTCATCTCCATGCCCACTTCTTGGCCCCATCACCTTCATCTCCGTGCCCACTTCTTGGCCCTGTTCCACACCTTCATCTCCATGCCCACTTCTTGGCCCCGTCGCCTTCATCTCCGTGCCCACTTCTTGGCCCCATTCCACACCTTCATCTCCATGTCCACTTCTTGGCCCCGTTCCACACCTTCATCTCCATGCCCACTTCTTGGCCCCGTTCCACACCTTCATCTCCGTGCCCACTTCTTGGCCCCATTCCACACCTTCACCTCAGTGCCCACTTCTTGGCCCCGTTCCCCACCTTCATCTCCGTGCCCACTTCTTGGCCCCGTTCCACACCTTCATCTCCGTGCCCACTTCTTGGTCCCGTTCCAGAGATCTTTTTATGTGCCTCCAACATTCTGCCTCCAATTGTCCCCCGCCAGGACAATTACCTGCCCTCAATCTTTTCATTGAGAACTGTCAACGGGACTTTGGCAGTCTTAATTTTTCTGTCCCCCTCACCCATTGCAACCTATTTTCTTCCGAACTTCCCACTCTTCCATTGGTCAGGTCCATCCCAGACTTTGTCATCAAACCTGCCAACAAAGGGGGTGCTGCCATCTGGCGTATTGACCTCTACCTCACAGAAGCTGAGCGCCAACTCTCAGATACTTCCTCCTACCTCCCCCTACAGCTTCCAACCTCATTAGTCTCTCAACTCGGAAAGCCCACTTTTACCTCCTTCCCAAAATCCACATAAAGGACTGTCCCGGTAGGCCCATTGTGTCAGCATGCTCCTGCCCCGCTGAGCTTATTTCCTCTTATCCCCATCCTCACTCCTCTGGTCCATTCCCTCCCCACCTACATCCAGGATTCCTCTGAAGCCCTGCATCATATTGACAGCGGGCCCTAACCGCCTATTCACCATGGGATGTGCAATCTCTCTATAGCTCCATTCCACATCGGCCCGAGAGCTCTCCGCTTCTTTGTCGAAAAGAGGCCTGACAATTCCCATTCACCACCCTCCTCCGTCTGACTAAACTCATTCCATCTCTCAACAACTTCTCCTTTAACTCAGGAGTTGCGACTTCGGTCAGCGCAACATCGAGGGCCAAAGGACCTGTACTGTGCTGTAATGTTCTATGTTCATCCCACTTTATCCAAATCAAAGGTGTAGCAATGGGTGCCCGCATGGGTCCTAGCTACGCTTGCCTTTATGGGTATGTGGAACATTCCTTGTTCCAGGCCTACCCAGGTCCCCTCCCACAACTCCTTTACCGGTACATTGATGACTATTTTGATGTTGCTTCATGCTCTTGTCCGGACCTGGAAAAATTCATCAACTTCACTTCCAGTTTCCACCCATCCATCTCGTTCCCCTGGTCCATCTCAGACACTTCTCTTCACTTCCTTGATCTTCCTGTCTCCATTTCCAGCAAGACAAATATCTATTACAAGCCCATTGACTCCCACAGCTATCTGGACTACAGCTCTTCGCATCCTACATCCTGTAAGGACTCCATCCCTTTCTCTCAGCTCCATCGCATTTGTTCCAATGATGCCACTTTCCAAAGTGGTGCTTCGAAAATATGTTCATTCTTCCTCAACCGTAGGTTTCTCACCTACAGTTGCTGACAGGGCCCTCAACAACATGCAGTCCATCTCCCGCACCATTACCCTCGCCTCCTTCCCAGAATAAGGATAAGAGTCCCCTCATTCTCACATTTCACCCCACCAGCCTCCGGATGCAAAGCATAATCCTCCGCCATTTTTGCCAACTCCAGCGTGATGCCACCAAACACAGCTTCCCTTCACTCCCTCTGTCAGCATTCCGCAGAGACCATTCCCTCCGGGATAATCTCATCCACTCCTCCACCATACCCAACACCTCTCCCCTCACCTATTGCACCTTCCCTTGCAATCGCAGAAGGTCTAACACCTGCCCCTTTACCTCTTCCATGCTTAACATCCCAGGCCCAAAACACTCATTCCAGGTTGAGCAGCCTTTCGTGTGCACCTCTTTCAATTTGGTCTATTGCATTCGCTGCTTCCAAAGTGATCTCCCCTATATCAGAGAGACCAAATGTAGACTGGGTGATTGCATTGCTGAGCACCTTCAGTCTGTGCGCATTCAGGACCCTGACTTCCCGCTGCTTGCCATTTTAACACAAGACCCTGCTCCCATGTCCACATGTCTGTCCTTGGCCTGCTGCAATATTCCAGTGAAGCTCAACGCAAACTGGAGGAACAACATCTCACCTTGTGGTTAGGCACGCTACAGCCTTCCGTTCTCAACATCGAATTTATCAACTTCAGATGATTAGCTCTACCCCACCTCGACTCATTGGTTGTCATTCCATTTCATTTTAACTGTCTTTTAGCTTTTATTTCTTGCTTGTCTTTCTTTATATACAATTTCCCCCACTCTTTCCCCCTTCGGTTTCCTCCCCTTTGCTTCCCCTTCCCCCCCTCCCCACCTTTTTCTCATTTTACCTCTCTCCCACCCATCTCCCCCCTTGACCCACATCTACATTGGTCACAGCTTACCCTCTGATCTTAGTTTCTCTGCTGTTTGGCCTATCACATTTTTTATTCTCTCTGGGGACTACCATTAGCACTCTTTCCCCTTGGTTTCTATGGCTATGACTCATCTTTCATTCCCTCACCCTCCAGTATAAATATATCCCACTTTCTATGCCTTTTAGCTAAAGGGTCACCTGAACTCATAACGTTAGCACTTTTTTCTCCTTACAGCTGCTGCCACACCTACTGAGCTTTTCCAGCATTTTCTCTTTTGGTTTAAGACACATGGTATACTTGCCTTTATTAGCCGAGGCCCCGAGGCATAGAGTTTAATAGCAGGGGGGTTATTCTGGAACTGTATAAAATGTTGGTTAGGCCACAGCTAGAGCAGTGAGCGCAGGTCTGGAATCCACATTACAGGAGGGATATGATAGCACTGGAAGGGATGCCGAGGAAATTTACCAGGATGTTGCCTGGGCTGAAGAGAGTTAGCATTGAAGAGAGATTGGTAGACTGGGGTTGTTTTCCTTGGAGCAGAGGTGTCTGGGGTGGGGGGGGGGGGGGGGAAATGTATAAAATTGAGGGGCATTGATAGAGGAGGCAGGAAGAAACTTTTCCCCTTGTGGAGGTGGAGGGCTCAATGATCAGGGGGCATAGATTTTTAAGTAAGGAGCAGGCGGTTTAGAGTGAGAGTCTGGAACTCACTGCCTGAAAAGGGTGGTGGAGGCAGAGACCCTCTGTGGTATTATAGGTATTACAGTACCTGACAGGCTAAAGCACCATTGGTGGAAACTGTATGCATTCTATTGGTAGAATGTATGATAGCTCCGCCCTGATAGGCGGGGAATAAGAACCCGTGCCGCCCCAGCAGCCTTCATTCTGTACCTGAGCTGCTGGGGGAAACATCTAGCTTATTAAAGCCTTCAGTTGGACTACAACCTCGCTTTAGTGGTCATTGATTGTGCATCACCCTCATAACATCTAAGCATATAGATATGCACTTGAAATGTCAAGGCATAAAGGCTTGCTGGAAAATGGGATTAGAATAGTTTGAGTGATTGTTTTTTGACCCTCGCAGGCGTGATGGGCCTTCTGTGCTGTAGAACTCTACAAATCGAATTGGTATTATAAAGGGGAGTGCAGAAATCACCAATTTTAATCCTGCCAACTCTGCTCTTCCCTTATGCAGTGATAGTGCCTAGTCTTCTTCCAATTTCACCTCTTCTCACCAAAGCAGCTTTCACTCGGACAACTCTGCATTGTGGCAACAGTCACAAACTTCTTCATGCCAGGCAAGCACCCGTTACACATGGACGTGTGGACTCACTCCAAAATTTTGGGATAAATCTTCAAAACCCACAGCATAGCCTCAATATGGGAACAAAGTGGTATTATAAAGGCGATTGTGGAAATAGACATTTAACAAAGGGATCTTCTTGAAGGAACGATTTAGTAAAGGAGTGCGAGTCAGCATCTGGTGAGAAAGATAAAAAGGAAAAGAGTACCAGGTATTAAAGGAATAACAGATGCTACCCTGATCTCTCTATAGAACGTATTACGTGCTTGTGACATGCTTCATGGGATTCTTCGCCGCGGATTGGACACATGAAAATAGACCCTTGGAAGAAAGGATCGACAGCAGCAAGTTAAAAATAATGTTACATGTGGTTCGCCCCACTGGACGTGGGCGAATGGAAGGATGGTATCCTATGGGTGACCCCAATAAAACTATCACATATGGGTGCAACAACCAAAGTGTGGTGTGGAGGAAAGTGAATGGGAGCTCAGAGTAGTGTTCCCGGAGGGCGACCCCCACAAGTGATTAGTGGGGATTCACCAACCATGGGCGTATGGGGCTGACATGTTTAGCATAAGGCCTGGAAAAGGGGCTGGAGTTAGGACAGAGATGCCCCAGGAAGGTCATTAAGAGTATTATTTCATGAAATTAGGAATGGGCTTGTGGTAGTCACCACTGTTGTATTATATTGTATATATGGATATTACGGTAAAGCCCCTGTACTACAGATACGGGGGTAGATCCCTGCCTGCTGGCTCCGCAGAGTATAAGTGTGTGCGCTCTCCGAACAGCAGCCATTTCATCAGCTGCTCTAGGAGGCCACACATCTGTGTAATAAAAGCCTCAATTACATTCTACTCTCGTCTCGTTGTAATTGATAGTGCATCAAGGCTGAGGCTGACTGTCGGTGCTCCCTGCCCCACTTGTCCTGAGGCCACGACAGGGTCCTAAAACGGTGTGTACTCAAACCTGCAGGGAAGATAGCCTATGACACCACCCACGAAGAATTGGTGCTTTGAGTGGTGGATCTAGCCAGGACACAGCTGCCAGACTGGTGTCCTTCCCCGGCCCAATTGAACCGTAGGCTACTGGGCAGTTCCCCGCCCCAATTGAACCGTAGGCTACTGGGTAGTAAAAGAGGAAATCGATGAGGCCGAGGATAGGCTCAAGCCCAAGAGGTGCAAGAGGAGGAAAATCCTGGGGGCTTCCGGGTGCGGCGATGACCAGCTAACTCACACGTTTCGGCAGCTCCCGGTGGAACGGACTTTTGGGCTCTTAATAGGAGCCCCATCGGCAATTTTAACAGCAAATAACACTGTGCGGTAATCCAGAAGGGAATCCCCCCTGGACACGGATGGAAAAAAAGAGGGGAAAGTAGCCGGATTGCGGTGGATCCTCAAGAGCAGCGGCCAGGAAGGCAGGCACAAAGCAAGATGGCGTCGGAAGGAGGCAGTTTAATATGGGGCCCTGACCAACAAGAGTTCCTGCGGCGTTGCGTGGAAGAACTCAAAAAGGAGATGAAGAAGGAGCTGTTGGCCCCGACATTACAAGCGATTGAGGGGCTAAAGGAGGAGCAAAAGACCCAGGAACAGGAGCTTCGGGTCGTGAAGGCAAAGGCTGCTGAGAATGAGGACGACATACAGGGCCTGGTGGTGAAAACGGAGATCCACGAGGCACAACACAAAAGATGTGTGGAAAGGCTGGAGGTGCTGGAGAACAATGCGAGGGGGAAGAACTTAAGGATTCTTGGTCTTCCCGAAGGTGCAGAAGGGGCAGACGTCGGGGCACGATGCTGCATTCGTTAATGGGATCGGAGGCCCCGACGGGTCCGCTGGAGGTGGAGGGAGCCTATCGGGTTATGGCGTGAAGACAGAGGGCTGGAGAAATTCCTCGAGCAATAGTTGTGAGATTTCTCCGATACAAGGACAGAGAGATGGTCCTCAGATGGGCAAAGAAAACTCGGAACAGTAGGTGGGAGAATGCGGTGATCCGCGTGTATCAAGATTGGAGTGGGGAGGTGGCGAGAAGGAGGGCAAGCTTTAATCGGGCCAAGGCGGTGTTGCATAAAAGGAAGGTCAAATTCGGAATGTTGCAACCGGCAAGGCTGTGGGCCACACATCTAGGGAAACACCACTATTTCGAAACGGCAGACGAGGCGTGGACATTTATTGTCGAGGAGAAGCTGGAGTGAGCGGGCCAGAAAAAGAACGTTTGGGACAAAAGTGGGGGGGTGAATTTGTGGGATGAAGGGGGGAAAAAAGGGGGAAGAGAGGACTTCCCAGATTGTTAAACCTGCGACCCTGTAACTACTCTCTCTTCCCCATGTCGTGGGGGAGGGGGTGAGGGAGGATGAGGAGCTGTGGGCGCTGGCCATTGGGGGCGGGGCCAATAGGGGAAGCGCGGGCTTTGTTCCCGCGCTATGGTAATCACGGCGGGAACAGGGAAGCAGGAAGGAGGGGGCCTCGCACAGTGTGAGCCGAGGTCACGGGGGGGAAGCCGAGGTCGGCCAGAGTTTGCTGACTTCTGGGAGCAACATGGGGGGTGCAATTACGCTAGCTTGGGATCTAGCGGGGGGGGGGGGGGTAACTGGGTTGCTGCTGCTGGGGTGAAGGGGGAGCTGGTATGGGAGGGGGGGGGTCGGGGCGGGCGCCGCCTGGGCGGATACGGCTACGTGGGAACCGGGTGAGGAGCTGGATTGAAAAAGGAAATGGCTAGTCGTCAAGGGGGGGGGGGGGAAAAAGAGCCCCCCATCCCGGTTGATCACGTGGAATGTGAGAGGGCTGAACGGGCCGATTAAGAGGGCATGGGTACTCGCACACCTAAAGAAACTTAAGGCAGATGTGGTTATGCGTCAGGAGACGCATCTGAAGCTGACAGACCAGGTTAGACTTCGCAAAGGATGGGTGGGGCAGGTGTTTCATTCGGGGCTAGATGCAAATAACAGGGGGGTGGCCATACTAGTGGGGAAGCGGGTAATGTTTGAGGCAAAGACTATAGTGGCGGATAGTGGGGGCAGATAAGTGATGGTGAGTGGCAAACTGCAAGGGGAGGCGGTGGTATTAGTGAACGTGTATGCCCCGAACTGGGATGATGCCAATTTTATGAGGCGTATGTTAGGACGAATCCCGGACCTAGAAGTGGGGAAGTTGGTAATGGGTGGAGACATTAATACGGTGCTGGACCCAGGGCTGGGCAGATCAAGGTCCAGGACCGGAGGGAGGCCGGCTGCAGCTAGGGTGCTTAAGGACTTTATGGAGCAGATGGGAGGAATAGACCCCTGGAGATTTAGTAGACCTATGAGTCAGGAGTTTTCGTTTTTCTCCTATGTACATAAAGTATTTTCACGAATAGATTTTTGTGTTTTGGGAAGGGCACTGATCCCAAAAGGTGACGGGGACGGAGTACATGGCTATAGCCATCTCGGATCATGCTCCACACTGGGTGGACCTGGAGATAGGGGAAGAAAAAACAACAGCTTCCACCCTGGAGAATGGACATGGGATTATTGGCAGATGAGGGGGTGTGTTTAAGGGTGAGGGGGTGTATTGAAAGGTACTTGGAAATTAATGATAATGGGGAGGTACAGGTGGGAGTGGTCTGGGAGGCACTGAAGGCAGTGGTTAGAGGGGAGCTGATATCTATTAGGGCACATAAAGGAAAGCAGGAGGGTAGGGAAAGGGAGTGGTTGTTGAAAGAACTGCTGAGGGTGGACAGACAATACGCGAAGGCACCGGAGGAGGGACTATACAGGGAAAGGCAAAGGCTACATGTAGAATTTGACTTGTTCACTACGGGTAAGGCAGAGGCACAATGGAGGAAGGCACAGGGTGTACAGAACGAATATGGGGAGAAGGCGAGTAGGCTGTTGGCCCACCAACTGAGGAAAAGGGGAGCAGCGAGGGAGATAGGGGGGGGTGAGAGATGAGGAGGGAGAGATGGAGCGGGGAGCGGAGAGTGTGAATGGAGTGTTCAAGGCATTTTATGAAAGATTATATGAAGCGCAGCCCCCGGACGGGAAGGAGAGAATGTTGTGCTTTCTGGATCAGCTGGAATTTCCTAAGGTGGAGGAGCAGGAGAGAGTGGGGCTGGGAGCACAGATTGAGACTGAGGAAGTAGTGAAAGGGATTGGAAGCATGCAGGCGGGGAAGGCCCCGGGACCAGACGGATTCCCAGTTGAATTCTATAAGAAATATTTGGACTTGCTGGCCCCGCTACTGATGAGAACCTTTAATGAGGCGAGGGAAAGGGGGCAGCTGCCCCAGACTATGTTAGAGGCAACGATATCGCTCCTCCGAAAGGAGGAAAAAGACCCGCTGCAACGCGGGTCATACAGGCCCATTTCCCTCCTGAATGTGGATGCTAAGATTCTGGCCAAGGTAATGGCAATGAGGATAGAGGATTGTGTCCCGGGGGTGGTCCATGAGGACCAAACCGGGTTTGTGAAGGGGAGACAGCTAAATACAAATATACGGAGGCTGCTAGGGGTAATGATGATGCCCCCACCAGAGGGGGAAGCAGAGATAGTGGTGGCGATGGATGCCGAGAAAGCATTTGACAGAGTGGAGTGGGATTATTTGTGGGAGGTGTTGAGGAGATTTGGCTTTGGGGACGGGTATATCAGGTGGGTACAGTTGCTGTATAGGACCCCGATGGCGAGCGTGGTCACGAATGGACGGGGGTCTGACTATTTTCGGCTTCATAGAGGGACGAGGCAGCAATGTCCTCTGTCCCCGTTATTGTTTGCATTGGCAATTGAACCCCTGGCCATGGCACTGAGGGGTTCCAGGAAGTGGAGGGGAGTACTTAGGAGGGGGGGGGGGGGGGGGAAGAACACCGGGTATCTCTGTATGCGGATGATTTGTTGCTATATGTGGCGGACCCGGCGGAGGGGATGCCAGAGATAATGCGGATACTTGGGGAGTTTGGGGATTTTTCAGGGTATAAACTGAACATGGGGAAAAGTGAGCTATTTGTGGTGCATCCGGGAGAGCAGAGCAGAGAGATAGAGGATTTACCGTTGAGGAAGGTAACAAGGGACTTCCGGTACCTGGGGATCCAGATAGCCAAGAATTGGGCTTAATTTAACACGGTTGGTGGAACAGATGGAGGAGGATTTCAAGAGATGGGACATGGTGTCCCTGTCATTGGCAGGTAGGGTGCTGGCGGTTAAAATGGTGTTCCTCCCGAGATTCCTTTTTGTGTTCCAGTGCCTCCCGGTGGTGATCACGAAGGCTTTTTTCAAAAGAATTGAGAAGAGCATTGAGTTTTGTGTGGGCTGGGAAGACCCCGAGAGTGAGGCGGGGATTCTTGCAGCGTAATAGGGACAGGGGGGGGGGGGACTGGCACTACCGAGCCTAAGTGAGTACTACTGGGCCACCAATGTTTCAATGGTGTGTAAGTGGATGGGAGAAGGGGAGGGAGCGGCGTGGAAGAGATTGGAGAGGGCGTCCTGCAGGGGGACTAGCCTGCAAGCAATGGTGACGGCGCCGTTGCCGTTCTCACCAAAGAAATACACCACAAGCCCGGTGGTGGTGGCTACATTGAAAAGTTGGGGGCAGTGGAGACGGCATAGGGGAGGGACGGGAGCTTCGGTGCGGTCCCCGATAAGAAACAATCATAGGTTCGTTCCGGGGAGAATGGATGGGGGATTTGGAGCATGGCAAAGAGCTGGGGTAGTACAATTAAGAGATCTATTTGTAGATGGGACGTTTGCTAGTCTGGGAGCGCTGACGGAGAAATATGGGTTGCCCCAAGGGAATGCATTTCGATATATGCAATTGAGGGCTTTTGTGAGGCAACAGGTGAGGGAATTCCCGCAGCTCCCGACGCAGGAAGTGCAGGATAGAGTGATCTCAGAGACATGGGTGGGGGACGGTAAGGTGGCGGACATATACAGGGAGATGAGGGACGAGGGGGAGATCATGGTAGATGAGCTGAAAGGGAAATGGGAAGTAGAACTGGGGGAGGAGATTGAGGAGGGGCTGTGGGCTGATGCCCTACGTAGGGTAAACTCATCGTCCTCGTGTGCCAGGCTAAGCCTGATACAATTTAAGGTGCTACACAGGGCGCATATGACTGGAGCACGGCTTAGTAAATTTTTGGGGGTAGAGGATAGGTGTGCGAGATGCTCGAGGCGCCCAGCGAATCACACCCACATGTTCTGGTCATGCCCGGCACTACAGGGGTTCTGGGTGGGGGTGGCAAAGGTGCTTTCGAAGGTGGTGGGGGTCCGGGTCGAACCAAGCTGGGGTTGGCTATATTTGGGGTTGCAGAAGAGCCGGGAGTGCAGGAGGCGAGAGAGGCTGACGTGTTGGCCTTTGCGTCCCTTGTAGCCCGGCGCAGGATATTGTTAATGTGGAAGGAAGCCAAACCCCCCGGGGGTGGAGACCTGGATAAACGATATGGCAGGGTTCATAAAGTTAGAACGGATTAAGTTCGTGTTAAGGGGTTCGGCTCAGGGGTTCACCAGGGGGTGGCAACCGTTCGTCGACTACCTCACAGAAAGATAGAGGGAATGGAAAAGAAGTAGATAACAGCAGCAACCCAGGGGGGGGGGGGGGGGGGGGGGGGGGGAAGGAATCGGACGGACTCTCAGGGATGTTGTTGTATATGTATAGGTATTTGGTATATGTAATTGTATATTGGATTGTTGGATTCTATTTTTGGAGAGTATTTATTTTGGACAAGGCAGTTGCCATTTAGTTTTGTTTTTTGTTTTTATTTATATATTACTTATTTATCTGTTTAAAACTGGCCATGGTTATTTATATTGCTTTATTGTTGTGTAAAAGAAACACTATGTACTGTTATGTTTGGCCAAAAAACTTGAATAAAATATATTTTTTTTAAAAAAGGAGGGAAATCCTGAACGACTTAGCAACCACATACGGCGCAGGGTTATCCACAGGTAACACGTTCAATTTGGATGACTTTGGATAAAAAGCTCAGGAGCTTTGGCCCCACAATTTAAACAGACCTTGGATAGTTTAATTGAGGACACTCGGCAGGCCGCGGAGGGAAATTTGGCTGGGAACAAAGCCATCAGTCTTCTGGTTGCTGTGCTAGAGCGGCACACCCAAACCATTATTCAGATTCTTACGAGGAGAGTGAAAGATGCCAGGAAGCAGAACTGAACCCTGTGCAGCATAGACAGACAGTGGATGGTCGAGCAGTTGAGGGAAAGCCTCGACCTAACCAGGTTAGGAGGGAGGGTTCTGTCCAGTGTAGCCATCTGGAATGGCCACTTTCAACTAAGCACAGAGCAACTCGCAAAGACTGATGGGTAAAATGGACAAGCCAAGAGTTAGGCAGGTTCTGAGCCTGAAATGCATATTCGTCATGGCGGTGAGATTTCATCGCTTCTCGGACAAGGAACTTGTCTTGCGGTGGGCAAAAAAAGAACGGAGCAGCAGGTGGGAGAACAGCGTGATACGCACCTACCAGGACCTGGGTGCGGAACTGGCCAAGAGGCGTGCTGGATTCAACCGGGTGAAGGCGACCCTCTTCAGCAAGGGGGTGACATTTGGGATGCTACACCCAGCGAGGCTATGGACGAGACAAGGAACGGCATCACTATTTTGAGACTCCGGACGAGGCGTGGTTATTCGTCAAACAAGAAAAGCTGGACTCGAATTAAAGGACAGTTAAGCTTAGGTGGAATGCGGCAGCGGGGCTGGGTAACACGGTACCGTTTCTAATATAAGATTGTATACAATGTTGTGTGCGTGTAAGGGCTGTGGTGGTGGCTGAAGGGTGCAGTGTATTCGGCAAAGTTGAAATACGGAGGGGGGAGGGCGCCCTGTACTTAGTGCGATTTTTCGGGAAGTTGGAGCCTTGGTTCAACATGTGTCTCCTCACGGGGCAATGTCAGTGTCTTCAGTTTATTTTTCGTTTCGTATTACTATTTACTCACTGGGGCTGGAGAGGTAGTTTAATTGGTTTATTCATGTGGGTAGAGGGGTCCGGACAATGAGGCAACAGTCTGATCGGCGCCAGGGGCGGGAGCTGCCGGGGTCAGCATGGGTCAGCTGACTCGCGGGAGCGTAGTGGAAGGTGAGCAAGTGCTCAGCTGGTGCTTGGCAGGGGGTTTTGGGTCGTGGGGCTCTTGTGGGTGGGGGGAGGGGAGGATGCTGCTTTGCTGACAGAGGTGGTATCAATTTCAGGGTACCAATTGAGGGTCAGGAGCAGTGGCTCCCTGTGTGGGCGCTCGAGGAAGCGAAGAGTGCGGGCTAGAGGTTGTCCAAGAAAGGGCGATGGCTAGTCGGGGGGGGGGGTTAGCCCCCCGTCCAGGCAGATCACATGGAATGTGAAGGGTTTAAATGGGCCGGTCAAAAGAGCGCGGGGGTTCGCGAATCTAAAGGGGTTAAACACAGACGTAGCAATGCATGTTTTAATATTTTATCATTTAAATAATAATCCCTTTTGCTGTTATTCCTACCAAAATGGATAACCTCACATTTGTCAACAATGTATTCCATCTGCCAGACCCTAGCCCATTCACTTAACCTATCCAAATCCCTCTGCAGACTTCCAGTATCCTCTGCACTTTTTGCTTTACCACTCATCTTAGTGTCGTCTGCAAACTTGGACACATTGCCCTTGGTCCCCAACTCCAAATCATCTATGTAAATTGTGAACAGTTGTGGGCCCAACACTGATCCCTGAGGGACACCACTAGCTACTGATTGCCAACCAGAGAAACACCCATTAATCCCCCCTCTTTGCTTTCTATTAATTAACCAATCCTCTATCCATGCTACTACTTTCCCCTTAATGCCATGCATCTCTATCTTATGCAACAACCTTTTGTGTGGCACCTTGTCAAAGGCTTTCTGGAAATCCAGATATACCACATCCATTGGCTCCCTGTTAACTACCGCACTGTTAATGTCCTCAAAAAATTCTACTAAATTAGTTAGGCACAACCTGCCCTTTATGAACCCATGCTGCGTCTGCCCAATGGGACAATTTCCATCCAGATGCCTCGCTATTTCTTCCTTGATGATAGATTCCAGCATCTTCCCTACTACCGAAGTTAAGCTCATGGCTTATAATTACCCGCTTTCTGCCTACCTCCTTTTTTAAACAGTGGTGTCACGTTTACTAATTTCCAATCCGCCGGGACCACCCCAGAGTCTAGTGAATTTTGGTAAATTATCACAAGTGCATTTGCAATTTCCCTAGCCATCTCTTTTAGCACTCTGAAATGCATTCCATCAGGGCCAGGAGACTTGTCTACCTTTAGCCCCATTAGCTTGCCCATCACTACCTCCTTGGTGATAACAATCCTCTCAAGGTCCTCACCTGTCATAGCCTCATTTCCATCAGTCACTGGCATGTTATTTGTGTCTTCCACTGTTATATATTTGTAGAAATTTTTACTATCTGTTTTTATATTCTAAGTTTACTCTCATAATCTATCTTACTCTTCTTTATAGCTTTTTTAGTAGCTTTCTGTTGCCCCCTAAAGATTTCCCAGTCCTCTAGTCTCCCACTGATCTTTGCTACTTTGTGTTTTTTCCTTCAATTTGATACTCTCCCTTATTTCCTGAGATATCCACGGTCGATTTTCCCTCTTTTTACCGTCCTTCCTTTTTGTTGGTATAAAGCTTTGCTGAGCACTGTGAAAAATCACTTGGAAGGTTCTCCACTGTTCCTCAACTGCTTCACTATAAAGTCTTTGCGCCGAGTTTACCTCAGCTAGTTCTTCTCTCATCCCATTGTAATCTCCTTTGTTTAAGCACAAAACACTAGCGCTTGATTTTACCTTCTCACCCTCCATCTGTATTTTAAATTCCACCATATTGTGATCGCTCCTTCCGAGAGGATCCCTAACTATGAGATCCTGAACCAATCCTGTCTCATTACACAGGACCAGATCTAGGACTGCTTGTTCCCTCGTAGGTTCCATTACATACTGTTCTAGGAAACTATCGCGGATACATTCTATAAACTCCTCAAGGCTGCCTTGACCGACCTGGTTAAACCAATCAACATGTAGATTAAAATCCCCCATGATAACAGCTGTACCATTTCTACGTGCATCTGTTATTTCTTTGCTTATTGCCTGCCCCACCATACTGTTACTATTTGGTGGCCTATAGACTACTCCTATCAGTGACTTTTTCGCCTTACTATTCCTGATTTCCACCCAAATGGATTCAACCTTATCCTCCATAGCACCGATGTCATCCCTTACTGTTGCCCGGCTGTCATCCTTAAATAACAGAGCTACACCACCTCCCTTACCATCCACTCTGTCCTTCCGAAAAGTTTGATACCCTCGGATATTTAACTCCCAGTCGTGACCATCCTTTAACCATGTTTCAGTAATGGCCACTAAATCATAGTCATTCACGATGATTTGCGCCATCAACTCATTTACCTTATTCTGAATACTACGAGCATTCAGGTAAAGTACACTTATGTTGGCTTTTTTACCTCTGTTCTGAATCTTACCACCTCGATCAGTAACCTCTCCTAAATTATATTTCCTCTTAACCTTTCTCCTAATTTTCCTTGTCGTTGAACCCATATCTTCATGGAACAACCTGCCGCGTCGCTTACCATTAATATTTTCACTTCCCGTTTTATTTCTTTTAGTATTCCTGGTCCTATTCACTGAACTCCCCTCAGTCACTGTACCTTGTACTGTCGCCGTTTTTGATTTTAGACTATGGCTTCTCTGCCTTACACTTTCCCCCTTACTGCCTTTTATTTCTGTCCCTGTTTTACTACCTTCCAACTTCCTGCATCGGTTCCCATCCCCCTGCCACATTAGTTTAAACTCTCGCCAACAGCTCTAGCCAATACCCCCCCCTAGGACATCGGTTCCAGTCCTGCCCAGGTGCAGACCGTCCGGTTTGTACTGGTTCCACCTCTACCAGAACCGGTTCCAATGTCCCAGGAATAGGAATCCCTCCCTCTTGCACCATCTCTTGAGCCACGCATTCATCCTCTCTATCCTGACATTTCTACTCTGACTAGCTCATGGCACTGGGAGCAATCCTGAGATTACTACCTTTGAGGTCTACTTTTTAGTTTAACTCCTAGCTCCCTAAGTTCAGCTTGTAGGACCTCGTCCCGTTTTGTACCTATATCGTTGGTGCCTATGTGCACCACGACAGCTGGCTGTTCACCCTCCACCCTCTCCCCTCCCCCCCCCCCCCCCCCCCCCCCCGAATGTCCTGCAGCCGCTCCGAGACATCCTTGACCCTTGCACCAGGGAGGCAACATACCATCCTGCAGTCTCGATTGCATCCACAGAACCGCCTGTCTATTCCCCTTACAATTGAGTCCCCTATCACTATAGCCCTGCCATTCTTCTTCCTGCCCAGCTGCGCAGCAGAGCCAGCCACGGTGCCATGAACCTGGCTGCTGCTGCCTTCCCCTGGTGAGCCATCTCCCTCAACAGTATCCAAAGCGGTATATCTGTTTTGCAGGGAGATGACCGCAGGGGACACCTGCACTGCCTTCCTACTCTTGCTCTGTCTTTTGGTCACCCATTTTCTATCTCCCTCAGGACCTTTCACCTGCGGTGTGACCAACTCGCTAAACGTGCTAGCCACAAAGTCTTCAGCATCGCGGATGCTCCAAAGTGAGTTCATCCGCAGCTCCAGAGCCGTCAAGCGGTCTAACAGGAGCTGCAACTGGACACACTTCTTGCACGCGAAGGAGCCAGGGACAGTGGACGTCGCACACGAGGAGCATGACACGGGTCTGAGATCTCCTGCCATGTCTTAAACCTTCGGTTAGCTTCAACAACTACAATTACAACAAAAAAAAAAAAGAAAAAATAAATAAATATACCAATGAAAAGAAACAGAAAACCAGAAACACTACTTACCAGGGATAAAAAGCACTTCCTCCCCACCCAGCTTCGCATTCCCACATAGATTCAAATTCCCAAACTCACTCTTAGCTGTGTCTCACTCCTGGCTCTGTCTTCTCTGGCTCACTGGGAGAACTCACTAAGGAACTGAAGGGTTTTATGGAGCAGATGTGTGTGTGTGTGGGGGGGGGGGGGGGGGGGGGGTTGATCCCTGGAGGTTCGTGCGGCCGAGAGCCAAGGAGTTCTTTATTTTCTCCCACTTTCTAAGGTTTATTCCCGCATAGACTTCTTTGTCTTGAGCAAGGCGTTAATCCCAAAGGTGGCGGGGACAGAATACTCAGCAATCACAGTCTCGGACCATGCCCCACACTGGGTGGACCTGCGGCTTAGTGAGGAGAGAGGGCAGCGCCCACTCTGGAGACTGGATGTGGGGCTGCTGGCGAACAAAGAGGTTTGCGGGCGGATTAGCAGGAACATGCAGGATTACCTGGAAACAAACGATACGGGTGAGGTAGCAGCGGCAATGGTCTGGGAGGCTCTGAAGGCAGTTGTCAGAGAGGAGTTCATCTCAATCCGATGCCATAGGGAAAAGAGAGAAAGAGCGGAGAGGGAGAGACTGTTGGAGGAGATACTCAGAGTGAACAGGAGATACGCGGAGGCCCCCGAGGCGGGGCTATTGAGGGAGCGGCGGAGTCCGCAGGCGGAGTTTGAACTGCTGACCACAGGGAAAGCGGTAGCACAGCTGAGGAAGGCAAGAGTGGCAGTCTAGGAGTACGGGGAGAAAGCAAATAGAATGCTGGCACACCAACTGCGAAAGAGGGAGGCGGCCAGGGTAATCGGGAGAGTAAAGAATAAGGAGGGTAACATGGTCTTGGATCCAGGGGGGTAAACGGAGTCTTTAAGGAGTTCTATAGTACACTATACGAGTCGGAGCCCCCGACGGGAGCGGAAGGGATGAGGCAATTTTTGGACCAGTTGAGGTTTAGAAAGGTGGAAGAGGACCTGGTGGAGGGGCTGGGGAACCCGATTGAATTGGAGGAGATTGTCAAGGGTATAGAGGGCATGCAATCGGGTAAAGCCCCGGAGCCAGATGGTTACCAGGTAGAATTCTATAAGGAATTTTCAGAAATACTGAGCCCACTCCTGATGAGGACCTTCAATGAGGCTAGAGAGAAAGGAACCCTCCCCCCAACAATGTCACAGGCCTTGATCTCACTCATTCTTAAACGAGGGAAGGACCCGGAACATTGCGGGTCATACAGGCCGATTTCACTTTTAAACGTGGATGCCAAATTGCTAGCTAAGATTTTGGCCTCAAGAATTGAGGATTGCGTCCCAGGGGTGATAGAGGAAGACCAGACTGGGTTTGTTAAAGGCAGACAACTCAATGCCAATGTCCGGAGACTTTTGAATATTATGATGCCCTCAGAGGGACGGGAGGCGGAGGTGGTAACAGCGACGGACGCAGAGAAAGCCTTTGATCGGGTGGAGTGGGAGTACCTGTGGGGAACGCTGGGGAGGTTCGGGTTTGGCGAGGGCTTTATTGGCTGGGTGAAATTGCTGTACCAGGCACCTGTAGCAAGTGTATGTACAAACCGGCTGAGGTCGGGGTATGTCGAGCTTCACCAGGGAACGAGGCAGGGGTGTTTCCTCTCCCCATTACTATTTGCCCCAGCTATAGAACCGCTAGCTATGGCGCTGAGAGCCTCGAGGAACTGGTTCGGGGGGGAACATCGGGTCTCGCTATGCGCGGATGATTTGCTCATGTACATTTCGGACCCTGTGCAGGGTGTCATGATATTCAAGTGAACATCACAGCACATACACACATACATAATGATAGACAGAGCAACGGACCAATTAGCACACATAACACGACAGCCAATCACAGACGAGCATACACAGTACAAAACAAGAAACACGACACTTCCTGGGCAGTCCATCAGGAGACGGCACAGGGCAAGGACCTCAAAGCCAAACACTGTCACCACGTGCTGAGTACCACGTTTGTTATATAAATAGTTTAAAGGAATAAAACTGCGTTGTACCAATCGCAACCGTGTTGGTTCGTCTGTATCTCAAGAGCACCCATGGTACCAGAAGTGAATCAAAACCTACCCACAAATCTGCCATCCTGCGCCAGGGACACCGTCAACACACCGCAGCCGTTGCAAGTCACTGGGAACCTCGGCATAAATTGGACTCTGTTCAAGCAGCGCTTCGAACTCTTTATGGAAGCCAACGAAAAACAGGCACCTCGGACAAAAGGAAGATCGCCATCGTCCTCACCACCGCAGGTCAGCACGCCATCCATGTATACAACTCCCTGGTGTTCACGGAAGGAGAGGACAAATCTAAATATGACACGGTCCTCCTCAAGCTCGCGAATACTTCAATGTTGAGGTCAACGAGAGCTTGGAGAGATATGTCTTCCAGCAGCGCCTGCAAGGTAAGGATGAGCTCTTTCAGTCCTTCCTGACGCATCTCCGCATACTCACGCAGTCCTGCGGTTACGGCACCACCTCAGAGTCCATGATCCGGGACCAGATCGTTTTTGGGGTTGCCTCCGGCAGCCTACGCCAGCAGCTTCTAAAAATGAAAGGCCTGACCTTAGCATCTGCAGTTGAAGCCTGTGTCCTGCACGGGAACGCGACTAGCCGCTATGCCCAATTTCAGGCGACCGAATCGGTGCGGAGGGGGTCCGACGCAACCGGGTCGGCGAGCCAGGTGCCCCACGAGGCCGAACGGGTCCAGGCGATCGAGTTTCTCCCGGCCCGCGGCCCGAATGAGGGCGGCTGTTTCGCACGCTTTGAGGCCTCCCGCGCTTGTGCGCGCCAAAACCTACGGCAACACTAAGGGACGTGATGCGCAGGCGTGCTCAACGCAAGACCGAACTGCGCATGCGCAGTGGCGTAACGAACGCCATGACGTCACGACGTGCGGCAACTGTGGAGCTGCACATTTAAAAGGGCAGTGTCCCACAAAAACCCGACAATACCTACGCTGTGGCAAGGTGAGCCACTACGCTGCCTACTGTCGAGCGGCTCAACCTGTTGATCTTCCACATCCCCAACAACCTTGCAGGAACGTGCGGACCATTCAGCCTCCACATTACGACATCCAAACCGACGACACAGATGACCAAGACGCCTTCCGGGTTGCGGTCATTGATGGGAACCGGGTCAACGCAATCAATCTGGGTGATGAATGGTGTGCCACCCTGATGGTCAACCGATCGCCGATCACTTTCCGCCTGGACACCGGTACCTCCGCCAACCTCATAGCATGGTCCGCCTTCTACGCCATGAAGGTCAGACCACCAATCCGGCCGTCCCGGTGCAGGATGGTCGACTACAATGGGAACGTTATCCCGGCCATAGGATCCTGCCAGCTCCAGGTGACACACAACACACACACGGCCACACTCTTGTTTGAGATAGTCGGCTCATCGAAGGACTCCCTGCTGGGCGCACAGGCATGCAAGGCTCTCCACCTCGTGCAACGAGTCTACTCTCTCTCTCCAGACGGCACATCTGACTTCCCGGATGCAAAGTTCAACGCACAGCTCCAATCGCTCCTCGCCCACAACCAGGAGGCATTCGAAGGCATGGGAACACTGCCATACACCTACCGAATTCGCCTCAAACCGGACGCCATCCTGGTCATTCACGCACCTCGCAGGGTTCCTGCGCCACTTAAAGACCGCCTCAAGCAGCAGCTGCAGGATCTCTAGGACCAATCCTATCCAGGGTCATGGAGCCCACGCCGTGGGTCAGGTGTGTGTCAAGAAGCCCTCCGGCGAGCTCCGCATCTGTATTGACCCCAAAGACCTCAATAATAATATCATGAGGGAACATTATCCCATACCCAAACAGGAGGAGATCACCAGTGAAATGGCCCAGGTGAAAATATTTACGAAACTGGATGCTTCCAAGGGGTTTTGGCAGATCCAACTCGATCCCTCCAGTCCAAAGCTATGCACCTTCAACACCCCTTTCGGCAGGTTCTGCTACAACCGGATGCCATTTGGCACCATCTCGGCATCCGAGGTCTTTCATAGCATCATGGAACAGATGATGGAAGGCATCGAAGGGGTGCGCGTATATGTGGACGACGTCATCATCTGGTCCACCACACCACAGGAGCACATATAGTCTCCAACGCGTTTTTGCCCGCATACGGGAAAACTGCCTGCGCCTCAACCGAGCCAAGTGTTCCTTTGGCCAGACTGAGTTGAAGTTCCTGGGGGACCATATCTCCCGGTCAGGGGTCCGTCCGGATGCAGACAAGGTGAGCGCCATCACAGCCATGCCGCAGCCGGCCGACAAGAAAGCAGTGCCAAGCTTCCTTGGCATGGTCAACTTCCTGGGGAAGTTCATTCCCAACCTTGTCTCCCACACGACGGCTCTGCGCCACCTCGTCAAAAAGTCCACAGAGTTCCAGTGGCAGCACACACACCAGCTGGAATGGGAGGAGCTCAAACGCAAACTCACCATGGCACCAGTGTTAGCGTTCTTTGACACGTCTCGTGCCACCAAAATCTCGACTGACGCTAGCCAATCCGGCATTGGAGCAGTGCTCCTGCAGCGGGATGACACGGCATCATGGGCCCCAGTTGCCTATGCATCGCGAGCCATGACCCCCACAGAGCAGCGCTACGCGCAGATCGAAAAGGAGTGCCTGGGCTTGCTAACCGGTTTAGACAAGTTCCATGATTATGTATATGGTCTTCCCTGGTTCACTGTCGAAACTGACCACCGCCCCCTGGTCAGCATAATAAACAAGGACCTGAACAACATGACCCCTCACCTCCAGCGCATCCTACTTAAACTCAGGAGGTACGACTTCCAACTGGTCTACACTCCAGGGAAGGAACTCATCGTTGCAGATGCCCTATCCAGAGCAGTGAGCACGCCGCCAGATGCAGAGGGGTTCGTATGTCAGGTCGAGGCACAGGTGGCCTTGACAGTGGCAAATCTGCCGGCTGACGACTCCAGTCTGGCCCGTATTCACCGAGAGACTGCGGCCGACCCCTTCTACAGCATGTGACGCGCCACATGACGGGAGGGTGGCTCAAAGGGCAGTGCCCGCAGTTCTACAATGTACGAGACGACCTAGTGGTGTCCTTCTGAAGCAGGACCGGATTGTGATTCCGCACAGCATGCACAAGCTGGTTCTCGACCAACTACACGAAGGCCACTTGGGGGTCGAGAAGTGCAGACGGAGGGCCCGAGTGGCGGTATACTGGCCGGGCATCAGTGACGATATTGCCAACATGGTGCTCAACTGTACAACCTGCCAAAGGTTTCAGCCGGCGCAACCTCCTGAAACGCTTCTGCCCCATGAGCTGGTGACGTCCCCCTGGGCGAAGGTGGGTGTGGACCCATTTCACGTGCTCGGCAGGGACTATGTCATCATAGTTGACTACTTCTCCAACTACCCAGAAGTCATACGCCTGCACGATTTGACGTCGTCTGCTGTCATCAGGGCCTGCAAAGACACCTTTGCTTGCCACGGCATTCCGATAACCGTCATGTCGGACAATGGGCCCCGTTTCCCCAGCCAGGAATGGTCATTGTTTGCCGCCTCATATGGCTTCACACGTGACGTCCAGCCCTCTGCACCCCTAGTCAAATGGAAAGGCGGAGAAGGGCGTTCACATTGCCAAGCGGCTCCTCTGCAAGGCTGCTGCTGCCGGGTCGGACTTCTGCCTTGCCCTGCTGGCTTATCGCTCAGCCCCACTAGCCACTGGTCTCTCACCAGCACAGCTGCTGATGGGTCGCACCCTCAGGACCACTGTGCCTTCCATCCTGGCACCAACAATAGACCATGCTCCGGTACTGCATAGGATGCAACTGCAGCGCGGTCACCAGAAGGTCATATAACACACGGGCAACTGATCTTCCCGCCCTGGCCCCTGAAGACAACGTCCGCATCCACCTACCAGAAGGTGGCTGGTCAGCACCTGCCGAAGTTCTCCGACGCGTGGCTCCCCGCTCGTTCCTGGTACGCATGCCTGATGGTCCGTGTGTAGGCGCAATCGCCGGGCTCTTCGCCTACTTACACACGCGCAACGAGACCTTACACTGACGCCGTGTCCTCCTGTGGTTCCTGATAGCGACTTTGTGGATCTGTTGCTACCATGCCCCTTCCGTCGCCGCCCGTGGCCAGGCCCGCACCTTAGCCGGTGGTTCTCGACCCACCCTTGAGGCGGTCAACCCGAATCCGTCGCCCACCTACTAGACTGGACTTATGAGACTGTTTACACGTTGAACTCATGCAACCACTGTTTTAACATGTCTATGTTCTTCTCGTTACAGGCATTCATTTTATCGTTCCACATTTACACGTTTGTGTGTTATGGTACAACCTCGTTGTTATGTTGCACCCGACATCGCCCCTTGTATATAGTTAAGCCCCATGTACATGCTGTAAATATTACACACACACATTTAGCTGCACTCAGTACACATTTCTATTTATAACCACGTAGGCACATAATCTTGTAAAAAAAGAGGGATGTCATGATATTCAAGTGAACATCACAGCACATACACACATACATGATAGACAGAGCAACGGACCAATTAGCACATAACACGACAGCCAATCACAGACGAGCATACACAGTACAAAACAAGAAACACGACACTTCCTGGGCAGTCCATCAGGAGACGGCACAGGGCAAGGACCTCAAAGGCAGACACTCTCAGTCACCACGTGCTGGGTAATGAGTTTGTTATATAAATATTTTAAAGGAATAAAACTGCGTTGTACCAATCGCAATTGTGTTGGTTCGTCTGTATCTCAGAGCACCCAACACTTCAGAGGGGACGGGGGTGGTTCTGCGGATCCGGAGGGATTTTGGTAGTTTTTCTGGGTACAAACTGAACATGGGAAAGTGCAAGTTGTTTGTGATCCAGGCCAAGGGGCAGGAGGAGAGACTGAAAGAGCTGCCGCTCAGGATGGTAGAGGAAAGTTTTCATTACCTGGGTACACAGGTGGCCAAGAAATGGGATGCCCTGCACAGGCTCAACCTGCCCCAGTTGGTGGAGCAAATGGAAGGGGGCTTTAAAAGGTGGGACATGCTCCCGCTGTCACTGGCAGGGAGGGTGCAGACCGTGAAAATGACTGTCCTCCCCAGATTTCTGTTTGTCTTTCAGTGCCTCCCCATCTTCATCTCCAAGGCCTTTTTTAAGCGGGTGAGTAGGATCATTTTGGTCTTTGTGTGGGCGAATAAGACCCCACGAGTAAGGAGATCGCTGTTGGAGCGCAGTCGGTGGGGGGGGGGGGGGGGGGGGGGGGGGGGGGTTGGCGGAGCTGAACTTTCACAACTACTACTGGGTAGGAAGTGGGCGATTGGGGGGGGGGGGCGCGGCGGCGACGACGTGGGAGCAGCTGGAGGCGGCGTCATGTAAAGGTACTAGTCTGGGAGCTTTGATAACGGCTCCTTTGCCATTCTCGCCGACCCGTTACTCCACAAGTCCGGTGGTGGTGGCGACACTGCGGATCTGGGGACAGTGGAGGAGGTACAAGAAGGTGGAGGGAGCGTCGGTCTGGACCCCGATATGTAACAACCACAGGTTTGTCCCGGGTAGGATGGATGGTGGGTTCCAGAGCTGGCAAAGGGCAGGCATCAGAAGGATGGGAGATCTGTTCATAGACGGAAACTTTCCCAGTTTGAAGGCGCGAGAGGACAAATTTAATCTGTCGCCAGGAAACGCCTTAAACTATCTGGAAGTACGAGCCTTCCTGAAAAAACAGGTAGTGGCCTTTCCAACGCTGCCGCCACTGAGGATACAGGACAGGGTGGTCTCCGGCACCTGGATAGGGGAGGGGAACGTGTCGGATATCGACCAGAAACTACAGGAGGCGGAGGAAACCCCGGTGGAGGAGCTCAAGAGTAAGTGGGAGGAGGAGCTAGGTGAGGTGTTGGAAGTGGGTGTGGGCAGAGGTCCTGGGCAGTGTTAATTCCTCCTCATCATGTGCCAGGCTCAGTCTAATTCAAATTAAGGTGGTCCACCGGGCACACATGACGGCAGCGAGAATGAGCAAGTTTTTTGGGGTAGAAGACAGTTGTCTGAGGTGCAAGGGCAGCCCGCAAACCATGTCCACATGTTTTGGGCATGCCTGGAGCTTAGAGAGTTCAGGCAAGGGTTCGCGAGGGCAATGTCCAAGGTGCTTAACACACGGGTGGTGCCGAGTCCAGAGATAGCGATCTTTGGAGTGTCAGAAGACCCGGGAGTTCAGGGGGCGAAAGAGGCCGACGTCATGGCCTTTGCCTCCCTAGTAGCCCGGAGACGGATTTTATTAATGTGGAGGGACTCGGAGCCCCCGAGTGTAGAGACTTGGGTTAACGACATGGCTGGGTTTCTCAGCCTCGAGAAAATAAAGTTTGCCTTAAGATGGTCAATGCTGGGGTTCGCTCGGAGGTGGCAGCCGTTCCTCGACTTTCTCGGGGGAAATTAAAATGTCAGCAGCAGCAATCCGTAGAGGGGTGGGGGTGAGTGCTTCATTGGGATGGTGTGGGAAGACTGAGTCGCGTGGGGTAATGATAATTTAATTGTTATTGTATATTCTCTTTTTGCACTATGTTAATGTTCACTCTGGTTTGTTTTGTTATTATTTACTTCTGTTTTATTATGAAAAATTCTGCAAAACCTTAATAAAAATATATATTTTTAAAAAACGACAGGCGCCACTCCCTTCACTGACCGTCAATGACCGCTAAGGATCCGCCCAGCCACCCGCCCCTTTATTGGCCGAAATCAAAAGGCAGTGATCAGAGCCCTGTCAAACTATTGGGTCCAAGATCAAGGACCGCCCCAAAGAGTGCGAAATCCCAGAGGGATAAAAGGCCATGTGTTCTGCCTCTTTTTGACCCGGCCTGTGCCCACATCAACTGCAGCATAACAACCAGACAGCCAAGTTCAAGACCAACGATCTCTACCTGACGGATGAGCCCAGTAGAGACACAGCCACTTCTTCAAACCAGCCACATGAGATCAAGATAAAGGCCTTATCCATCTGCACAGTGCCGGTCACCCTGAAGTTAAGTATAAGTTATTGTAGCTGATAGGTGTAGTTTAACTCTTAGTAGATATTGTGTTTGCATGTCAAAGTAATCCTTGTGTGCGTAAATAAACCATCTTTTGAATTGACTAACTGGTTATGTGGTCATTTGACCGATATAAGGGAAAGACTTGTGGTTCACAGAGATAAATAGAAATACCCACAGTATTGGCGATGCTGTTGGGACATAACATCATATTATAAATAGAGCTTCATTATTAAAAAGGGCAACACAGGGCAAGCCCCAGGAGTTGCGTTTGGGAGGACTCAACCCTGGCCGTATTTGGCAGATGGTTTGTATATTCCCTTGTATTGGCCAAACTGTCTGGTGCCTTGGATTCCCACCACAACCTTATTGGGAAGGAGCTATGTGGAATATGCATACCAGGCGATGGCCATCTATGGTGCATCGAGCATCCTCCAAAGAAGCAACCTCATTGGGTGCTGTGACCTCCACCCAGAGCCCACATTGACTGGAAGCCAGGGAAGCTTCCAGAAGGATGCAGAGGAAGGGGATAAGAGGAAACACGGGGAAATCATCAGCAGCAAAGACAAAGCATGACCTACAGCGAAGACTGCAGACAAGACTCGGGGGCAACCCAGAGATGGATGGATGGAAGAGGGTGTATGAGAATCACTTTCGAAGACTGGATCCCTGAGACAGCAGAAGCTCAGAGAAGTGGTTTTGTGGCTCAATCTAATTCATTGGCACAGGCATTAGAATCATAGGCAAATAGGGTTAAGGTAATTCGGGAATAGTAACTATGTTTTAACATGTGAACTTGTTAATAAAATTGGGTTGACCTGCAAACCGGTTTCTGTCTTTTGTTCCTTTATAATGTTAGAGGTGAAAATATTCACATGCAGGCCTTTGAATGAGTAAAGAAGCAGTTTATTATATCAGAGCTCTGGGAGAAAGATTGGAAGCTCCGCAACCTCGCAGCACTCTTACTCGAGCTAAGGTTCACATTGGGTCAATGTACAGATTCAAGGGGCGGATTTAGTTTCATTCTCATTTACATACAATCAATCAACTCTATTCGCATCACAATTCATTACATGTAGTCAATCAATTTTCTTAGCATCCCAGTTATCACATATATGGTTAAAGTGGGTGTTGTCTCACCAGCCCCTAACTTCATGCAAAAGTCTCTCAAGACTAATGCAAGGATATGTCTTGTCTGCATCTGGAGACCTTGAGCTGTTGTGTGAAGCTGTTATCAACGGCTGTTAACATACTCTCTAGAAATACCCACATCGAGTTCTCATAGGGTAGTTTAACTTAACCCAGCCAATGTTTGTTCAGGAATGTGGCTAGTTCAGCTAACATCCATTGTGTCTTAATATTGCTAGCTCAGCTAACAGCCATTTTGTGTCCCCTGATATTAGTAACTCTTAGGTTACTGAAAAACAAGCATTGTGCATACACTATCTATTCCTACAAATTGCCTCTTATACAGACACCTAAGCCAATGAGTATCTTTTGTCCAAAAACCTTCTTTCTTTTTTGCAACATAGTTAATCATCCGGTATACATTTTAAAACAAAAATTCCCACAACAATTAGGAGCAGAAGTAGGCCATCGGGCCCCTCGAGCCTGCTCTGCCATTCAATAAGATCATGGCTGATCGTTTTGTGGACTCAGCTCCATTTACCCACCTGCTCACGTTAAACTTTTATTCCTTTTACTTTGCCTTAAAAACATTAACGAGGTAGCTGATGTGTTGGGTACTCTGCTACACAGACGAACCAACACGGTTGCGAATGGTACAACTCAGTTTTATTCCTAGCATTTATTTAAAGTGGTAAACTGGTTACGGAGGTTCGATCATAACCTTTGAATCTGTGGACCTATTCCTAATACTATCTAGTAGTGGCACTCAGCACATGGTGGATGTCTGAATGGCTTGTTATGAGCTCTGTGCCCGGAGCTGTCTCCTGCTGAAATGCCCAGGAAGTGTCGTGTTCCCTGTTTTGTACTGTGTATGCTCTTGCCTGTGATTGGTTGTCATGTTGTGTGTTGATTGGTCCGTTGATCTGTCCATCAGCATGTGTGTATGTATGTGCTATGATGTTTACCTGAATATCATGGCATCCCCCCTTTTTTACAAGAACATGTGCCTAAGTGGTTATAAATAGAGATGTGTACTGAGTGCAGCTGAATTTGTGTGTGCGCAATATCTACAGCATGTACATGGGGCTAAACTATATACAAGGGGCGATGTCGGGTGCGACATAACAACGAGGTTGTACCATAAACAAAGAACGAAGAAATGTTGAATGACAAAACGAACTCCTGTAACGACAAGAACAGAAACATATTAACACAGTGGCAGTATGAGTTCAATGTACAAACAGGCTCATAAGTCCAGTCTAGTAGGTGGGCGACGAATTTGGGTTGACCGTTAGGGTGGCACACCATTCATCACCCAGATTGACAATGTTCACTTGCATCGGCTGGTGGATCCTGGCTGGAGACGTTTTTTTCCAATCAATGACCGCAACACGGAAGGCGTCCCGGTCGTCTGTGTCACTGGTCTGGATATCGTCTGGGCACGACTAGTAGTAAGGAGGCTGAATGGTCCGCACGTCCCTGCAATGTTGTCCGAGTTAGGGAACATTGGCAGGTTGAGCTGCTGAACAGCAGGCAGCGTAGTGGCCCACCTTGCCACAGCGGAGGCATTGTTGGGTTCTTGCGTGACATTGCCGCTTTAAATGTGCGGCTCCGCAGTTGCCGCACGTCGTGACGTCATGGCGTTCGTTGCGCCACAGCACATGCGCAATTCGGTCTTGCGTTGAGCGTGCCTGCGCATCATGTCCCTCAGTGTCGACGTCGTTTTTGGCGCGCACAAACGTGAGAGGCCTCGAAAAGCGCGCAAAATGGCCGCCCTCATCCGGGCCGCGGGCCGGGAGGGACTCGATTGCCTGGACAGCAAATTTGAAACTCCATCTTCAGAGGGAAGCACAGGTTACAGGGAGAGAACAGACAGAGGGCAGAATGTTTCGGTCACGTCCACCCAGCGACCGGAAATACCCACCCGCGTGTGATGTTCTTTGTTTTGCTGGTCTGGATGTCTTGAATGCATTGTGTTCATATGTGACTGCTCTTCATCACCATCTGGTGGTAAGAAATATTAACATTAAATTGTTAACTCGTTAACTACCATACATTTTGCTACATCCCCCTTCCTTTGAAGAGGTTTGGAGACTATGGTAATCACAATGTTCGATACATGTTAATGATTATTGTTAATTGTGAACAATTTTGTATTTTACAGTTCACAAATTGAGTCTGTCCAGCTTCTTTTTGATGCGAGTAGACCTTCTTAATTGTGGTCTTTCAGCTGATGTCTGTGTCTTTTCTGGTGTGACAATATCTCGCTGTTTTGTAGACTTTGCAGTACTTGACATGAGTAGCTCTGGTCAAACTCTGTAGAAATACATGTTACATGTTGAGCTGCCTTTTTGAGAAGCGATCTATGATTCCTACGTAGGATAGAACCTTCACTTGTCAGAACGACGCAAGTGTGGAGCTGCTTGACGAATTACACGAGCCATGGAGAACCATCCTCCAGTTGGAATCTGTACCCGCATATTATCACCTGGTTCTAGCGTTGCTAGATCCCTAGCTGGCCTGTTGTAGTAATGCTGTTTCATCTTCTTCACAGCATCATGATCAGGATCTGCTATTGCGACGTATGGTAACGTTGTACGTAGCTGTCAATTCATCAGCAGCTGAGCTGGTGACAAACCGGTTGCTAATGGTGTAGCTCTGCAGCTGAGTAGAGCTAAAAACGTATTGCTCCC